>NW_025999977.1:2061890-2211368 GCF_001458135.2 Marmota marmota marmota | reverse complement strand
GGCTCCGTAGTTAAATGCCCCTGGGTTCAATCCTGAGTCCCCCCCAGAGAGAGAGAGAGAGAGAGAGAGAGAGAGAGAGAGAGAGATGGCTGAGCAGCGCTTTCTGGGGCCTGGCCCTGAGGCAGCATCTCTCATTTCACTTCTTCTGGACTCTTGAAATGTGTCTTTCCGCACTGTGGGTAGCAAAGCACGGTGTCGCAGGGCTCCCCTGGGATCCTCTCCCGGAAGGCCTGCTCTCAGACCTATTTATAACCCAGCTCTTCCAGCCCCAGGCCTGGCTTCTCTCCTCACCCCTTGCTCACTACCAGAGTCTGAGCTGAGCTGATTTGCGGCCGCTGGGGGCAGAGGCACGCCCACCTCTCCAGGAATCCTATTCTTGCTTTGGGCACAGGATGGAAGAAATATAGCAACTGGGTACAGCTGTCCGCCAGCACCAATCTTTAGGGACTTTCTGTCTACCCCCAACCCTCCCCAGCAGACAGGTACATTGTCTGGGTGTTATCTGGTGTCCATTATCAGATTGGGGCCACCTTGAGCAATGCAGCCTGCTCCTCAACAAGATTGGGACCTCCCATAAGAAGGTCTTCATAGGGTTGTATCTGGAGTTTTTTCCTCCAGTAAGTGAGGGCTCCATCCTGTCTGCTTCCCCAGGACTTCCTCGGGGACAAGCCAGGGCTGGAATCTACACAGCTGGGCCTTTGGGATTGGTGTCATAGTGAAGGACCAGGGGGGCTAGAGTTTAAGCCAGTCTCCTGACCCACTCTGTGGGTTCCCTTCTCAGCCTCCATCACCTGCCACGCCCCCTTCTCCCCAGAGGTCTGACTTGCAATCTACCTGCATCCCAGGCCCTAGAAATAGCATCAGGGGCTAGGGGCGTGGCTCTGTGATAGAGTGCCTGCCTAGCATGTGTGAGGCACTGGGCTCCATCCTTAGCACCACATATAAATAAAAATAAATAGAACAAAGGTATATGTCCATCTACAACTAAAATAATAATAATAATAATAATAATAATAATAATAATAAGTTGTTATAGCATCAGCTGATCCCTGGGCCTTCAGCACAGACATTCCCTTTCCATTTCCCGCTCAGAGGTACACTTGTTCCTAGATGTCAGTGTACACATATTTGGTGCACAGCTTGGAGCTCATGGGACATCCCACATACTCCAAGGAGTAGAGGCCCCAAGAATGCAGACTTGTCCATCCTAGCACACACAGATGTGCTGTCTCAGGCACTCCACTGCTGGCGATGCGATTCGGGTCTTCTGACCTTGTTGGGCCAGGGTAGAGCTGGGAATTGCTGAAGGGTTCTGTGGCTTGGAAAGCAGCATGTACCAGAGGAGCCTGGGGTGGGGGGCTGTCTAGCTGTATTTTTCCCTAACATGCTCTTTGACCTGCTCTCAAACAGTTTTCCACATCAGCCTCCGGAAACTAGCTTTAGCAAGGTGTTTCCAGTCAGGAGGATAGTGGTGTCAGTATGTGTGTGGGGGTGGGGGTGGGGGGTTCGTACTTCCTCTCTGCATCCTCAGTTCCGGGCAGGCCAGTGGCCTGGTTCAACTGCCTGGCTGATGGCTCCCGGCTCCATGTTGCACAACTTCAGGGGACACTATTCACACTGTAAACTCCTGGCTGAGGAGAGGGAGGATCTTCTTGTAGGAGAGAAAGACCGCTGTGCATTAAGCAGCTGCCCTCTCTTGCAGCACCCCTGCCCCATTCAGTAATCCAAGTGCAAGGCTGAATGGGAAGGGCCTCTCCACAGCTGTGCAGTGCCCAACATACACTCTCATCCATAGCCCGTCTCGGTCTCAGGGGCTTTGTCTCTAGTGTCCACTTGGCCTGAGCCACATCCTCCCATTCAATACACCAGCCTCCTATCTCTCCCTGTGTCTCTCACCCTAGATCGAACTCTAGTATGAGAGAGGAAAGGAGAAATAGCGAGGGAAGCATTTCCTAACCCCAGAAGTGCTTTACCCACAGGAAGTACTGTTGGTGTGGCTTCTCTCTGGTCATTATTTCAGCCCCCAGGGCCTGTCTGAGGAGCAGTCTCCCCTTCCTCCATCCCCATATTTACACATCCCTCCCCTGCCCCACCTCTGAAGGCTGCCCTTTGCCCTGTCTGGTTCCTCTGAGTGGGCTTCCCCTCCCTAGAGCCCAGAGCTAGCTGGAGGGAAAGCAGGTATATTGTCCATGATGATCCCCTTGGTCTGAATGAACCCTGGTTTGCAGTGACCAGTGTCAACACCGGGCTGTGGGGAATGCAGTCCTTCCCCTCCCCCATCCCTGGCCACATTCCACCTCCTGCATTAGCCAAGCTCCAAACCCAAGTCCAAATTTGGCCTCCTTGCGCATGCAGGCCCGCTCTCCCTCCTTCTCCAGGCCAGGGCCAGGTTAGTGAATGATTGCACAGAGGCTCTGGTCTGGGACACAAGATGAAAGCAAAACTCCCTTCTGAGAAGTAACCCTCACCAGCTGTTGGGGATCTGGCTTCCCACACTATGTTTTTGTCCTATAAAGCCCCTCCTCCGCCGGCTACATGATTTTAACATCCCATAATGACACGTCATAGCTCCTCTGTGTAAGCATAATTTCACTTCTTTCTTATAGCAGCTCTGTGAGGCTGAAGGGCAAGGATAGAATCCCCCTTTAAAGGTAAGAATTTGGCCCAGAGAAGTACAGAGGCCTAGCCTAGGTCACACAGTGACCAGAGTACCCCCAGCCTGGCAGTGCCCTTTGTTGTTCTCAACATCCATGGCTCATAGATTAGAAAGTGCTTTGGAATGCGTACCACGCACTGCCCACACCCGGAGTGCCCCGACTGAGTCAGCCAGGGAGGGCAGTGCTCTGGGTCCCCAGCATGGGACAGAGTTGAAGCAGGGGGGATGCAGGGCTATGGGGGTGGGTACTGGGAGACAAAAGGTGAAGGATCCCGATTTTTAAAATAAGTCTTCCTCACAAGGAGAGGGAATGGACATTTATTATGCACAAGATGCCATGTTCAGAGGCTGGTTTTTGAAAGCTCATAACAATCCTATGAAAGAGACCTGTTGAACTGATCCTGTGCTTATGAAGTGCCAGACACTCTTCTAAATAGAACATTTAACATGAGCTACATCATAGTCCACTTCAAATTGGTAACAGGCACTTAGACACATTTACATCAACCTCATTTCATCCCCCTAGCAAGCATATATGGTAGCAGCTGTCATCACCCCCATTTCACAGATAGGAAAACGGAGGCACGAAGAGGTTAAATAACTTGCTTGAGGTTATATGCTGCTAAGTAGTGGAGTTCGGATTCAAGCCCAAACAGTCTGGCTCCAGGGTCTTCTCTCCTGTCTTCCTTGCTCCCTGCATGTTCCTCTTTCCACATTTATTCATTGTCAGGACATGCTAGCAGGGAGGGCGCTGACACCTGTCACATATATGCTGCTTGGGCACCGTGCAAAAGGCACTGGTGTTTTGCTCAGTCCTCCCAACAGCTATGTGAAGTGTTATCTTCTTGCTTTCACAGAAGCCTAAACCTACTCTGAAAGGTGAATCACATGCCTCAGGTCACACTGCAAGGGCAAGGTGAACTGGGCTGGAGGCCCAGGATCATTTCCCTTCTGGGCAAGCTCTTTCCTGGCAGTCACACAATAGTGACTGTAGCTGAAATCAGGACTGTGTGTGCATTTTACGCTCTCAGTGGACACACAGGTGCCTGTCAATCTCCACTGGTTGCATCGTGATATCCGTGTGACACATCCTTAATTGAAAGGGAGGGGAGAGGGAAGGAAGCAGTGGGAAATTCATATTTCTGGAAGATTTTGATATTGCAAATGTGCTCTAAAGGAATCCTGTACACACCTTGGCCTTGGGATGAAACAAAGCCCCCCACAATATTAGAAGAAAGTGATCAGAGGCAGTGAGCTCTTCTTCTTCCAACCTTCTTCCATGATCAGGGAGGTAAAGCCACTAATAGATGACAGAGAGGACAGGGCTCACAAACTCAGGTGTCTCTGGGATCTTGGTAGGTGGTGCAACGGAGAAGATGAGGCCAGAGGGAAAACCAAATGTGCCTATTGAGTAAGTGGGGGCAAGTGTGCACCCTACCCCTCCCCAACCCCGTGTTCACAGGTGCCAGATTATCAGTGTTAGGCAGAAATTTGGGGGTCCACCTGCCAGCTTCTCTGATTTCTCAAGACAAGCTGTAAATTGAAATTTATATGGAAAATCCCCTAAAGCTTAATTAAGGCAGGAGTTTGTTATAAAACATTGTATAGGTCCAAGATGACACATCTGTAGGCTGGTATTTTGAGGGGCACCAATGGCAGTCTCCGAAGTCTTCTCCTTTGGTGTATCAGTTGGCCCTTGTCGGTAACTACACTGACGGGGCTAATGGAGGAACTTTAATCTGATCCCTCCTTACCTCTGTCAGCCCTGGGAATTGAAGTAAACAGGTCCTGTTCCAGCCAGATGATGGCTCCTAAACTGGCCTGTCACTTTCCTAGCAGGGCTGGAGCAGCCTGGGATCTGAGGAGCTGCTCTCGTCCACAGTCTTAAGTGGGATGCAGACCTGGCTGTTGGGTATGGAATCCTAAGTAATGGTGGGATAAACAGGATAGTCCCCTCACTCCTGTAGTAACTGAGATGCACGTCATCCTGGCTGGTAAGATTCTGGTCCATCCGGCTGTCCGGGATCCAAGATCCTCCTGCCTTGTTGCCCTGCAATCCCCAGGGGTCCTCCTGACAACTTAGTCCCGGATGGCTCACCACCATGGTTCACATTCCATCCAGAGGGAAAAGGGGTTGGGGAGACATGTCCTTGCTTTGTAAGGCAGTTATATTCACGTCCCTCCTGCTCAGATCCTATTGGTCATCATTCAGTCTCATAGTCCTATCTAGTTGCAGAAGAAGCTGGGAAATTAGTCTTTCTATTTGAGTGGCCCTATGCCAGGTAAAATATTCTGGAAAATGTCTATAGAAGAAGAGGAGGACAGATATCGAGGGGCAAGTTGAGAACTCAAACACACTGTTCATTACTGATACAAGTCCCTTGGGAAGAAGTCCCATTAAGTTCGTAGGCGCCAGTTTGAAGCCTGCAAGGGAAAAACTCTCTGTTTAGAGAGAATTCCTGGGCAGTGAATAGGAAGGGCCAAACTGGGAAGTTGGAGATTAGGATGGGAAAGAGGCCTTTGGAAATACCCAGGGCTCAGGTCTCTAGGTGCCACTTTTCTGTTTTGCAGAGGTGTGTGGAGCCCCCGTTCCTTGGACATAAGCCAAGAGTTTGTTGAAATCCCTTGGAATGTTCCTCTGGAAATATTAGATATATCCCCTGCCGATGTTCTGCGCGAGGGGCCTGGGGTGTGGATGTGGATGGGATAGGATGGGGAGACAGGAATCAATGTGATAATTTAAAAAGAAAATTTCACAATATCTAAAATTTCCTCTAGAGGGTGGTACTGTTCTCTGAGAACCACTGGCTTAGCCAGATCATGGAGTGGAACCATTCCCAGAGCCACATGCAATGTCCATCACATCCACTCCAGGCCAGCCTTGACCTGCACAACAGGGATACCTGGGCCACCAAGCCTCTGTCTCCGCCCTCATTCACCACTCCACGGCCTAGCTAGACATTCAACAATCACACAAGTAGGCACTCTGTACAGTTGTGATGGTGCTAAGAAGGAAAAGCACTAGCAGGTAGTTATTTGCCAAAGGACCCAGCCTATATCAGGAGGCCAGGGACTGCTTCTCTGGGGAAGCAATATTTGAAATGCGGCCCAAGGGATATAGATGGGGGTGGCCCTGCAGAGAGAGAGCAGCACAGGCAGCTGCAAACAGAGGGGACAGCCCACCTCAGAGATAGAAGGGAGCTCGGCATGTCCTAAAAACTGAGAATTCCCTGGAGCTAGCGTTCAGGGTCAGGGGCTGAATGGCCTTACCGTCTGGGCAGAGGAAAGGAATCTGGGATATTCCAAGAGCATAGGAGGGCTTTGAGGAGTTTTAGGTAAGGCAGTGATCTGATCCTATTTGTTTTACGATTAACTGACTAAAGTGTGTGTGTGTGTGTGTGTGTATGTGTGTGTATTGCCAGAGTGACTGTGGCCAGTTAGGGGTCACCTGCAGTAACCTGGGCAGAAGAGGAGAGTGGTAGACCTGATGGGGGCGTCTGAAGGCTGTGGGCACCCAAGTGGTACCAAAGTCATGGGAATCAGGAAGAATGACTTGGGTTGCACATGACTGAAATTCTTGACTCAAATAGACTTTAATGATAAATTGTCTTTTGATCAATGCACCTAATTGACTCACCAGAGACAGATGAGCTTTGGGTATAGATGATCCACAGCATCTCCCTGGACCTAAGCAGACTTCACTTTTCTCTCTGGTCTTTGGTCCCTGCTACATCCCAGAGGCTGGTTGGCAAGTGGATCTACGTGCTTCGTTATTCTCATGAAGCAGGAGAGGGAGTTGGGCTTCTCCATTCATAGCATAGAAGCTTCTCCTTTCAGGGGAACAAAAATCGGGTGCATGTCCACTGTTTAACCAATAGCCATTGTCAGGAGTTGGACTCAGATAGGGCAAGATCCACCCTGGAGCTGGAAATGGGCATATGCACAGCCAGGTTCTGCTAGGAGGGAGGAAGGGGCTGGATGTTGGGAAGGAACCAAGTGTTCACTACATCTTGAGGGTGAGTGAGAGGGGTAGAGTCAGGAGGAGGAGGGTAGGGTCCAAATAGCTAGAGAAGATTCTGGAGAGGGGGCAGCTCTAGACAGTCCCTCCATAACCATGCTTCATCCCATGGCGAGTTGCTGGCTCCTTTGGGCTTCCTGCTTCTTGAGAGCACTTCCCACTGTGCCTTTAGATCTGGTTGTTGCTATCTGTTGTCTGTATCCCCTGATGGTGAGCATCCTGAGGGCAGGGATATATTGGCCTGGCTCAGCACTGTTCCAGCAAGGGTGAGTGATGATGGGTGTGGGATTCACTTATTCTCTCAGTCAACCATTTGGAAATATTTATGGAGAGACCACTTTGTGCTGGTTCTGGAGCCGAGGAGGCAGCCTCGAACAAACAGATGAAAATCTCTCTTTTGGGCGGCATACTGGGGATTAAACTTAGGGGCACTTGACCACTGAGCCACATCCCCAGCCCTATTTTGCATTTTATTTAGAGACAGGTCTCACTGAGTTGCTTAGTGCCTCGATTTTGCTGAGGCTGGCTTTGAACTTGTGATCCTCCTCTCTGAGCCTCCCGAGCCGCTGGCTGGGATTACAGGTGTGCGCCACTGCATCCAGCAATCTCTGACTTCTTTGAACAAATATTCTAATAGGAAAGATGGAAAAGAAATAAGATATATACATACCTAGTGACTGGTGTTTAAAAATTTTGAAAGGGAGAGGAAAAGAGAGGGTTGTAGTCTTACATTGAGTGGCCACAGAAGGTTTCCTGACAGTGGCTACCTGAGGAAGGGATGGGAGAGCATCACAGTCAGAAGAACAGCTGGCAGAGATCCAGAAGAGAAGGTGTTCTCTTCTCTCCCTGAGGAGTAGCTAGGCGGCTAAATTGCTTGAAGAAGGCAAGACTAAAGGCCAGTGAAGTCAGGCGGGGGTTTGAAGGTCATCAGGTCTGAGTTTTATTCTGAGGGAGCCATTGAATGTCTTTGAGTGAAGGAGTGACACCAGGTGGCGCTGACTGGATAAAGAAAAGCCTGTGGTGGGGACCTAGGGCAGGAGCAGGAAATCTACTGCTATGACTCAGACACTGGCTTCAACCAGGGTAGTCACAATGGAGAATGTAGATGGTGGGATTTTGGACATAGAATTTTTACTTTTTTTTTTTCCTTTCTGGTACTGGGGTTTGAACTCAGGGGTGCTTTACCACTGAACTACACCCCAGCCCTTTTTATTTTTTATTCTCAGACAGATTCTCACAAGACTACTGAGGCTGGCCTGGAACGCGCAATCCTCCTGCCTCAGCCTCCTGAGTTGCTGGGTGCGTGCTAACAAGTACGGCTTTATTCTTTCTTTTAAATGTTTTTTTTTCTTTTCCTTTCTTCTGTCCACCCGCCTTTGGACATATTTTGCAGTAGTAAAGTTAATAGAATTTGTAGTTTTGGTGGCTAGGTGGTTCTTTCTAGATAGATTAAAAGAGAAAGAGTGGAGACAAAGTGTGGATATCTTCCAAAGGATGTTGCAAAAAGAGAACAATGTGGGGAGAGATTCAAGATGGCAGATTAGAGGAAGGCTGCATTTCCAGTTGTTCTGTGACTTGGGATTCAAACAGTGAGAGTCCTGCTTCTCAGCAAGGTATGATGAAATCCATTTGTTATGGTTTTCATCAAAGCAAGAGATTATCCCAACATGTTATGTCATCCCTTGGAAAGAAAGTATGGAATTCAGGAATGTGAATCTGAAGCAAGCAGAAGCGTGTGGAATCTATACTGGATCAGAAGAAGATTCTGTTTTGGGATCACAGTGAAAGGCTTTGCCATGGGGAAGGTCATGAAGTTGTCTTGAAGAAAGGCCCACCAGAAATAAAAATTGCTGATATACCTTTGCATTCGCCCCTTTGTGAATACCAAAGCACTGTGATTTCCCACACCTTCAGGAGGTGACTGGTATGATGAAAGAAGAATAAAGTGATAAAAATGGGCTGGGGTTACATTTCAGTGGTAGGACACATGCCTGGAATGAATAAACCTCTGAGTTAGAGCCCAGCACCACTAAAAAAGATAAACAAAGTGATAAAGGATTTGAGAGGGGGGGGCATGGTGGGGAATGTGTGGGGGGGGAGTGTAGCAAAGTGGTAGAGGAGGGTGTAGCTCAGTGTGCTTGAGGCCCTGAGTTCAACACATACACACACACACACACACACACACACAGAGAGAGAGCGCGCGCGCGCGAGAGAGAGAGAGAGAGAGAGAGAGAGAAATTAGTGGTAGCTAAAGGAGTTGTGAGGTCAACAGGGTGTTTATTAAAAGCAGTAACATAATAATGATCCAGTAGACAGAGAAAACTTGGTATTTAGGGGGTGGGTAGGATTGCCAGAGCCTTGTCACTGAGAGTGAGTGGGGATGAGCTCTATTGGTCCTCATTGGTCTTAAGTTCATTTATGAGAATGTAAGAGAGCTGGGAGCAGTGTCCAAGGCTTTTAACCCCAGGGACTCAGGAGGCTGAGGCAGGAGAATCTCGAGTTCAAAGCCAGTCTCAGTAACTTATCAAGATCTTAATAAACTTGCCAAGATCCTCTATCAAAATGAAATATAAAAAAAAGGTCTGGGGGGGGGCGCTGGGGCTGTAGCTCAGTGGCAGAGTTCCTGCCTCCCACACAGGAGGCACTGGGTTTGATCCTCAGTACCACATAAAAATAATAAAATTAAGGTATGCTGTCTATCTACAACTAAAAAAAAATTTTTTTTTTAAATGGTCTTGGGATTTGGCTCAGTAGTTAAGGCCCCTGGATTCAATCCCCAGTACAAAAAAAAAAAAAAAAAAAAAAAAAAAAAAAAATCTTAAGAGAAACTGAAGGATTTGGGGATAGATGCTGTTGCGGGTCAGAAGAAAGAGCCTAAGGACATTCTCTGTTGAGTAAATAAGCAAACTGAAGGTGGGGATGTATGATTGGCTGTTGTAGGTTTGGGGAGAGAAAAAATTGCTATAAAACAGCTGTCTATGAGAGAGGGAGGCTGTTGGGCTTAGGGAAATGGAGTGTGATTGCCCGCAGCAACATGGGTCTACTTGAGTTTGGGATCATGACTATCAAGTGACACCAGTCAAGTCTGCCTCATTATTCTCCAACACATTTAGCATTTAGGGTGCGGGTGTGGAGAAGGCAGGGTTGGATTCCACGGGGTTATAGCTCGGCCCTATGAAAATGCTGTATCCCTCAAAATAAGCGGGGAGGGGAGGGAATTGCGATTTTGCTCAGCCAAATGATGCTGATAACTAGTCACCAAATTTAGGTTGAGTAAGGAGGTGAGTACTTGGGAAGTGGGAGAAAACAGACTGCCCTGACCTGTGTAGGTGCTGAAGTGTTGGGATATACAGAGGTGAGAAGCCGGGGCCCTGTGGTCAAGAAGTTGATAAGCTGGAAAGGAACAAGACATCAGGTGAAAGTGTGCTAACGAGGGTCACCCCTCAGGGCTCACGTCATAAGCAACTTTCCCTCCGGTGGGGTAGAGGGCGTAGATTGTTGGGGGTGGGGAACTGGAGATGGAGTCCTGGACTCCAGCAATCGCACTGCGAAGTGAACACTGACCTCCGACTCGGGGAGACCAGCGACTCTAGATTGTCACGGAGAAAACTCCGAGGCGTGTTCGCAGGGGCTGGAACTTCGGGGTCTTCTTCTAGCGCCGGTTTCCAGCCATCAGAACAGTCGCCGGGGTAACCCGCTGGAGGGGAGAGGGTCGGCTGGCGAGCGCGGGGGATGAGGCAGGTGGGAGCTGCAAGCTGCGCCCGGGCCGAGGCTCCGGGCTACGCTCTCCGGGGCGGCCCGCGCTCGCCGCTGCGCAGACGCCTCCTTCAGCGTTCTATCCAACTTGCTGTTCCCGTGGATCACTCGCGTCCCGGCTGCCGATTCCGCACCCTCCCGCCCGCACTCAGTCCAGGTTCCCACCCACTCTCCAAGCGGCCCAGCGGCCCTCGAGGTCTGGGTGGGTGGAACCCTGGGCGTTGGAGGGCTGGCGCAACCGTGCTGCTGCGCCGAATTGCGCTCTGTGGCCGAGCGGTGCGCCTCCAGCCAGCTGTGCTCCTATTCCCGCCGTGGGCGGGGACCCTCGCGGTGAGATCGACCCCTGCCCCGCTCCGCCCACCGCCCGCAGGGCGGATCTGGGCAAGGGCCGGAGGGGAGGATCCGCCCAGCGGGTGTCCGGTGTCCTCCCGAGGCTTTTCACCAGGGGTTGGCCACTTTTCCACCGAGACGAAGCGAAGGCGACAGCTCCTTTTCGGCGCGTTTTCCCCGGGAGCAGACCGTTTGCTTGGTGGGTGCCTGGATCCTGCGTTCGCGCTCCCGCTCGGTCCGTGCGCCTCTGCGCGCCCGGGGCTGCTGAGCCATGCTGTGCTGCTTGCTGGTGAGGGCCAGCAACCTACCCAATGTGAAGAAGGATGGGCGTAGCGACCCTATCGCCAGCCTGACTTTCCGAGGTGAGAGCCCGGTGGCCGCCGCTTCTACGCTTGGGCACCACTATACCCTGAACCCACTGCTGAGTCTAGGGTCCCGGCACAGGTGCTAACCCTAATCCAGGACAAACTTTGTTCCTCTGTCATCCGGGTCAGAAATCCCAGCCTGAAATTGACTAGGATGAAGCGGCACAGTAAATGCCACAAGACTTTGAAATTATGGAAAATCGAAAGTGTCATAAAATGTCAAAGGTTATCACTCTTTTAAGACAATACTCAGAAGGAATAAAGTCGAAGTTCTTAAGGGTCTGAGTTGGAAGATGGGTGCAGAAAGAAGATAGGACTCAGCCACTTAACTGGGCACAGTGTGCTTTGAAAGTTACGCATTTCATTCATTCATTCGTTTACTCAGGTATCTTTATTGAATGCTGGCCATATCCAGTCAGCCATCTATCAACCAGGAGGAAGAGAAACAGAATAGGATGGATATGGCCTTTTGAGGAGTGTCTAGGATGTTTTCCCAGATTCAAGGAGCTAATCCCCTATAGGCTTTGACCAGAGAGGGTCTCTGGGACAGAGAAGGAATCACTCCCTTCCTTTCTTTCCAGCTCCTTTACCCTCACTTCAGGCAGATACTCCCACGGGAGGGTGTCTCAGGAGGGGAAAAGGAAGAGGAAGGATCTGTCAAATTTGAGAGAAGGAACAATAGCTGTGAGTCAGGACCCCTGCTCTGCAGAGAAAGATAAATAAGGAGAGAGGGCTTCCTCTTAGCTCGGAGTCATACTTTCTGGCTTTGTGGAATTGAAAATATGTGTATCACAAAAATAGTCAAATGGAGAGAGGACAGGGTCAGGGCTTTTCATGAGGGTTGAAATCAGTGGGAGCACCCAGGGGGCTCTACAGTTCTGACCCATTTTCTCCTCTGTACCCCTAAGTAGCCTCCAAATAATAATGATAGATGAAAGACACCATTTAGCAAAGTGAGTTCTAGGTGTAGTTTTTATTCTCTGTTATGGGACATTTTACATTTTTCCTCTTGAAAAGTGTGATTGGAAGCATTCTAGACAATGTAGCCATTTTCATCCATCAGTGACAGACCAGGGTGTTCACTATGCCAGAGCAAATTCAAAGCAAGGTCCTGTGTTCTCCTCGACCATAAATACTGTCTAGGCTTGACTATATAGAAATTGTGGGACAGGGCTGGGGGTGCAGCTCAGTGGTAGAGCACTCATCTGGCATGTGCAAGGCCCTTAGTTCAATTTCCTGTGTGAATGTGTGCACACGCACACAAACACACACACACACACAAATTGTGGGCCCATAGTTGTGAGGAAAAGAAATTCCCTAAGGACACTGAGCCCCTGGGACCACATCAGCCTAGGACTCACATTTGCATTGAAACCCCATTGGATCTGTTTTCATAGCTCTTTCCCTGTTTCTGCAGCAGTCCTGGGGTGGCAACTGTCACGCCCATTCTGCAGATGAGAAAATAGAAAGCCAGGGAAGTCACATGATTTGTTCATGTCAGTGGTCGCCCCAGGGAAGTACCAACTCTTGAGTGGGTACTGCCCTTGAGTCAGGCAGGTAACTAAATCTGTTGAGGCCCCCTTTGGTTGTTGCCCCTGTCCATGGAACCCTGAACAGGTACAACTTCCGGTCTTCCCCAAATCTGTATTCCCTGCATTTTAAAAAGCCTTATTATTTACATTTACAAGCCCTTAGGAAAGCTGGAATATAATAGAACATAACCTCTCCAACTGTTCAGTCTGTCTTTCATAATCAGCTGCGTTACCACCTTCTCCATGGAGGTCTCCAGGGTCGCCCTGGCTGCCTAGTCTCATCTCTGGATGCAGCATTGCCTCATCAGCTCAGCTAGCACACTCACCCCAGCCACCCGTGCTCAGTACTCAGCTCCTCCCCAGGACGCCAGGACACCTTGTTTATTCATTGGCATGTCCTAGTGCTGAGCACACGTGGGCCATCATCAGTGTCTGTGCCTCCTCTGGCTCAGCCTCCAGCCATCCTCCAGATGTGTTTATGCTTGAGAATCACTTGGAGGGTGTTTGAAAAACCAGCTTCTGAGGCCCCATCCATACAGGTGCTCATGCAGCAGGTTAGGAAGGTGAGTTAAAAATCAGCATTTGATATGTACGTGGTGCAGGACATGGTGGAACCACACCTTGAGAAAAATTTGAATCAGAGATGATGTGATAGGTGAAGCCCATAAGCCCCCCCCCTACAGGTAGTCACGATGGAGTTTGGGGCTGAGTTGATACCTAGGGAGGGAAGTCATTAGAATCAGACCCAGAACTCACAGAGCTCAGGTGAGGTGTGGTACCCCAGAACAGTATGGGGTACTGTTTATAAAATTTGTTGCCAGCCCCCTCCCCCTCTCCAGGAGCTAAATCACTCCGGGTGGGACTCAGGTGTAGGTGTTTCTGATGAATCTGAGCATTTTGGATGCACAGTCAGCTTAGAAGCACTGAGCCCAACCCCCTGTGGCACAGAGGGGACAGTGACCTGCTTGCATAGAAGCCAGCCTACCCTGTGTGCTTTGTTCCAACATGTAGCCTGAAATGTATGGGCCCGGGCTGGCCTGGCTTTGCTTGCAGTTGTTCCCTGGGCATTCCAGCCTCAGATGAAATTTCAGGACCTGCCTCCCAAAATAGACGATGAGCTGCCCGAGGCTGGACTCTGAGAGCACTCTTTGGCTTCCCTGTCTAAGGAACTCAGGGTAGAGGCTACTCATGAATTCTGGCCGTGTCTTTGTTTTTGTATTAATTAATTAATTAGTTAACTAAAAATGCCATGGGTAACTAGCAATGGCGGATATTTGTGTGTGTGAGCAGCTTTGTTTCCTATAGCATTTGGTCATCTGTACCTCTCTTCTGCCTTGACATTTTCCATTCTGTAATGTGACTAATTATATCCTTCTAACTCATACATTTGGTTCATTGAAAAATTATTTATTGAGCACCTACTACATGCTTGGTAGTGTTCTGTGTGCTGGGGATGCATCCAAGGACAGAGTCAGATCCCTGGTGCTTTGGAGCCAGATCTGCTGTGCCCCTCACTTGGTGAATTTCTGCTCTGTGTCCCCTGCCTTGAGGCCAGGATCCTAGGAGTCGCTGTCTATTTCCCGTCTCACTCATCCCTCAGGGCCTCTCCTGTCTTTCCAGCCTCTCTTCCTCTTTCCCTTTTTTCCTTTCACTCTGTCTCCTGGGCAGGAGCCTGAGGGTTCCTATAGAACCCTCTGTCCTTAGAGAATACTCCTCTTCACTTGTCAGGGCAGGTAGGCTGTTGGGGCACTGGCTGGCCTCTCAGAACCTGACTTTTAAAACAAGTGCATAACTTAATATATTGAAAATAGCTTTCTTTTTTTTTTTTAATAAACATAATAGGTATTCACTATAAGAAACGGCAAATTCCAGCTGGGCGCAATGGTGCATGCCCATAATCCCAGTGGCTAGGAGGCTGGGGCAGGAGGATTGCATGTTCAAGGCCAGTCTCAGCAAAAGTGAGGGACTAAACAACTCAGTGAGACCCTGTCTCTAAATAAAATGCAAAATAGTGCTGGGCATGTGGCTCAGTGGTTGAGTGCCCCTGAGTTCAATCCCCAGTACCCCCTCCCCTCCCTGCTAAAAAAAAAAAAGAAAGAAAAAAAAAAGAAATGACAAATTCCAGAAAGACATGAAGCAAAAGTAAAATAGACCCCAAATCCTGCCACTCGCATTAATTTGTAGAAAGTTTGGCATGTTTCATTCAAGATTTTTTTTTTCTTTTAAAAAATCTTTAGTTATGAAATTTAACACATAAACAAGTACAAAAAATATAAATGTATAATTTTACATGGTGGTTCTCAGCTGGGAGCAATTCTGTTCTTCAGTGAGAGGTGACATTTGGAAACACCTGGAGACATTTCTGGTAGATGCCACTGGAGAAGTGGGGGTGTTACTAACATCTAAAGGGTAGAGGCCAAGGATGCTGCTGAAAGGTTGCACAGAACAACTCCGCAACACTCACAGCAAAGGTTTTTTGTTTTGTTTTTTTCTTTTTTATTGACTTTTTAAAAAAATAAATGACAGTGGAATGCATTACAATTCTTATTACACATATATAGCACAATTTTTCATGTCTGATTGTAAAAAAAGTATGTTGACACCAATTCGTGTCTTCATACTTGTACTTTGGATAATGATGTCTATCACATTCTGCCAACCTTGCTAACCTCCTGCCCACTCCCTTTCCCCCAATCCCTTTGCCCTATCTAGAATTTGTCTATTCCTCCCATGCTCCCCCTCCCTACCCCAACTATGAGTCAGCCTCCTTATATTAGAGAAAACATTCGACATTTGTTTTTTGGGGGGATTGGCTAACTTCACTTAGCATTGTTTTCTCCAACACCATCCATTACCTGCAAATGCCATGACTTTATTCTCTTTTATTGCTGAGTAATATTCCATTGTGTATATATGCCATGTTTTTTTTTTATCCATTTTTCCACTGAAGGGCATCTAGGTTGGCTCCATAGTTTAGCTATTGTGAATTGTGCTGCTATAAATATTGACGTGGCTGTGTCGCTGTAGTATGCACAGCAAAGGTTGTTTGGCCCCCAATACTCACAGTACCAATGTGGAGAAACCCTGCTTTCGTGAATGCACTTTGAATGGAATACGCAGGTAATAATATTCCTGAGGTCGGCCCCACCCTCCACCACTATTTCCTAGACCCCTGCCTTCCTCTCCAGAGGCAATCGCATCCCAGAATTTCCCCCCTCAAATGTTCACATATTTGCATTTTTACTCAAAAAAGGGAATATTATATCAGTACAAGTTCTTCTACATAACCTTTTAAAATGTCTGAAGAATGTTTTATTATATGGGCAAATCATTATTCAATGCCCTATTGATGAATATTCAGGTTACATCACATTTTAAGTATTTTATCCAATTCTTATACTGCTACTGTGAGGAGTGTCCTGGTGACTAAATCTTTGCCTGCATATTAATTATTTTCCTTGGGTAAAGCAGCAGAAATGGAATGCTGTGTCCGAGGTAATAGATGGGCTCGAGGCTTTGCTGCATTTCCCAAATTGCTCTTTTGGAAGTCTGTACCAACTCTACCCTCTGCCAGTCAAGCATGAGGGCTTCTTTTCTTTCTTTCTTTTTTTTTTTTTAACACATACTAACTGTCCAAATTAATGCATTTCACTGTGGCATTTCTGTACATGCATATATTGTGCACTGATCATGTCTAACTTCCCTTCTGTCCCCTCTCCCCCTTCCCTGCTGGTCCCCTTCCCAGTCTCTAATAGTTCCTCCTCTAGTTTCAGGTCATTTTTTGTTTTATTTTTTATTTTTAGTTTCCACATTTAGGGAAAAAAACATGCAATACTTCTCTTTCTGTGTCTGGTTTCTCTCTCTCTCTCTCTCTCTCTCTCTCTCTCTCTCTCCTCCCCCTCTCTCTCTCTCTCTTAGTTGTAGATGGACACAGTATCTTTATTTATTTATTTATTTATTTATTTATATATTTTTATGTGGTGCTGAGGATGTAACCCAGTGCTTCACATGTGCAAGGCAAACCCTCTACCACTGTACTGCAACCCCAGCCTCTGCCTTATTCCTCTTAACATGATGTCCTCCCATTTCCCTGAAAATGGTAGGATTTCATACTTTTTAAGAGATGAATATTATTCCATGTGTATACCTACTATATTTTCTTTATTCACTCATCTGTTGATGGGTACCTATGCTGTGAATACTGCTGTATTAAACGTGGGTATGCAGGTATGTTTTGTATGCTGACTTCATTTCCTTTGGATATTTATCCAGGAGGGAGCTAGGTGGAGCGTACAATAGTTCTATTTTTAGTTTAGTGTTTTTTTTTTTTGTGTGTGTGTGGGTCTGGTACCAGAGATTGAACTCAGGGGCACTCAACCACTGAGCCACATCCCCAGCCCTATTTTGTATTTTATTTGGAGACAGGGTCTGACTGAGTTGCCTAGCACCTTGCTTTTGCTGAGGCTGGCTTTGAACTTGCGATCCTCCTGCCTCAGCCTTCCGAGCTGCTGGGATTACAGGTGTGTGCTACGGCGCCTGGCTTAACTTTCAGTTTTTTTGAGAACCCTTTAAGCTATTCTGCAGAGACTTGCACAAATGTACACTCCCACGAACATTGGATAAGGGTCCTTTTTTTCTTCACATCCTCTGTGGGGGCTTATTTTCTTTCTTTCCTTTTTTTTTTTTTTTTTTTTTTTTTGTTGTGGTGCTGAGGATTGAACCCAGGGCTTTGTGCACGTGAGGCAAGCACTCTACCAACTGAGCTACATCCCCAGCCTGGGGCTTATTTTCTTTCCTTTTTATTGGCATATATTAATTTTACAGAATATAGGGTATCATTATGGCATTTTCCCACATGCAGAAAACACAATTTGGTTGGCTTTAGTCCCCAATACCTCCCCTTACACTTCCCTCCTCCCTCTACCCCAGTGGTCTTCCTTCTACCTTAATGACATATACCTTTTTTCTTTTTTTTTTTCCCCTCTAGCTTCCACATATGAGAGAAAAAGAAATAAAACACTGTCTTTCTGAATCTGGCTTATGTCACTTAACATGATTCAATGAGGGTTCATTTTCTTAAAATCATCTTTCACAGTGTCCTGAGGTTCAATTAGTATTCATGCTATTTCAACACTACCTATTAGTTTTTATTTCTCATTGAGTTATTTTTATTTATTTATTTATTTATTAAATAACTTTATTTCATTTATTTATTTTTATGTGGTGCTGAGGATTGAACCCAGGGCCTTACACGTGAGAGGTGAGCACCTACCGCTGAGCCATAACCCCAGTCCCGGAGTTATTTTTTAATTTGTCCATTTGGGCTGTTTGCTTCTTAATTAATTGCAAGTGCTCTTTACATATTAGAAATATTAACATTTTGTCATAGGTGTTTCCAGTATCTTCCTCAGTTAATTTTATTTTATTTGACCAACAAAAATGGTATAGAAATATCTTCCTCAGCTGTAATGGACCTTTCAGTTTAAAGACTACCCCTCTCAAAGTGCATTCCATTATAGACAGTATATCTACTGCCCACTGTCCTTCCTGGCCACTTCTTCCCTGTCTGGTGTGGTTCCAGCAGGTTTAGAAAGATGAGGATGGGGGATTCTTGTGGGTAAGAAGAGCAGTGCTTTGCTGGTAATGGGGGGGGGGTGACAGCCGCCTAGGTCGGGGGTGCACAGGCTTGAGTCCTCAGGTGATGTGGCAGGTATCAGAATCCACCTACCCTTTTGGTTTGGGGTATCTGTGCCAGGAGGTGAAGCAGACTGTCCTTCAACAGAAGCCATGTCTGTTTTCTCTCCTTTCAGCTGCTCTTGCTCTCTAGTTATCTTTGGATACTTGAATATCTACCACTTTCTTTGTCTTAATGGGTATTCTACTGGGGTGTCAAGGGAGTGTCCTGTGCAGAGTAAGCCCTCAATGAATATTTGTGGGATGAATGAGGGACTTTTCCTCAAGGCAGCCTGCAGGATCTAAAGGTCCTCTGCAACTTCTGAGGAGTGTAAGACCTGTCACTCCATGAGGACAGAAGCCGCCATCCTTCTCACTGTATCTGGGAGTCTAAAAACTCCCATCCTCCCTCCTGCTTTCTGCCTCTTTCTAGGTAGAAATATTCTTCACCTTGACATTGGCTGGTAGATCCCAGGACACCTCCCCTGGACTTTTCAAAATGTTGTGGCAAAATGCCCATCACATAAAATTTCCCATCTTAGCCACTTTTTAGGATACAGTTCAGTGATGTTAACTATATTCACAGGCCTGGGGGTGTAGCGCAGTGGTGGGGCACATGCTTACTATGCACGAGGTCCAGGACACTGGGTCCTGGATTTTTTTTTTTTTTTAAATTCCTAAGCTTTTCTATACTGACCTGTATGGTTTATTTTCCCTCTGCTTTCTCTGGATGTTTTTCTAAAGCCAAAATCAAACAAATTCACAAACAAATAAAAAATCCCCGTAAAACAAAAGACAAAAAAAATTCATATCGTTGTTCAACCATCAGCACCATCTATCTCCAGAATTCTTCCTCTTTCCCAACTGCAACTCTGAACTCATTAAACACTAATCCTCATGCCCGCTTCCCCCAGCCCTGGCAGCCACCGCCCTACTTTGTCCCTATGATTGTGGCTACTCCAGGTACCTCATTTAAGTGAAATTTTGCCTTTTTGTGGCTGGCTGCGTCATTCTGTCTGGAAGAATACCCCCGCACTTCGGCCTGATCTTCACAGATGATGCCGAAACCCAGTTTTGCCAAGCAGGTTGGGAGAGGGTGTAGCTCCCTCCCTCTCCCCCAGAGTGAACTGTGAGCACCTGAGTCTGTTAAATGTCACACATAAAACCATGTCTCAAGGGGTTGGGGTTGTGGCTCAGAGGAAAAGCGCTTGCCTAGCATGCGTGAGGCACTGGGTTCGATCCTCAGCACCACATAAAAACTAAATTAAAGGTATTGTGTCCACCTACAACTAAAGAATAAATGTTTAGGAAAAAAAAAACATGTCTCAAGGTTAAAAGTAATTCTTAGGGACAAGACAGGTCTAAATTCATGATGATGGAACTATTTTTCTCATTCTCCTTCTTCTTTTGAAATTAGAACACTTTTTTATAAACAATTCCAGAATATAAACTGATTTTGTATCAAGATTCTTTGAAACTTTTAAACCTATATGTAACCTAAGCTTATTATTATTTTCATTTTCTACTTTGCAACCCAGCAAATACATGACAAGTTAGATAAAACAAAAAGAGAAAAAAAAATCTAAATTGCTTTATAGAAAAAAAATCAATGAGCATAAAAATACCTGGCTCAAAACTAAAACAAAACCCAACCAAGAAACAGATGATGTAAAGTCTACTAATCCTCTAACTTAAAATAAATGGAAAATAATTCCACCATGATAGCAATTTGATGAATAAAAGTAGAACTACTGTCCTGGAGGGAAATTACATTTTATGTAAGAAAAATGTAATAGTGCTTTTAGAAAATGAGGAAAAAGTTATTTCCACGTTGGGGGGCAAGCATGCTACACACTTCATGTTGACTTGACCTAGAACTTAAAGCATCTGTTCACATATGAAAAGTGAGAGGGACATGAACATTGTAAAACACAGCTTCTCAATTATTTTTTTCTATTTAACCTCAAGAGAACCAACTACAGAGCTTCAAAACCCCAGGACAGGCTGGTGCCAAAGCAACTCCTCCTCTGTCCTTTCTTTTCTATGTTTTTAGAGAGGTGACATTTTTTTTTTTTCTGCTCAATTCCCAAGCCTTTCTGTACTGACCTGTATGGTTTATTTTCCCTCTGCTTTCTCTGGATGTTTTCCTAAAGCCATTTTCTCAGGACTTTTCCTCTGATGCCTGGGCTGTCCCTCCTCTGGTCTTCTCTGCCATCCTCTGGGTGCCTTTTCCTCTTCTGATGGGTCTGCGTATGGCTGGCTTGATGGATACTGGGACTGATTCATAGGAGAGGAGCTTGTGAACCAGGTTCTGTGCTCCATGAACCACAGCTGTGTTCTGCTAAGGTTCTTGGGCACTGGTTTCTCTGAGAAAGAGTCCCTGCTGAGTTGGCAGTAGCTTAGAGTCTAGTCTCAGTCTACTGTCATGGACTGGTAACCACAGAGGTTTAAGGGTTTTCCGCTTTTTGTAGGTTGGTCTGGAAGGTTCCAGACTGGGGAGTCTTTGATCAAAGTTTCTATACCTGGATCTGGTTACCAACCTCTTCTCTTTACCTACCGGTTTCCAAATAGTTCTCTCTCATCTTTCTGAAAGAAGTCTTTGACTCTAAGCCTCTGGCTTTCTTTACTAAATCTCCAAGTCCATCTTTTTTTCTTTTTTCCCTATTGAGGACTTAACCCAGGGGTGCTTTATACCTGAGCTACAACATCCCCAGCCATTTGGAGACAAAGTCTTGCTAAGATGCTCTGACTGGCCTCTGCCTTGTAATCCTTCTGTTTCAGCCTCCCCAGTTATTAGAATCACAGGTGTGCACCACCTTGCCTGCCTACCCCCAATCCTTTTTACTTTTAATTTTGAGACAGAATCTCACTAAGTTGCTGAGGCTGGCTTTGAACTTGTGATCTTCCTGCCTCAGCCTCCTGATTCCCTGGCTTTATAGGGGTGTACCACCATGCTGCCTGGCTTCAAATTCATCTGGAAAATAGTCTTACTACTTCTGTGAACGCTTCATTAGGTGGACAAAAGGGAATTCTCCATATTAGGCTGAGAACTTGGTGAGAAATCTGATGGATGGTATTTACTCTTTAATTGTTTCAGTTTTTTGGCACAAACTTTCCTCAAACACTGAGACTGTGCCTCAACCAGGAAGCTCAAAACCATGACGCAGCTGGGCGTGGTGGAGCACGCCTATGATCCCAGGGACTCAGGAGACTGAGGTAGGAGGATCTTGAGTTCAAAGCCAGCCTCAGCAAAATTGAAGCACTAAGCAACTTAGTGACATCCTGTCTCTAAATAAAACATAAAAAGGGCTGGGGATGTGGCTCAGTGGTCCAGTGTCCCTGGTTTCAATCCTGGGTAACAAACAAACAAACAAAACAAAACAAAAAGAAACCATGATTCAGAGATTATAAAATCTATTTTTGTCCAATACTCTTCTCCGGTTTATCTCATAATGTAAAATCTATTATTATTCAAACTGTGTGCACTACTCCAAGATGCCATTTATAAAAGTATCGTTCAAGAGTTGTCTTTGGGGCTGGGGCACTTGCCTAGCATATGTGAGGCACTGGGTTTGATTCTCAGCACCACATATAAGTAAATAAATCAAACAAAAATCCATCAAAAAAAAAAAAAAAAGAGTCATCTTTGTTCATTCAGTGGTATCTTTTTTGACTCAGGGGCCAGTGGCCACAATTGTCCCTATCTGGTCAGCACCATGGGCCAGAGTAGAGGCTGTGGTGGAGGTGGCCTGGACATGGCCAAAAGGCTGGGGTAACAGCTGCTGTTGTCTTAACTGTTTCCTTCCCTTGGTGTCTGTAACTCATGTGATGAGTGCCAGACTCATGTCCCTTTTCCTTCTTGCTCCTCTTTGGGGTAGCATTGCCCATAAGCAACCCCTTCTTAATGTCACCCAGAGGGTCCCAAGTGGACTCTTCTAACCAGGACCCTGTGAAATCTCATTTCAGGCTCTTGTTTCCCTCAACTTTAGGAAAGGCAGGAAATGGAAAATGGCTCTGAGACACTTAGCCCAGGGCTTGACACACACACACACACACACACACACACACACACAGCTCAATTATGCAGGCTGGAGTCACCAGGAAGCGAGTTTCCGAGTGGACAACTCCAGTGAGGGTGCAGCTGGAATTTTCCAAGTTACTCCTGTAGGTCACACAGGAAGCTGATCTGTGGCAGGGGAGGGGAAGTGGACACTTGGCTTGCCTCTATGTCCCCCAGAACCCTATGCTGTAGACACTCTAGTTCTTATCTCACCAAGGCCTACAGAGTGGTGAGCTCTACTCTAGGTCACTCCCTAGTGGCTACCATTGAATGACTCCAGGGTCAACTTCAACTGGAGCCACAGCCTCGTGGCCCACAGGAGGACTCAGAGAGGTTCAGCCCCGGCAGGCCTACACCAGCATCGAGAGAATAACTGGTGCCCCTTCCAGGACACCTTCCCTGGAGCCACGGGGCCTCCTTCCCTCCCTTCATCTGTTGAGGATTCAGGAAGGCTTCTGGGGTGCCCCAGGAACAGTGCTCCATCCTCTGGTGAGAAAGTGAGTCTGCAGCCAACGTTAGAAAAGAGCCCTCACTCAGCACCTGCTCACTGTGCATGTTGTCATGTGCTAGGGTCACTGCATGAGTGAGGTGTGGTGTCTGTCCTCGGGAACTCACAGCCTGGTTGGGCTGTTATTCAACTGTTATCCAGCCCCTGTGGGCCCAGCTGGCTTCGAAAGCACCCAAGAGAGTCTGGGAGTCCAGGGAGGCTCATCAGAGGAGACAGCTGAGCTGGGCATTGAAGAATCAGGAGTCTACTGGCTGCATCAGAGGGCAGCATAGAGGGGAGGGAAGGGGCAGTGAACTCCCATGTGAGGGGTTCCCAGGGTGCTGGGCCCCTGGCATATCCTATCTCTCTCTCTCTCTCTCTGGTACCAGGGATTCAACCCAGGGGTGCTTAACCACTGAGCAACATCCCCAGTCTTTTAAATATTTTTTATATAAAGACAGAGTCTTTCTGAGTTACTTAGGCAGATTGTTTTTTTTTTTTTTTTTTTTTTTTGTGGTGCTGGGGATTGAACTCAGGGCCTTGTGCATGTGAGGCAAGCACTCTACCAACTGATCTATACTCCCAGCCCATCTGAGTTACTTAGGGCCTCACTAAGTTGCCGAGGCTGGCTTTGAACTTGCGATCCTCTTGCCTCAGTCTCCTGAGCTGCTGAGATTACAGCCTTGCATCACCACTCCCAGCACATCATATATATATTTTTAATATTCACAACCCTTTGTGGAGGTGCCATTATGATTTTACATATGAGGAAAAACGAGGCTGCAATGTTAAATGAATTTCCCAAGATTCTTTGAGCAGCTCAGAAAGGTCAAAATCCTTTTCACAGTAACAGGAAATGAGAGTAGTTGGCGTTTGCATTGATGGCTGCAGGCAATATAAAGTAAAACACCCCATGCCTCCACACTCATCAAGACCTGGACGGCAAACGGTACCGGCTGTATTCTTTCTATCCTAAGTATTTAGTTAAAAAAGAAAAAAGTCAGTTTCATTTAAGAATGTCTTTGATGAACCAAAAATCGTTAATGCTAACCTTCAAGGACACGTGTTTTTAATATTTTGGCAGGTGAAGTAGGAAGCCTGAGTAGCTCACTTCTGCACACCCAAACAATGACAATTGCCAAGGGAAAAGCACTTCAGTGACTGCTTGAGTTATAGGCTAAACTAACCACTGGTTAATTGGCCTAGTTTTCTTCTTTAAGGTTTCTATATTTTCCAAGATTTATTTATTTATTTATTTATGTGCTGGGGATTGAACCCAGGGGCGATTAACCACTGAGCCACATCCCCAGCCCATTTAATTTTGAGACAGGGTCTTGCTAAGTTGCTTAGGGCCTTGTTAAGTTGCTGAGACTGGCTTTGAACTTGCCATCCTCCTGCCTCAGCCTCCTGAGCTGCTGGGATTACAGGAGTGCACCACTGTGTCTGGCTGTTTATTTTTTCATGGAATACTATTTTTCCTGGAAAGAATGATTGACAAACTATGGTTATTCAGACTTGCATATTCGGTAGATAAATTCTTGAAAATGAACAAAGCCAGCCTGCCACTTCAAGAAGAATAGCTAACATGTATCTCTTCTGCCAGTTGCAAAGTTTGAACTTTCAAGCAAAAAGTGGAATTTTAGAAAGCTTGTATTTTTCAGCTTCTCAGTACGTACACCTTTCTGGTGACGTTAATGGTGATATTAATGAAGGTGATGTTTTTGGTATCGCATAATGAAATGTGTCAGCATTTGGAAGATCTGCACAACTCAATGAACAAAATTTTTTCCAAATGACGGATGTAGATGTTACAGAATCATGAATGGGTAAAAGATTCATTCAAAGTGCAAGGTAGAATAATTAGTTGTAATGTAACAGGGAACAAAATGTTCAGTGATCTAGTTTCATGTTTTACATTGCAACTTACCTTTAAGAAGTTCAAGAGATACTACTTAATGAGTTTAGATGTGGTTTCAATGGATATTCACAGTTACCCAAAAGTTCATTAAAGTATGTGCCTCCTTCCAGCTACATCTCTGGCTACATTTTCTTCATAGATATTGACCAACATGTCAACAAATTGGATGTAGACGTAGATATGATAATCCAGCAACAGTATTAAGGAGATTTATAAACATGTAAAAACAGTATTACTTTCCTTTGCTTTAGAAGTTACAACTATTTTTCAAAGAAATATGTCACTTATATTAGCATGTATTGGGTGTCTCATTATATTAAATTAATTGCTAAGTAAATATCTTAAATGCCTTAGTTTTAATTTCTATTGTAGTAAAATTGGATAGATGTGAATCCCGTAGATCAAAGCTCTTTGGAGTTCACAATCATTTTGAAGAGTGACATCTTGGGACCAAAAAGCTTGGGAACTGCTGCCCTACGGAATCACAGCCCCTGGTCTCTTGCTGGGTCAAGCAGGTGCATTCCTATCTCTGGTAATCCACGAAGAAGGATTTTGGACAGAGTTTCTGGCCACCCTCCTGGAGGGGCCACCCAGTAGACTGATAGGCTCAGGTGAGGAGATTCCCTAAGTCTAGTAGGACACCGTGGAATGCGTCTTACTGTATCCATAATGGAATCATACAATATATGGAAGGTTTTTTTTCTCTTCTCTCTATTTTTATTTGTTCTAATTAGTTACACATGACAGTAGACTGCATTTTGACACATCATACATAAATGGAGTATAAATTCTCATTCTTCTGGTTGTACATGGTGTAGAATCATACCTGTCACATCAGTCATAGATGCACATAGGGTAATAATGTCTGATTTATTCTACTATCCTTCCTAACCCATGCCCCTTCCCCTTCTTTCATTCCCCTCCATCTAATTCAAAGTACTTTCCCTAGCCCCTCCCTTTATTGTGAATTAGCATTTGCACATCAGAGAAAATATTGGGCCTTGGGTTTTTTTTTTTTTGGATTGGCTTATTTCACTTAGCTTGTTATTTTACCATTTACCAGCAAATGCCATAATTCCATTCTTCTTCAAGGCTGAATAATATTCCACTGTGCATATATACACCACATTTTCTTTATCCTCATCTGTTGAAGGGCACCTGTGTTGGTTCCATAGTTTAGCTATTGTGAGTTGAGTTGCTATAAACATTGATGTGGCTGCATCACTGTCGTATGCTGATTTTAAGTCCTTTGGGTACAAACCAAATAGTGGGATAACTGGGTCAAATGGTGGTTCCATTCCAAGTTTTCTGAGGAATCTCCATACCGCTTTCCAGATTGGTTCCATCAATTTGCAGTCCCTCCAGCAATGTATGAGTGCACCTTTTCCCCCATATCCCTACCACAATTATTATTGCTTGTATTCTTGATAATTGCCATTCTGACTGAAGTGAGACGAAATTGTAGAGTAATTTTGATATGCATTTCTCTAATTGCTAGAGATGTTGAACATTTTTTCATATATGTGTTGATTGATTGTAGTTCTTACTCTGGGAAGTGTCTGTTTATTTCCTTATTATTGGGTTTTTGTTTTTTTGGTGTTAAGTTTTTTGCATTCTTTATATGTCCTGGAGATCTAACTGTGGTGCAAGTGGCAAAGATTTTTGGAGGTAGGTATTTTTTCAAAAGAGAAATGAAACATTTTCTAGGAAGATTGTTGATTTTTAGAACCAGAAAATTTGCATAAAAACACTTTAAAAAGTCAGGAATGACAATAACAAACTCATTAAGAAGAATCAGTCTGGGCATTTTCTTTTAAAAGCATCCTTCTGCCCAGGCTGCTCTTTGGTAGTTCCAGAGCTGGAGGAGAAGTTGTACAATTGCACTGGTGGGATTGGCATCCCTTGGTGGGCTTCTCGGGGAATCTGTTGGTTTTGTGAGATTTCCTCTGGCAGCTGAGCTACAGTGCTGAATGGATCCAGCAGCTGCACCTACCAGGGTGGAATGAGCAGGGTGCGATGTGTCTCTCCATTTTCCCTTTTGTGTCTCCCTCAGGGGTGAAGAAGAGAACCAAAGTCATCAAGAACAATGTGAACCCCGTGTGGAATGAGGTATGTGTGTCTTTTTATCCTATCCCCTCTCCTTTTCCTCCTCCTCCTCCTCCTCTTTCTCTTCTTCTTCTTCCTCTCTTCCTCCCTCTGTCTCTCTGTCTCTCTCTGTCCTGTCTGTCTCTGCAGGACAAGTTAGGGGCTTTGGCAGAGGTGGCTTTTCTCAGTGGTGTCCTACAGGGGCTGGTTGTCCAGAATTCTAACCAAAGTCTCCTGATGGGGTCTTGGATGCACCGGGAGCCTTTGCTGTGGGGCAGGCTGAGGAGCCTCTGGCAGGGCTACCTGACATGGCACTACTAAGGGCGTGGCTTTTGAATGAGCACAATCTTGGACTCTGAGGACCCTGCAGGGTTACATGGCATGTTTCCAACTATGCTTTTGACCTGTTTTGCTGGCATGAGTTGGAATTGAGTTGGACCATGGAAGAGTGGACCACGAGAGTGTGGCCTCCTCTTCTGTTGCTTTCAGCTCTCACCATCACCTCTGAGGTTCTGGAACTCTGATATTCATTCATTCATTGGTGCATCCAACCATCCACCCACTATCTATGCATCCATCCATCCATCCATCCATCTGTCCATCCACCCACCTATCCATCCACCTATCTATCCATCCACCCACTCACCTTCTTGAATGTATGCATGAACACAAACCAGACAGTCTCTTCTCCTGGGAGCCACAGGTTAAGATATCTTTTCTTCTAGGGCTTTGAGTGGGACCTCAAGGGCACCCCCCTGGACCAGAGCTCTGAGCTTCACGTGGTGGTCAAAGACCATGAGACCATGGGGAGGAACAGGTGAGATGGGGGCTCCATGGCTTGAAAGCACAGGTAGGTCAAGGTATATGTAAACTCCAGAATCTGGGCTGGAGAGCTGGTGTTTGAGTTCAGCATTGATTCACTGGGGACCGCCTCTCCTGGGCCAGAAGAAGTG
Organism: Marmota marmota marmota; assembly: GCF_001458135.2. Lineage (NCBI taxonomy): Eukaryota > Metazoa > Chordata > Mammalia > Rodentia > Sciuridae > Marmota > Marmota marmota. The sequence continues at coordinate 2,183,535 of NW_025999977.1, read as the reverse complement.
GTCCTCAGTAGATGCTCGGAACAAACTCAGCTCTGGCCTCAGGAACATGGCCGCGGGTACAGCTGAGAGCTGCCCAGGTTGCAGGGGAGAGAAGATGGGCTTGAATCAGGTGACCCCAAGTTTTTTCAGATAGCGTGTTCATGTGCCCCAGGAGCAGGGAGGAGAAGGCTCCCTGTCTCTTGCTCCAGCCCAGAGGCAGGTCCTCCCTTCCCCCTCCTCATTCCCTCCCTTCCCAGGCTGGGCTGGTGAGGGCGGGCAGGCAGAGCGAGGCTGCAGCTAGTGGAGCACCGTGGAGGAGGGCTTTGTAGAAGACACGGGACTGAAGGTGAGATTTGTGGTTTAGAAGACAGAACAGTATTCATGGGCAATACAGACTGGTATTTCTCTGCGGCAGGTTTCTGTTGAGTTCTTTCATGTACCTGGTGGGGGAAGGGTTTCTGGGTAGGGGAACTTGCAGGAGGAAAGTCATGGTGGCAAGACAGGCAATGAATGTCACCTCTGCCATTGAGCTCCTGAGTCTTCCTGTATTTGCTAGTGGGGGGAATGGGCAAGACCAACCCACCTTGCTCACTGATGGAGCTGGGGATTGTGGTGTGTTGGACTGGGAGACTGGGAGACTGCAGAGTGACAAGACTTGCTCACTGGGGAGGGGTTCAGTGGTCCCTGATGGGTATGACAGGGGGCCACTGTGTTAGAGCCAGCATAACGCCTGGTACTGTTTGCTGATGTCTGAGACCAAGGCGCAGGCTTGGGTTTGCTGTTCTGTGACCCATTCACAGGGGAGCCTTTGTCTGGGAACTGGGTCAGCGTAGCCAGTGTCTGAGGCCTGGAGGCTGACTATGTCTTCCTGTGATATGGGAGAGGAGGACTAGGGAGGATCGCAGGTGGCCAAACACCCAGAAAGTTTGAAATCTTAAAAATATGGAAGAAAAATCCTACACTGCTGTGTCTTTGTAGCACCTGGGGCTTATAGATTCCAGCCCCATGGCACAGGGGGCGGGTGGGAATCAGTTCAGGTTAAGCTACCTTGCCACACAGAGACTGTGGAAGATGAAGTGGCCTCCAACAAACCTAGATGGCAGACATTGGGCATTCCTTGAAGGCTTCCTGGAGGAGGCCCACATTGACTTGGAGTTGGGGCAGGCTCTGGAGAGGGTATTCCAGTGTGGATGTGTGGAGGGCAGCCTGGCTCAGGCCTTATGGTGTGTGTATGGAGGTCTGTCTCATGACATATGCAGCCCTTTGAGGAGGGGGAAGTGGGGCTGCATTGGGTCTCCAATGCCAGGCTGGGGATCTCGACAGTAAGACCACCCAGCTGATGCTTACCAAACGCTTGGCAGAGTACCTGGCCCTGTGCTAAGCCTTATAGACAAGATCCTTTTCCATCACTGAGGGACTACTACTGTGATCATCTTCATTACAGGTGGGGAAACTGAGGCTCTGAGAGATTGGTCAGTTTCCTCAAAAGCTGGTGATGGTGGATCTGTGATTGGAGGGCAGGTCATCATGACCTGCTCATAATCCTTGAACCCTGCGCCTCAGGGGATTCTGGAAGCCCCAGGTGGTTTCTGGGCCCATCTGGAGAATTCATTTCCCCCAGTGATGCTGGAATTGAGGGTTTAGTGAGGGAAAGGTAGATAGGTTACAGCAGGGCATGCCGAGGAAATGCACGTTTTATTTTCACAATTATGTTCCGTGTTATTATAAGCTGTCGGGGGCTTGTTTTCTCAGACCACAAAGACAATGTGAGAGAAGGGGCTATGAACATATTTTTATTCAATTCAAGGATCAGGCTGAATCCTCAGAATGACGGTAAGCCAGGGTCACACATAGGCCGTGGGTCATGTGTCACATAGAGGGGGCTGGGTGCATTGAACCTTGCGGCCTTCCTACTGGCCCTCATGGATGCCTTTTAGATCCTGGGGGTAGCTGGCTCCCTGAGAATCAGTTCCCCATGACCAAGTCACTGCAGGTCAGTTTTGAGATCAGTTCCTCAAATTGCAAAACAGCTAAAGTTACCGAACTTAACAATTTACTTATAACTATAAATACAGTTAAATTTATATAGTAAATTATTACTATTGGTATAATTTTTCATACCCAAGCACTTACTTTAATTTTGTAGTTTAAGCAGTTAAAAATTAAATTGCAATTACACTAAATTAAAATGTAGTTATATCCATAAATATCTGAAGAATATGAGAAGCTGTCAAAGCAACGTTGTCCTGGAAGAATGTAATAGGCACAAATGGGGTGAGCAGCCTCCACAGCAGTTTGCTCGACAGTCCAGTGCCTGGGGGTGTCCCCATCTGGAGCAGCAGGAGAGCAGGGTCCTACGATTAGTTGGAGAAGTACTTTCTCAATTAAAAAAAAAAAAATCAGAGCCTTGAAGCATGAAAAATTCTAAGACTGTCAAAATGAGAAACATTCCAGGAAGTGACAAGAGCAGCCACAGGACATTTTAAATATTGAAAGAAAAGGGAGAGAGTTCAATGAACTCAGTTCAAGGATCCTTTGACACTGAACGCCCACTCACTGCCTTCAGGCCAACACTGTCCATTCAGGAGGTGATGGTGACTGTAGTCATCCAGTTGTCCTCAGACCTCCGGTGGGTTTCAGCGAGGGCCCACGGAGTTCCCATGGCCAGCCCCTTCACTGCTGGGATTCCTGGGTGGGTCCTCCCTGGGCCTTCTTCCAGCAGGGGCTCAGGGACCACAGCAGTACTTCACTCATCTGTCTCCACCTCATCTCTGCTCCCTCTTCCAAACCTCCATCCTCCTCCACTTACCTCCATCTGTGTTGAGAGTCCCCTCAGCGCCTCCCTCATTCTTTGTAACCACTTTCCACACCTTTTGTGCACAAGTCTCTTGCTCTTCTCCTTTTCTTTCCAAACCCCCTCCTCTTTTAATTCATTCTCTCCTTCTCTTCCCCCTTTTCCATCCCACTCCTCTTTTCCTCTGGCTTCTGGGGCATTTGGGACTTCTGTCTTTTCTTCAGTGATCACTGGCAGTTTTGGGGTGGCCTCCTTAGATCAGGTCTGCTGGCCTGGAGTGGGATCGTGGGAAGCACTCCATTCATTCATATCCCAGGAAGGGGACCTTAGTCTTGGAACTGTCTCAAGGCTGTTTAACACCCCCTCTACCCACCCGTGGGGCAGCCCCAAGCCTGAGCGACCCTGAGCGAGCTTCAGGGCTGGATTAACTTTGTGTGGCCAAAAATCAGGTTTCAAATGCTCATAAAAGGAAGCTCTGCTCCTCTGGATGGAAGACACTGAAGCAATCCAGCTGGAGGATCTCGAATTTGGTCCTGGGCTGCCCTGGACACTTCCTGTTTACTCTGGGCCTTTCTGAGAGGAGGAGACATGATCCTGGTCTCTGACCGAGTGTTTGGGCCTGTGGGATGTTCAGCTCCAAGGCGCTGATTTCTAGTTCAGAGCAGGGGTGTCCGACTCCCCAGGGGCTGGGCCTTTCCCCTGTGCAGCTGGACTGAGAGCCACCCAATCCCGATTCTGGACTAGTTCTCCCCAGTAGAACTTTCTGAGGTTATGGAAACGTCACATCTGAGTGGATTAGGGAAATGGAGGAGCTGGGTCTTCCAATTGTATTTCATCTTAGTGACTTTGAATAACGCCATGTGTCCAATGGCTACTGTATTTAGACAGGGCAGCTCTAGATTTTTTAGAACAGTGTTCTAACCCTGGCTGCCTCTTAGAATTACCTGGGAATTTAAAAACATACCCATGTCTGAGCTCCACACCAAATAGATCAAACAAGACGCTTCAGTGGGGCTGCAGGCATCAGGGCTTTTGGAAACTGCCCACAGGAGGCCAGGGTACGAATGCCCAAGGTGGAGAACCCATGGAGTTAGAGCCACGCTGCCACTTTGAAAAGGAATCGCTTTCAATTTTGTTCATGGATAAGCTGAGGAATAGATATAAGCAGTTATTCTCGTAATTGCTTGAATATGCAATCACCATAAAATTGTTAAAATAAACAAACAATAAGTACTAAGATAAACTAAGTAAAAACAATAACAAACAATGCATAATTATTTAATAAAATGATTTTAAAAATATAAATAAAAATATATTTTTTTGGTACAGGGGACTGTCGCTTAACCACTGAGCCGTATCCCAGCCTTTTAAAAATATTTTATTTAGAGACTTTTAATATTTTATTTAGAGACTGAGTTGTTTAAGGTCTTGCTAAGTTGCTGAGGCTGGCTTTGAACTTGTGATCCTCCTGCCTCAGCTGCTAGAGCCACCGGGATCACAGGTGTACATCACTGTACCCAGCATAAATATTAAAAGAAAGCTGAAACTAAACATGGTAAAATTGTTAGAGAAATGAAAAATAGAACAAAGAATCCTGCTGGTAACTAAACCCTGACATATGAAAATGAGACTTATTAAAATACAGTTCCAGGGGCTGGGGTTGTGGCTCAGTGGTAGAGCGCTTGCCTAGCATGCGTGAGGCCCTGGGTTCGATCCTCAGCACCACATAAAAATAAATGAATGGAATAAAGATATTGTGTCCAATTACAACTGAAAAAAAAAAAAAAAACCAGTTCCATAAAAGGAGCTCAAAATGTCAGGGAGTGAGTGATATTTGATAAAACTGGATGTGGACCGAAAAAAGGAAGGAAAAAAAATTCTAAGAACCCAATCTGTGTTGGGAAATTTAGGCAGAAAGTAATTGTTCCTAATGAAAATAATATTTTAAAAATGAAAATAAAGATGGTAAAAAAGAAAAAAGGAAAGAATTTAATTGTGCTGCATAGAAAATGTAACAACATATTAAACTAGCTTAATTTGTTCTGGAAAATGCCCCTAGAAATTAATTAATAGAGTTTTTTTTTTTTTTTTTGTGCTGCAGATTAAACACACGGCTCACATATGGTAGGCAAGCCCTCTACCACTTATCTACATCCCGGGTCCTTTTTATTTTGTGAAGTTGCCCAGGCAAGTCTTGAACTTGCAATCATCCTGCCTCATGCTCCTCAATAGCTGAGATTACAGGTGTGCCCCACTGAGGCTGGCATATAGGTGTAGTTTTAACTTAAGTTGTTTGATAAATAAAACACAGAAGAAAAAAAAATCTCTATGTGATCTAAACTTCCTCCTGGCAAAACAGTAGGGTCAAAGTGATGGTCACTTTGACCTCAGTAACTCACCAGCTCTAAGCCTGATCAGAACAAGGGGACCAGAGTCAACAAAGACACATACACGACACCCTGTTAGATGAGAATGTCCCAAATATTACACAGAACATACTTATATTAAAACATGATTCATTGTTTCTCTGAATACAAACCTAACTGGGTACCTGTTATTTTACCTAGTGACTGTACCTGCCGGGTGCACGCACCTGCCTTGCTTTAATTGAGCAGCCCAGAAGGGGACCTAGACTACCAAGAATCAGGAACATGTGACTGCCTTAAAGAAACTTTAGGTGTTCACAGTAGCGTTTTCTTTGGAATAGCGTGATCGCTCCCTACCTTTAGATGACCTGATAACTTCATAAAGTGTTCCTGGGGTTTGGGGGCAGACAGTTGCTCCTTCACCCTTCCTCCATGGCTGAGTGTCAGTCTGACTCAGGGCTAGGAGGCAGCTCAGGAACCTCCCTGAGTATAGGTGCTCCTCCCTCCTTCCTCCTTCAGCCGCTTCCCCCTCCATGCCTACACTGGGTTGGGCGACCTGGTCCCATGGAAGGAGTGCAGACTTGGAGAAGAGCTGTGGTCTAGTTCCAACAGCTGTATGGCTTTGGGCAGGTCACCTAAGCTTCCTGAATCTGTTTCTTCCATTTTAAGTCAAAGGCAAAAATGCATCTAAGGGAAGACGTGCTCCTCTCCTGCTAGCTCTGCTTGGCAAGTCTCTTCCCCAGGCCCCCTGTGCTGCCCTCCTGTGGCACAGCTGCTTCAAGTGACAGTTATTTATATGTCGGGAAGACCTGAGATTCAAGAGATGTCCCCTCGTAGCCTACTGTGGTGCCTAGACTCAGCCCTCTCCAATGGAAGGCCATTCTCAGCCACCTAAGGTTCAAAAAGGGACTAAGTCATGCTAATTCATAGGTGGCAGCCCTGGGCTTGCTGTTCTGCTCTTCCTTGGGTACTTGGAGGATGCTGCTTTACAGCCCAGGCTCTGCTTAGACAGGCAGGGAGAGCGCTCACGGTGAGCACCTGGGTACCACAGTAGCCTATGAAGGGCTGTCTCAGGATTGGCAGGTCTTCCTGATGTAGATGACCATCTCCTGGAGTAAGGTTTGGTGCTCCTGGGGTGAAGGTGACTGTGACTTGGTGCCTTCTGTGACACAGAGCTTAATTTGTTGAGGTAATGTGGGAATTGCTTTTTTCATTTTTTTTCTTTTTATGGCGTGGGGGGGGGAGGACTGGGGATTGAACTCAGGGGCACTCGTCCACTGAGCCACATCCCTAGCCCTATTTTGTATTTTATTTAGAGACAGGGTCTCACCGAGTTGCTTAGTGTCTCACTTTTGCTGAGGCTGGATTTGAACTCCTGATCCTCTTGCCTCAGCCTCCTGAGCTGTTGGGATTACAGGTGTGTGCCACTGCGCTTGGCAACATTTAAAAAAAAATTTTTTGATACAGGGACTTTCTAAGTTGGTTAGGGCTTCATTAAGTCACTGAGGCTGGCTTTGAACTTGTGATCCTTCTGCCTCAGCCTCCCCAGCTGCTGGAGAATGCGGGGATTTCTTTTCTTTTAATTTTTTGAAAAAAAGGGAAAACGAAGGTTTATTGTTTTGCTAGCAAAGGAGAAACACAGGGGACTTCTGTCCCAGAGGCTGTGATTCTGCCCATCATCAGGAATAGGGGGCATTTGAAGAAGTGGCTCAATGGCTACATTCCTGTGTTCTCTGTTTGTTAATTTGGGAGATAGTCCTTTCTGAGATCTTCTGGTGCCATCCCCAAAGTCTGGGTTACTTCCTTCCCGTGGTGGGTGACTGCTCAAGGACAGAAAACTCTGTCTAGGCTGGGGAAGTGATGTGGGGATTTCTGGGAAGGAGCTGGACATGACTCTTAGTTCTCTAGGGTAGGAATGTGCAGGGATGGCAGAGGTGTCTAGGTGATGGGCCTGGCCAATTGGTGCCTGTCACCCACACCTGGAGTGCTGATGTGATTTCGAGGTTCTGGGAGGAGCAGGTGATCTAGATCCTCCAGGCTGTCCAGAGCATGGGTAGTGGCATAAGACTGAGGGTCAGGGGCTTTGCTCAGCAGTCTGCCCCATCTTGGCTTTGTCTTGACCTGGACTCCTCAGAATGTCTGCTTCCTCATCAGGACAGCGGCAACAACAGTACCTATGTTGCAAGGTTGTTGTGACATTTCAGTGAGATAATGTGCATGTGCCAAATGCCTACTAGGGCTTGGGTCATTGAAGACATTCGGGTTATGGGGGTTATTGGTAGTAGCTGAATCCATGTAGATGCAAATACGTAAACCACACAAGTGTGTGAACATTTATCTGTATACCCCACGTGGACACGTGGCAGTCAGTACCTGAGTGTTCACTACTGTGTCACACACACATATGTGCAGATATTCTTTCACTTAAAAAAGTTGAAAAATATCATAAAAATTATAAAAAATTATAAAGTAAAAAAAATGATAAGCAAGCTCCATTCTTAAAGGTTCTAGTGGAAGATGTGTAAATTCTCCCACCTTTCACCCATCTGTTTCTTTCCTTCTCTCCAGAGCTGTTCACTATTAACAACTTGGTGCATATCTTTCTTGACTTTTCCTAAGCATATGCAAGCATCTCTTTATACAATGCATGCACATTTACATATAAAAGTGTCACCATTGCTTTTTGTCACTCACCATTGACCCTGTCCCAGGTCAGTATGTTACTTGACAGTGTGTCAACCTCATTTCTAAATGGTTATGTGATATTCCAGTTTGGGTGCACCAGACTTTATCCTTCTGCACTCTTACCGATTGGCACTTGGCTTCCCTCCAAATATTTTTGCTCTCCAATGATTATCCACGGAATAATTTCATCCAAATGTTTTTATGTTCTTATTCTATTTCTTTCTCTCAAATAGGTCCCTTAGAAGGGAGATCACTGGATCAAATGGTATAAACATATCTTTTTTTTTTGTAGATTCTGTCAAATTAGTTTTAAAAAATGTCACCAACAGTGAAAAAAAAAAATACTTGCCAGTCTTTATTTTTGCTAGTGTGATAGCAAAAAACCCAAAGAAGGTATCTTGTAGTTTCTTTGACTTGCAAAGTTGAGCATCTTTTCATAAGCTTATTGCCCATTTACATTTCTTCTGTCTGTTGCCTACCCTTCTGGTTTGAATTGCTTTGCTTTTTTCTTATAAATGAACAGTAATGGATACCTTTGGGGTATTATTAGGGATATTAACACTTGCTCTATTTTATGAAGGGAGGATATTTTTTTCTGCACTCATCACTTGCTTTGTGATAGTGCATCCTCATGTGAGATTGATACCCACCAGATGTGTGTGTGTGTGTGTGTGTGTGTGTACACGCGCGTGCGTGCATGCTCACAGACATTTAAAAAGGCAGAGCTGCTGTTTGCTATTGCTAAGTTGGCAAAAATAGGCATGAGTTCAGTCTCTGGTTTTAGCAAGCCAATTTTCTGGCTCCCCTTTCTGAAATCCTGGGGCAGTTGATTGAAGTGGGAATGTTTACAGTTTACTATCCCATTGTTCTCAGGAGGTTCGAAAATGTTGGCCATATCCTTATTTTCAAGGATTTTTATAATTATATTTTGATCTGGATTCTATCCAGGACATCCCTGAGTTTCAGCATAATTTTTCTTTTGTCTTTCTCTGGATTGAAGTAGAAAACTATTTAGAGTTACCCTGGGGTAGCCCCTGGAGAATTGGATACTGGAAGGAAGGCTGGCAGAGCCCAGGCAGACTCAGGGGCTGTGGAATGTCCTGCTGTCCCTCATTTCCTGCCCCTTCCTGCCGGGCACATTCAGCTGAGGGGCTCAGCTCACACATATTTCCTCCTGGGTGTACTGTAGCCTTCCTGGAGAGAGAGGGAGAAGGAGAAAGAGAAAGGGAGAGGGAGGGAGGGGCGGGGATTTCCCGGGACTGGGGCTCTCTTGACTTTCCTGTCTAGTCTGAGTGATGAGGGGAAGATGCAGCTGAGTCAGGGAGGAGCTGAGCTGTAAGATAGAGATTAAATCAACATGCTCTTTGCTTAAGGTGAAAGATCGAGAATGCAAAATAGATACATTATGACCCTTTTGGAACATTAAAAAAAAATCAAACTTTTAAAAAAGTTGCAAAAATAATACAGAGAATATTTAGTTACCTTTACTCAGATATACATATCATCAACATTAAAAAAAATTTTTTTTGATGCTGGGGATTGAACCCAGGAGTGCTTTATCACTGAGCCACATCCCTAGCCATTTTTTATTTTTTATTTTGAGGCAGGGTCTCACTAGGTTGATTAAAGCCTCTCTGTGTTACTGAGGTTGGTTTTGGACTTGTGATCCTCCTACCTCAGCCTCCTGAGCTGCTGGGATTACAGGTGTGCACTCTCACATCTGGCTTCGTTAACATTTTAGTCCATTTTTTTGATTATAGTTTCTTCTCTTTTCTTCTCCCCTCCTCTTCTCTTTTTCTCTTTCCCACTTGAGGGTAAATTATATCATCTTGGCCTTTTTACACCTAAATACTTCCACATATATTTCTTAAGAGTAAGTTTTATTTTTTAACCCAATCGTAGTGTAGTTATTAACTTCAGTGAATTTAACGTCTATAAACTTGATTTATCTAATCTACTATTTGTATTCCAATCCTATCAATTGTATAAATATTGTTTATATAGTGATCTTTCTCCAACACTCTTGCCAAAACAGGGTCCAGTCTGGGGTCCTGTATTGAATGCAGCCATATTTCCATGGCTTTCTTTAATCTGGAACATTGCGATTGTCTTTGTCTTTTCTGATCATTTGCACTTTTGAATAACATAATATCCTTACTTTTTTTGAAAATAGAATACTCCTCATTTGGGACTTGTCTGAGACTTTCTCATGACTAGAGTAGGTTAGTATTTCCTGGCCGGAATGCTGTCCAAGGAGGTGCCCATCTCATCATGGAGGCACCTGATGTTCCTCCCTGGGGATGTTCATTTCCATCACCTGGCCAGGTGTTGTCTGATTTTTCAATTGTCTCTTTATTGCTCTTTCTTCCCCTTGAACTCTTAAGAGATGTTTTAAGATGATGCAAATGTCCTGCTCCTAATCAAGATGGCTCCCTGGATTTGGCACCTGGGCATGATTCTTGCCTGATCTAGTCTCTACCATGATGGTTGTGAGCTGCTTTCTTGTCTCCAGCCCCCCTTCCGCATGTGCCAGTCTGGGCTGAGTGAGCTGCTCCCGCCAAGCCCCACATGGTCACAGTAATGGCACCATCATCCCTATCCTGTGTCCCTACAGTGTTCTGGCCACCTATGCTTTCGCTCGAGCTCACCCCTGGCTCAAGGCCAATTTTCCAGGTTGAAAGACCCCCAAGCTACCAGGCGAGGTGTCTCATCTCCTGCATTCATGAAGGACAGTGCTGGAGGGAGGAAGAAGCCATTCCAGGGCTGAATTATTCTGTTAGGAAGTCTTTCCTTCTGCTGAGCCTCACTCTTTCTCCCTGAAAATGTTGAGGCTTTTATTTCTATTCTGCTCTCTGGAATGACACAAAGAAATCTAACCTGTTAAACACGACAGCTCATGATCTAAGGCGACCTTCAGCATCATTTGGTAGGGTGAGAATGTGCGGAGAAGGACAGAAAAAGGATGAGCAGGGTGGGGAGGAATGGACCCAGCATTCACCAAGCTCTGGCACATGTGTGGGACGTTAGGTTCCTCAGCTGAATTTTTACCAGAATTTTCTGAACTGTGTGCTATTCCCCTAAAGCTCCAAGATTGTGGTGGAGGTGGAGCAGTACTCAGTGCCCAGACTGTGGTAGGTGCTCACTATGCATTGGCCAAATGAGGATCAGTCTCAGGAAGGTTATGGAAATTGTGCCCAGCCACACAGCTGCCAATCAGCTGAACTGGGCCTCCAACCCAGGCAGGATGACTTGAGGCCTCTTATTCTTTTTTTGGTGGGGGTGGGTGGGTATGATGGATTGAACTCAGGTGGATCCAACAAATGCTCACCCTGCAAAGTCTAGACTACTAGATCTACCAATAGCTGCTCCATGTACAGCTAAAAAGTACACCCAATGAGCTTTTAAAAAGCTTTTTAAAATGTCCACACACTCCTGATCTCTCCAACAAAGAATTGGCCACATCCCTAGCCCTATTTTGTATTTTATTTAGAGACAGGGTCTCACTGAGTTGCTTAGTGCCTCACTTTTGCTGAGGCTGCCTTTAAACTCATGATCCTCCTGCCTCAGCCTCCAAGGGGCTGGGATTATAGGTGTGTGCCACTTCACATGGCCAAGAGCTCTTATACTTAATCACTGAATATAAATACTGATCTAATTTAGGAAGGTAGTTGATGGAGAGCATTTTCAAGGTGTTGCTGTAGATTGAAAGGTACAGTTTGAGAATATGGGGTTAATGCGTGTAGCACTTTAGGATCAGCCACCTGGGGTGTCCCTGTTACTACACATCTTGTCAGCATTTCTGAGTCACCTTCCTTTGGAGTGTTTGGGAGAAGCTTGTCTCCAGCCCACTTCTCTGTCATTCTAGCTGCGTCCGCTCCTTCCTCCTCCCTGCTCCTAACAGTTCTTAGCCTCTCTGCGTTGCCCCAGCCTAGTTTGCTGCACCCCTTCATTCTTCAGTTCACAGCCCCATGGCATGAAGAAAGCACTGGGTAATTGGGGTGGGGGGCCTGACAACCCTTGCAGGCATTCAGACCATTTTCAGTGGACTGTCTGCTCTTTTAGGGGTCCTCAGCCATTTGGCCTCAGAATTGCCTCTGTGTGACCTATTGGCTTCTCCCAGAGTTTCAGCCACCTGCTTGACGCCACCTCTGCCCTCCATGTAGGACCTTTCTCTTCCACCTCTCCTCTGTCTTCGGGCCCAACCTTCAAACTCCCTTGAAAATTCCAACAATTGCTAATCCTGCAAAGTCTAGACTACTAGACCTACCAACATGTACAGCTAAAAAGTACACCCAATGAGCTTTTGAAAAGCTTTTAAAAATGTCCACGCACTCCTGATCTCTCCAACAAAGAACTGGCAGGCTTGTATACCTTAAATGCGCAGGTGCAGCCACAACCCTGGGCCTGAAGTGTCTCTTTGATATGCTGATATCATTCCCTTTGGATATATTCCTAGAAATGGGAGAGCGGGTTCGTATGGTAGATCTCTTTCTAGTTTCTTGATGAAACTCCATACTGTTTTCCATAGTGGCTGAACTAATTTACATTCCCACTCGTTTCTTATGTATCATTCTAGAGTTCTTATTGCTTAATCCTCAATATAGATTCTAACTTTCCTTATTTTAATGCAATAGGTAACATATTATAGACATTCTTTTGTGCTTTGTTCTTTTCACTTAACAATGTGTCTTGAAGACTTTCTATAAAAGTGCATGATGAACTTCATTATTTTTATAGGTGTATAGCATTCCTTTGTATGTATTCCTTTGTATTCCTACTTTACCTGCTTTGCATGGTGGACATTTGGGTTACCCTGTGTTTGTTCTTACACACAAGGAAATAATAAGGCCCATTTTTTTTCTTTTTTGTACCACGGATTGAGCCCAGGGGTGCCTTGTTACTGTATATATCCTTATTCCTTTTTTAATTTATTTTAATTTTGAGACAGGGTCTTGCTAAGTTGCTGAGGTAAGCCTGGAATTTGTGATCCTCTTGCCTCAGCCTTCTGAGTCATTGGGATTACAGGCATGTACCGCCATGTCCTGCCAGGTCCAATATGTTAAATAATTTAAAAATTTTTTTTAATGTTTTATCAAAATGAATTTAACTGACCAGCTTAATTCCTGACTCCCACACAGTGCTTCAGTATTGGATTTGGAGGCTACCACCCAATCCCTCTTCTCTCTGCTCTGCTAGGGCAGAGGCTCTACTGAATAATGGAACTAGTTCTTTTTCATGGGGGAAAAATGTGTGCCCTGTCAATACTAACCAGCTTTACTCCTCCACGCCAATTCCTGATTCTGTTTCCTTGGGTGGCAGCAGATTTTTTTTTTTTTTTGAGTCCCCATGCTCCTCTTGTTCCCACATTCCAATGGCTTCGGAACACAGCAAAGCCAAGAGAGATCATGACCAGGTCCAGGGAGGCTCTGAGGGCCTGTGGCATTTTTCCACCAGTAGGCTGCAAGAGGCAGGGTCAGGGCCCAAGGCTTTCCTTGCCACCCATCAGAGTTGGCTCCTACAGCCAGGGTCCTGCACAGGGGTCCTAGGCCCCTCCTTGCCTGGTTGGCTCCTATTGAATACTGTTTGACACCTGCCATGCTACTGGTTGGTGCCAACTGAGTGTATAGCATCCCAGACGTGCAGAAGGCAACTCAAGATGGGGCAGTGGGTCTGGTCCCTCGGGGTCTGGAGCTCCCTGAGTAAAGACCCAGGGAGCTTTAGTCTCCACTACAGGAAATGGATGAATGGATGAGGAGAGGCCTTCAAGGTGTCCTCTGATCAAGGCCCTCTGGCCTCCCTCAGGGGGTCCCTGACTGCACCCCCATTGCCTCCTCCTGAGCAACGCTTGCACCAGGCCCACTGGTGGGAGGCTCTGCATCTCCCTGACTCTCCTGAACCAGGTCCCCACAGCCCGCCTCTTGGGCTTTGGGATTGGCACTGTCCAGTCCTTCCTCCTAGGGATGCCGGGGCTCTGGAAGCCAACTGGCACCTTGGAGGGACTGACCCCAGGGCTTATGGTGGTGGTGGACCTTGGAAGGTGCATTTCATGACCCAAAAAGAGGTATCAGGGAGGAAATAGCAGTCGATCTGAGGCAACTCGGAGGTGCTGGGCTGGCAGGGGTGGGGCCCAGGCTTCCTTCTGCATTTCCTCCCATTGTTCCCGCCCCACTTCCGGGAATTCTCCTGGGCCTGGGCTGAGAGGTCAGGGCTGCCGACAAAGGGAGACAGGAGACCTGGATTTGCGCTGGCCCTCTGGTTTCGACTCCCAAATTGGAGCTCCAGCCCCATGTACAGGTCTCTAGTTGACCAGGCCTGCTGTCTGTCCCCTCCACTCCTGCTTCCTGGCCTGGCCTTCCTGTCCCCAGTGCTGGAAGTCTCAGGGCTGTGGGGATTGCTCAGGAAATCTGGAGAGCCCTAGGACTGGCTGTGCCATCTCTGCTTGAACAAGTCATTCTGATCTGTCACTTCAGTTTTCCCAGGAAGGAGGGACAGGGTGACTGATCTCTGAGGTTGCATGGTCTCAGGGGTCCTCTACACCTACTCTCTGATCTTTTTGACTTTGTCTGGATCCTGAGGACACTTGACACTTCAGTCAACATACTGTGACAGGTGTCCACCTCATGGTGGCTCTTTGGGATAGACGTGTATATTGTGAGGGGATGAAGGAGTTTCAGAACTCTGCAATGAATATTAATAAGTCTCTCTATTTAGCCTTTCTTTAAAGAAATATGAGAAAAAATTGACCTTGAACATATGCCACATTTCTTGTCTTTCTAGCAAAGTCACTTCAAGGTGACTGAGAGCTGGCCTACCCCAAGAAGGATGAAAATAGATGTACTTTATTGTCCAGAGGTTTATACAAGTGACCATGTTTTATTTTTTATTTTTAGAGTGGTAAATATACATTAGAAACCTACCATTTGAACCTTTTAAAATATATATTTCAATGGCATTAAAGTTGTGCAGTCATCACCTGATTCGTCTCTAGAACTTTTTCATCTTCCAAACTGAAAGTCTACACCTATTAAATCATAATTCTCCACTGCCTGGTCTCCCAGCCCTGGTGACCACACCGTTCTACTTCCTGTGTCCATGAATTTGACTACTCTAGGTACCTCAAATAAGTGGAATTGGACAATACTTGTCTTTTGGTGTCTGGCTTATTTCACTTGGCATAGTGCCTCCAAGGTTAACCCCTGTTGTGGCTCATGTCAGAACTTCCTTCCTTTTTAAGATTGAATAATATTCTGTTGTAAGTACGTATTGCATTTTACTTATCTGTCCATCTGTCCAACTTGGATTGCTTCTACTTTTTGGCTATTGTGAATAATACTGCTATGAACATTGATATGAAAATGACCGAGTCTGTGATTTCAATTTTTTGGAGTATATATATCCAGAATTGGGGTAGCTGGGTAATACTGTAATTCTCTGTTTTACCTCTTCTGAGGCACCTCCATGCTGTTTTCCTCAGCAGCTGTACCTCTTCCTGTTCCCCACCAGCAGTGCACAAGGGGTCCAGTTTATCCACATCTTTTTTTTTTTGGGGGATAGGGTACTGGGGATTGAACTCAGGAAGTTCAATCAATCACTGAGCCACACCCCCAGCCCTATTTTGTATTTTATTTAGAGACAGGGTCTCACTGAGTTGCTTAGCACCTCATTTTTGCTGAGGCTGGCTTTGAACTCATGATCCTCCTGCCTCAGCCTCCGAGGGGCTGGGATTATAGGTGTGCACCACTGCGCCTGGCTGTCTGCATCTTGACCAATGCCTTCTCTCTAAATAATAGCCATTCTAATGGATGTACAGTGGTATTTCATTGTGAATAACAAGTTTTATTTTTTTTTAAATCAGCTAATTAGGTCAAGATTGCAGTTTTATTTTATAGGGTCATAAAAACATATATCCAAATTAGTGGCTACAGGGGTCAGAAAAAGGATGGTCTTGGATACCAGGTTTGGTTTGGTTCATCCATCAGAGAAGAAGGAGGGGAAGAGGAAGAGGAAGATGAAGTGTGAGAATAAGGAGGGAAAGGAGAAGGAAGAAGGAGAAGGAGAGGGAGGAGGAGGAGGGGAAGAAGGAAAGTGAGCCGTGACTGTTCATTGGACTAATGAAGCTTCATGCCCTGATGGGACTGTCAGGATGGCTCGGATTCCCAGGAAAGCAAGCAGGGCCAGTGCCTCCCTTAGGTGACAGGTTCTAGTGGACTCAGCCGCTCACCCACTGTTTTCCTGCTGCTGCAGAGAGGCACGTAGTACATGGTGCAGTTTCATAACTCAGGGAACACACTACTCCTCAGAGCCCTTCAAAGGGCCCTTCTCTGGCCACTGTGCTGGTGGCCCACTCTTTCCCAGGAGCCCATCGTGTATGGTGCCCTGGGCCTCGGTGAGATGAGTGTCCTCAAGTGTGTGTGCTTTTGGCCATTCTGGGTCTCCCTGGGGAGGGAGGCTGTCTCCCCTGCCTGAATGTCCTTTCTCCCTGTCCCTGAAGACAGGGAAGTTCCTTTGTTTTGACTGATGATTGCTGCTATTGAGTCCTGGTGTAACTGGTGTAGACAGCCTGTGTAGACATGGCTGATGGGAGCTGCTGGGGCTCAGGAGCAATGCAGGTGTGATGGTGGAGAAGCTGACCCTGCCTTCCAGGGATGCCGGCCTGGTATGCTGTCAAGGATTGGTGGGGAAAAGTCCTTACATGTGACAGTGGAGACCTGGCTGGGCCTCTGGGCTGTGGCAGGAAGGGTCAAGGTTGACCTTGGGGAAGGGCGTGTGCCTCTTACCCCTCTCTTATGCCCAGGTGTTTTCCCAGGGACCTGGTCTTCCAGGATGGTGCCTGGTAGTGACTTGGTTGGGGACGCAGGGAGAAAGCTCAGGGGCTCCCAGGGGACCGGTGGTCTAGGTAGATCACCTTTGTGTATGTGGTGGTGGTGGTGCTGATGAGGGGTCTGGTGGGAGAAGAACCAGGGCACATCAGGCTAGTTTTCTACATTTGACTTCTCTATCCTCCTAGGTTCCTGGGGGAAGCCAAGGTCCCACTCCGGGAGGTCCTTGCCACTCCCAGCCTGTCTGCCAGCTTCAATGCCCCCCTGCTGGACACCAAGCAGCAACCCACTGGGGTAAGTACCGAATGGCCCCTGCATTTGGCCAGGTTCTGGTCTGAGTTCTTGGCTGGTGGCTCCTACTCTCTCTGTCACCTTTGATTTTCTGACTTCAGAGATGTATCAAAGTCCAGCTTCCGGAACTAAGCCAGATCTTGGGGTGACAGGAGGGACACAGAAATGGGAGGGAAGGGGGCCCTGGTCAAGTCAGCTTTGACCCCTACCAACCTGGCCTGCCTCTGGGTCTTGTTCTGTCCATTGGGCCACCTTCTGTTCCAAGTTCCCAGTCAGCCTTGGCCATGGCTCTCTGAGTCTCCCTGAGAGAACTGCCTTCCTCATTGCCCAGCCCCAGATTTGGAATAACTGAGTCATCCGGGTCACAGATTACAAGGAAGGAAGACAGACAGCCCTCCCCTGCCCACCAGGACCTGTCAGACCCCCTTCCTTTTCTTCCTTTGTCTTTCCTGCCCCTCCTCCCGCCTTGCAGAGCACTCCTGTTCCAAGCAGCCAATTCCCAGCCCTCATCTCTGGCCTCCTGTTATTTTTAGTGAGCTAAATATACCCTGCAGGGTTCTTTCTTCCTGGTCACTAGGATTCCTGACCTTCCCTCTAAGTCTACCTTCTAGGATGCACTGAGGAGCTATAGATCTGGAAATGCTTCCTCCCAGTGAGACCTGGGAAGTTCTGAGTGGGCCTTGACTTTTTTTCAGATAGGGTGGGGTGTGCTCCTGTGCGTTTGTGTGTGTGTGTGTGTGTGTGTGTGTGTGTGTGTGTGTGTGATTGAGCCCTTTGCTGGACAGGACAGTCTGGGCTGAGCTGAATGGAACCACACTGGGTGCTGAGATCTGGAGAAAGGGAAGAACTGGGGACCCAGAGAATGGATGTCCAAATGGGACATCCAAGGGTGCATCTCCAAGCCTCCAGAGTGGGAGGGGCTCGAGTGGCTCACTGCACTCCTGGTCTGTGACTTTCTTAATGCTGCAGTCTGCTCCCACGGTCTTGGGACAGTGATGGCCAGGCTGCTTCCTTGGTGAGGAGCTGCCACTTCCCAGAAGAATCCCTTCCTGTCTCAGACCTTGCTGGTTGATAGGACATTCTGGTTCAGTGCCGTGTTCTCGAGTCTATCTCTGTCACTTCCTGAGTCTCCTCTTAGGCTTCCCTTGATCTCTCCAGTCTCCTGACACTGCCTCCAGTCAAGGAGGATTCCAAGGGGTGATGGAGCTGTCCCTTCAGGGATCCTGAAGAAGGCCCCAGCTGGCCCTGGAGAAGGCATAGGGATCAAGGGAGCTGGTGAGAGGCTGGTGGGGTCAGGGAATCTGCGAGGAGCTTTTCCATCGCACCTAGGGTGAGGCCATTCTTTTGTCATTACGCGACCTTAAGGCCTCCAACCAGAGTTCCTCACTTCCTTGCTGAGATGCCAGCCTCTCTCCACCAGCCCTTTATGCATCTGTGATGCTGGCATTTCCTGTACACGCTTCCCTCCAAACTCAAAGTCTCCTCCAGCCCCTGAGACAGAACCTTCCAAACCTGGTCCCTTTTATGGGACTGAGCCAGGTGGGCCACCATCCACCTCTCTTCTTAACTCCTGTTCCCACACTCTGTGGGCTTGATGCTCAGACTAGGAGACTGCTGCCTTCTCTCCCCTGTCCTGGGACCCTGCCTGTCTGCAGACAATCCTTCATCAACCATGTCTCCAAGAAGGGCATAGAAGAGCCAGGAGCTGGGGAACGGGGAGGAGGGCTGGACCCTGCTAGGTGAGCCCCCAGCTGGGGAGAGATGGGCCTCCTGCCTGCTGCCCAGGGTGCAGCCCTCACTGTGGCAGGGCCCAGAACCAGACTCTGCTACCTATGATAGCACTGGAGTCACAGTGCAGCCCCAGGTAAGTCATAAGGAGCCCTGGGGTGGTGCTTCCTGCCTGGGACTTGGGCTTTTGGAGTTGCAGTGGGAGACATCTTAAACTATGAACTGTGAACATTGCTTGGAGGGGACAGAGCCATGAGACGCTGAAGGTTCCACCAGCCACTCTTGAGGCTGGATTTCTGGGCTGGACCCCCCGAGCACAGCGTGCTGTAGTTCAGATTGCTTCTAAAGACCAAAGGAACCTGCTAAAGGAATGATGGGAGTGAAGAGAGGCCCTGCGGATTTGCTAGAAAACCCTAGAAAGACTGAGAGGAGGAGGAGGCATGGGGAGAGGTGGGGAGGTCCTGCCGCAGGCTGGGCTGTGGTCTCCCTGTGCCTATGGCTCAGTGTCCTTCCCCAGCCCTTCAGATATGGCATCTGGACTGTGTGCATTGGAGAGTCCAAAGCTATCCAGACAGCTTCCAGACTGATGAGGACAACACTGCCCCTGTCCTGAGGAAACTTGAGGCCAATAGGAGTGTAAGAAATGGCCTGTGTGTGCATTTTAAAAGCAGCTCACTGACGAGGGTGTGGACACATGATGAGAACTAATTTGACATTGTTCCAGCCTTTAAGCCAGAGTCAGATCAGAAAGGGAAACCCCCTGGATGACAAGAGCACATGGGGTGGTTCAGGGAAGCCAGGGCACTGCATGCTGGGATCAGGCACAAAATGAGGACAGACAATGCTGCAGTGAAACCCTGAGCTTCTTTCAAGTGGTCTGAAGATTCTGCCAACCAACACTGTCGGCGCAGGCCCGCCTTACCCTCCACCAGCTTCTGGAGACTTCCCGAGGGAAAGGTGAAGGAGTCCTGGGCATACACTAGGCCTTGCCTGTGCTGTCCTGACTGTGCGTTGTGGGGGTGGGGTAAGGGTCTGGTCTTGAAAGAGCTTGGGGTGGAGAGTTGTGGCCCAGGAGTAGGCAGCAAGCTGCAGGCTGAGCAGTCAGATAACCTGCAGCCTGAGCCTGGCTGCAGAATCTATAGGGGGCCAGGGACCCAGGAGGAGCCTACAAGGTGGCTCCCTGCTTCTGTATTGGGCTTCCTGAGCCCCTTTAGCCTGGGGACCATTCAGGAACCTCTAAAGTTCTGCTGATATTGTTGGCTGAACTGTGGACCCCCCAAAATGACTGGGGTTACCCCACTTCATAGCAGTGTATTTTGGTGGACACATAATTGATAATGGCCTTGAGGTAGGATAACCTCCAGCCAGGGACCTGAGAAACTGGGTGGGTACATTGACGTGGAGGGCTGTGAAGAGCATCCCACCCAGGGCTCTAGGCCAAGGTCATGAGGTCTGGGACAGCACAGAGCTCACAGCCCATAGGAAGAAGACCTCCAGCACTGACTCTCTGGAGAAGGAAGGGTCCCAATGCTGGGTGGGACTACAGACATGATCCCTTTCCCTTGAGATCCTCAGTGGAGCCAGAGGCCTCCAGTATTAATTATCTCTGCTCCTAGCATGAAAACTAATTTCCCTGGAGTCCACCCCGTGCTGGGGCATCTGTTCTAGATCCTGGTTTCTAGACCTTCTGAAGCTGCCTGGGATGTTCCTGAGGCTCCTGGATGGGCCATATAAGAGATGGGCCTGGCTCTGGGCTGGAGGTCTCCTTCCAATGCCTGGAACCACCTGGATGTTGCCAGTTCTTTAGATGCTCAGTGCAGGGCTATTAGTGTGGAAGTACCTGATGCTCAAGAAACCCCATGAGGGGCTGCCTGGACTGCCTTCAGATTCTAGAGCTATCACCCTTTCCTGCTTCTTGCCGAGGGCTGCCCCTGAGCGCCCTGTGCTGAGGTGCTGACACCAGGCCAGGGTGGAGCCGTAACCCTCCTGCGGTGCCATCTCTGCAGAGCTGGTGTATCAGAAGCCCCAGGTGGTATGGAGCCGGTAGATAAGCAGGGTGAGCCCATACCTATGATAGCACCGGAGTCACAGTGCAGCCCCAGGCAAGTCATAAGGAGCCCTGGGCTGGTGCTTCCTGCCTGGGACTTGGGCTGTTGGAGTTGCAGTGGGGAGGGGTATTCTTCCAGAGGATTGGGCTCCAGGGTCAGGATCCCAAGGGCAGCCAAGATGTGGCCCCTTCAAGTTTTTGTCTAACTTCTCTCACTGGGGGTCACTCAGACCACTTGATTTAACCCTGCAACCTGAGACTCCTCTACTCCCCTGACCCTTCTTGACCCTTCTTTCTAACAGATGCTATAATTTATGTTTATTATTATATATTGTCTTCCTCCTTTGCTGAGATATCAGATCCATGAGGTGGAGACCTTGTTCACAGGAATATCCCCAGGATCTTCAACAGGGTCTGGTCCCCAGCAGGTGCTCTCAATATGTATTTGCAAAGGGAATGAGTTTGTGAATTAATCGAGTTGGGCCAGACATGACAGGCAGGGTCCCCATTTCCTGTCTTTCTGATATGGACACACACTGACCTAAGCAAACACTGTACCCAGGACTGGCCTGGTAGGTAGTCACACAGAGTCCCGTGCTCAGAAGGACCCTGGATTTGCTTTAGTTGTCTACCATTACCATGTTAAGATTCTAATAATTTTTGAATGAGAGACATCAGCTTTTTGTTTTGCACTGGGGCCTGCAAATAATGCATCTGGTTCTGACTTAAACTACTTCTGCAGCAGGGAGCCAGCCTGAGTGGGACAGGGGGCTCTGTCTGCTGAGTGAGCTTCTTACAGTCATGGAAGGAAAGGATTCACAGATTTTTTTTAACACTTATTTTGAGTTAATTTAAGATTTAGAGAAGAGTAACCAAGAATATTATAAAAAGTGTTATGCTCTAATCCGTTTGAGACTAATCTGCCGACCTCCTGGCCCAGCATCCTGAACTTTAATGTGTAATTTCTCTGATTCAGGACTCTGTCCCGCATAACCATAGCACAGCCTTCAAAATGAGCAAATGCCATTGACACAGCAGTTCATCTAATCCACAGACCTCCACTGGAGGTTCATCAGTCTTTTTTGACAGTATCACTTCTAGCCAAAGGATCCAGTTCAGAGTCACAACACATGTTGTTCTTTTTCTTTTCTTTTTTGTACCAGGGATTGAACCCAGGGGTGCTAAACCACTAAGCCACATCCCCAGCCCTTTTTATTCTTTATTTTGAGAGGTCTCCCTAAGTTGCTTAGAGCTTGGCTAAGTTTCTGAGGCTGGCCTTGAATTTGCAATCCTCCTGCCTTGGCCTCCCAGTTTGATGGGATTATAGGCACCACAGCACCCAGAAGTTGTTGTTTCTTTAGGGTCTTTCTGTCTGAGATAATTCTTCAGTATTTTTTTTTTTTTTTTACTTTTATCATCTTGTAGTATTGAAATGTTTGGAAATGCAGGTCACTTGTGTTATAGAATGTCCTTGGTTTAGGTTTGTTGGATGTTTCCTTGTGATTAGATTTAGGTTATGCGTCTTGGCGTGAATGTGGCATAAGTGATGCTGTGTTGCTCTCATTGTTCTCTATCAGGTGATATGATTTTTGATTTGTTTTCTTAGTGCATCATTCCCCTTGATCGATTGTATAAACTGGCATTTGCTGGGTTTCCCATTCACACACCCCACCTTCTAATGAGTAAGGATTTTGTGGGGAAGTATTTTGTCTGGTCATAAGTATCCTGTTCCTCACCAACCTTTCCCTGCAAGTTTGCTTTACTTTTTATGGTGCTGTGGAGTCAAACCTGGAACCTCATGCATGCCCAACACTTGCCCTACCACTGAGCTGTGTCCCCAGCCTGATCTCCCAGTTTTGACATGAATTTCCATTGTTGTCTGCTGGTTGAATATATTATTGTTTTTTCTTAATTTTTTTTTTAGCCGTAGATGGACACAATACCTTTATTTGTTTATTTTTATGTGGTGCTGAGGATCGAACTCAGTGCCTCATATATGCTAGGCGAGCACTCTACCACTGAGCTATAACTGCAGCCCGTATATTATTGTTTTGATGGTTCCTAAGTGGTGATGTTTCTAAATTAATCCTTTTTGTTAATCAGTTGGCATTCTACTGAAAGGAAAGGCTGTTTTCCTCTTTGATTATTTATTTATTTCAATATGAATCCATGTGTTTCTGTTTTATTCAATGGTTTAAATTGTTACTATCCTTATTGATTTTCATGTTTTAAATTGTCCCAGATTTGGCCGGACAATCAGAGAGCCCCTGTCTTCTGTGTCCTTTTGAGATGTTTCTATTATTCACTGAGCATTTCCTTGCTTTCTGGCTGAAATGATGATCCAGGCTCATCTTGTACCTCCTCTGCCTTAGCCCCAGAATTAATTACTTTTCTAAAGATCCCTATTAACCTTTTTTAAATATATATTTTTGGTTGTTGAGGGATCTTTATTTTTATTTATTATTTATGTGCTGTGCTGAGAATTGAACCCAGTACCTCACACTTGCTAGACAAGTGCTCTCTCACTGAGCTACAATTCCAGCCCAACTAGCCTTTTGATAAAGTGGGGGAAACCCCAAGAAGGGTTTTATAAATAGAGATGCAAGGCCCCCTGGTGTCTCTACCCTGTCCCTTGTTCCAGGTTGTTTGTCCTAGTTGTCGTGGTCGTGGTCCTCCTCCTCCTCCTCCTCCTCCTTTTTAAAAATTTGTTCTAATTAGATATACATGATAGCAGAATGTATTGCCACTCACTGTACACAAATGGAGCACAACTTTTCATTTCTCTGGTTATACACGCCAGAGTCACACCATTCGTGCAATCATACACATACATAGGGTAATAATGTCCTTCTCATTCCACCATCTTTCTCACCCCATGCCCCCTCCCCTCCCCCACTCCCCTCTGCCTAATCCAAAGTTCCTCCAGTCTTTCCTTGTGTGTGGGGGGGCGGGGATTTTGGATCAGCATCCATTAATCAGAGAAAACATTTGGCCTTTGGCTTTTTGGGATTGGCTTACTTCATTTAACAGGCTATTCTCCAGCTCCACCTGCAAATGAAGTGCCTCGACCCCTCCCCTCGATCCCTCCCCTCGATCCCTCCCCCGACCCAGGTGGTTCTTTTCCTCAGGAGTTGCTGAAGCAGACGGCGCTGCTTCAGGTGGCGACACCTGGTGGTGGCTCACGAATCTGCAGGGCGGGTTATGATCTGCGTCGGATGGTGGGATTTAAAGGGTCTCAGTTGCTTAGGGTGTCTACCTTCAGTCTTCTGAACCCTGCTTCCTACGGTCCTGCTTTAAATTTGCCTGGATGCCCTTCCCCAGGCTCCAGTCTGGAGGGTGTAAGCATGAGACCTCGTACATCAAAACCTTCAGCCAAGATCTTCAGCTCAGGGCAGGGTTGCCTCAGGAACTCTGGGTGTTCCTAATATTATCAGAAAAGATGTCCACTATCCTATGCTAGAGCCACTCGGAGGGAGATCGTGCATCAATAAACACTTATAAAAACTTTGCCAAAACCCATGAAAGTACTTATTGTTTAACGCTAAGCAGAAGAAAAGCATTTTTTTTTTTTTAAATATAGCAAAGCTGTACATTATTTGCTTGAAACGACTGGAGAGAAAGATGTCAAATTGTGAAAGTGGAGGAATTATGGACAATTTCTTTCTTATGCATTAGTTTTCTTCTTCTTCTCCTTCTTCTCTTTCCTCTTCTTCCTCCTCCTTGCCCTAACTCCTTCTTCCCAAGGGGCACTTTACCATTGAGCTGCTTTCCCAGCCCTTTAATAATTTTTATTTTGACACAGGGTCTTGCTAAGTTGCTGAGGCTGGCCTTGAATTTGTAATCCTTCTGCCTCAGGCTCCTGAGTTGTAATTACAGGTGTGAGCCACCATACCTGGCCTATTTTTCTTCTTTAAGGTTTCTATACTTTCCAAGTTTGTTTGTTTGTTTGTACTGGGGATTTGAACCCAGGGGTGCTTAACCAGTGAGCCACATCCCCAGCTCTTTTTATATTTTATTTCAAGATAGGGCCTTGCTAAGTTGCTGAGGCTGGCTTTGAACTTGAGATCCTCCTGCTGCCTTAGCCTTCTGAGCTGATGGGATTACAAGCATACACCGTGAATATTCATTGTTGTCTGTTGGTTGAATATATTATTGTGGGTTGTTTTTGGATTTTATTTATTTATTTTTATGTGGTGCTGAGGATCGAACCCAGGACCTTGCACATGCTAGGCAAGCACTCTACCACTGAGCCACAACCCCATCCCTATTATTGTTTTTTTAAAAATTTTTTTCTAGTCTTAGATGGACTCCATACCTTTATTTATTTATTTTTTTATGTGGTGCTGAGGCTCAAACCCAGTGTCTCACATATGCTAGGTGAGTGCTCTAGTTTCCACACTTTCTTAAGCAGAGTATTTATAACTTGGATTAAAACAGATGGCTGCCCCAGGAGACTGGCATGGGAGAGGCTCAGCCAGGCCCCTGCTGGCCTGGGAGGCGTGAGGCTGGAGTGTCTGTTAGGATTGTGCCTGCCAAAGGGCTCAGGGACTCCTTTGAACAGTGTGGGACTCAGGGTGGGGTTGAGGTGGGTCCTCTTTCACTTGCCTCTGTGGGGCTTGTCGGTGATGATCATCCCTTGTTGATGTGGATGGTGCCACTAGTTACTCTCCTTTCAGCAGAGGATGTGGTGGGGGCAGGTGTGCTCTAGGAGGGCGGGAGTCAGCAAGGTGAGTGGCAGCCCAAGACCCTCTCAATGCTGGCTTCCTGCTGAGTAGAGTAGAGCAGAGCTGAACTGTCTATGGAGAAGGAGGGCAGGTCCTTGGCTGAGCAGAATGGTTAAAGGGAGTTTTTCCTAAGACTTGAAAAATCCTGCAAGAGAAGTTGGATCCCTGATTACAATTTAATCCTCATTCACCCTCATAAAGAAGCTGCTATTGCTATTACTACCCCTCCTTACAGATAAGGCAACTGAGGCACAGGGAGATTGCATATCTTGTCCAAGTTCACCTAGCTCCCGAATGGTTAGAAACTGACCCGAGATTCTGTGCCCATAACTACCTGACTATGCTCATGGGTCCTTGGGGGTGGCTTTTTCACATTCCCTGCAGATTAGATCCTTGTCAGCGCCCTGTTCCCTGGGGAAGGATGCGGGAAACAGGAAGGATGCAGGAGGGCAGTGGTCTGAGGCCAGCGTACTAACCTGCTGCCCCATCCCCGTCTCTTCCAGGCCTCGCTGGTCCTGCAGGTGTCCTACACGCCACTCCCTGGAGCTGTGCCCCTGTTCCCACCCCCTGTTCCCTTGGAACCATCCCCGACACTGCCTGACCTGGACATGGTGGCTGGTGAGGAGCCCATCCTTTGTGTGACAGGGCCCCCGGCAAGAAGGCCAGCAGGGGTACCCAAGCCTGGGGTGGTGGGGCTGCAGAGAGACCTCCCAGCCTTCACTGCCTTCCCCAGATTGGGGCTGCCCAGGCGTGGAGAGGAGAGGGTTTGGGTGGGTGGGGAGTTCTGAGAGCTGCCTCTGCCGTGCAGAGAGATGGGACAGGAGGCATAACTTCCTCTGTGCTACTGAGGGTGGTGTGAAGACACCCTCCCAGCTCCAGCTGCCCAGGGCAGGGGCTGTGCATGGTGGGCCCTCTGCAGTCCACAGCTCTGAGGTGTATGTGACTGAGTGAGGTCTGTCCAGGTTATACCTAAGGCCCCACCTGCTCCCCAGAATCTAGTGCTTCCCTCTCCTAGCTCCAATTGGCCTTTAGTGATGACATGTGACCCAAGAGCTAGTTTTTCTTTGAAAGAATCCTGGGATAACATTAGGGGACATGAGTTCCAGTCTTGCCTTTGACACTGACTTTGAGCTGGTCGCTGTCCCTCTCTGGGCCTACAGATTATCATTTGTGGAATGAGCAGGCTGAATTAGCTAAGTCCTGGGCCTGCCTCAGTTCTCTTACCTGGGGGGCTTTTCGGGTAATGATCCAGGCCAGAGGGCCTGGCTTGTCAGGGTGGGGTCGGGTGTGGGAGCGGGCAGGGCCTCTGTGTGGTCAGCCTGCTGGCGTAGGGCAGAAGCTACAGAGACGGGCCATGTGCATTTGCCAGTGGTGAAGAGGCTGGAGTTTCTCCTGTTTTGAAGAAGGGTAGAGGCAGCACAGCATGGAAACCGGAGCAGTTTCTGCTTTGGCTGGGTCTTCAGCCTGTCTGGGAAGCCAAGTCCTGTGGAGGGCCCTGTGGAGAAGGAGGCAGAGAGGGCCATCTTCCTGGGGCCCCGCATTGTCCGAGCTAAGATGGGAAACCACTCTGGACTGGGTTGAGAAGTCCAAGCTGGACTCGAGCTGGAAGAGGCTCAGGGGGAGGAAGAAGGGTGTTCTGAATGGTAGAGGAGGGGGAGGAGGAGGGCCCCAAAGACTCTGGTACCCCCCTGAGGTGAGTGAGATAGAATTAGGTTTGGGCCAGTTGGGGTGTCAGTCCTGCCTGCAGAGGTGGTAAGGAGGGACACTGAGCTTTGCCCTGAGCTGGGTGGGGGGCAAGCGGGGTGGGGGTTGGGGGTGCAGTAGGTGGTCTTCCCTCACTCGGCTCCCTCCTGCCCCTCCTCTGGGGCTGTGCCCTGCTCATGTGCCAGGTGGGGGACAGAGCCGGGCCGAGACTTGGTCCCTGCTCAGTGACAGCACCATGGACACAAGATATTCTGGAAAGAAGTGGCTGGTCCCCACGGGTGAGATGCCAGCCAGAGCTGTCCCCATCCTAGACCCTACCACCTGTAACTGTCTCACCGGACACAGATGCCAGCCTGCTGGAGTGGGATGAGGCGGCTGGATGGCTCTTCTGCAGAGCTGGGGGAGGGCCAGGGCCATTCTTTCTTCTTCCTGTCGACTAACTGAACTGATAGCCTCAGGATTCGGCTGTTGGCAGCCTCTCTTCTTCCTACCCATCCACCCTGGCTTATGATGGGAGAGGGAGGGCACAGGCAGGTGGCGGTGGGTCTCAGTGCCCGTGCTCTCTGGGTCCTCCCTCTGTTGGGCTGGGTCCCAAGGGCAGGGCCAGAGGACCCAGAGCTCATTGGGGCTCTGTCCTCCCAGACACAGGAGGAGAGGAGGACACGGAGGACCAGGGGCTCACAGGAGATGAAGCAGAACCATTCCTGGATCAGAGCGGCACTCCAGGCCCGGGGGGCCCCACCACCCCCAGGAAGCTGCCTTCCCATCCTCCCCCCTACCATCCGGGGAGCAAAAGAAAGAGAAGTGCACCCCCATCCAGAAAGCCGCTGTCGGACAAGCAGCAGGACTTCCAGGTGATTGGGGCGCTCTGGCACCCTGATGGCTTTAACCCATCAGCAGCGCCTGGCTGGTGTGTCCAGCCTCAGGGGAGCTGCTTCTGGGACCATGAGGGCCTCCTGGTGGGAATCTGCTCTCCCTGGGTCCTGGGCAGCTGCTGAACAGGAAGTTCAAGTCTCGGGGCCTCAGAACAAGCCTCTGCTCAGGCCCAAGGTTTTGGAAAATACCTTAAAATCACTCACCCACTTTCTTATTGCTATGATAATCTGTCCTTCCATGACATGCGGTTTTTAAGATGAGTTAATAAATAACAGTCGATTAGAAAGTGGAACCAAGACACACCTTCTTTTTTCATGAAAATTACTTTAATATTTTAAAACAATATTTTAAAATACTCGATCTAATGTTTGGAAGTACAGATGTTCTTGAATTCTTCATTCACTTACAGTTCAATGGCAAAAATTCTTAATTTATGTCTCAGAATGTAAAAAAAAGCATTGCATCTAACAATATAAAGAACAGGAGCTGGGGACCTAGGGACAATAGCTCAGGGGAAGAGCACTTGCCTTGCATTTGTGGGGCCCTGGGTTCAATCCTCATCAACACACACACACACACACACACACACAAACACACACACAAGAAAAAAGAACAAAGACTATTTATGGAGTCACTTCAATGCGTAAGCTTGACTTCTGAGGGAATTATCAGTAAGGACTGTTCAAATCTCTCTAAAATGTCAGTGTCAATAGGGTCTCAGGTGGGGTTTGTGCTGAATGAAGAGAGTGGGGCTATTCCCACCCTCCCATTGGGATCCCAGGTGGTTTACGCAGGGCAGCGTGGCGGCTTTTCTGCAACTATGGGATTTTATAGATGCAAGGGACCTTGGTAGGAGATATGCTTGTTCTTAGAATGCTCTTCCTAAAACATTTTAAATAGTCTTTCCAAGAAGCCTGCTGGTCCCTGAGATTTGTGTCTCTCGGGGCAGAGGGTGGGTGGCCTCATACACTTTCTCCCTTCCTCCTTCTCATGGTCCCTGCTGACTTTCAGATCAGAGTCCAGGTGATCGAGGGGCGCCAGCTGCCGGGGGTGAACATCAGACCTGTGGTCAAGGTCACGGCTGCCGGGCAGACCAAGAGGACTCGGATCCACAAGGGAAACAGCCCTCTCTTCAACGAGGTGGGAGACACTGGGCACTGTTAGGGCCAGAACCTTTGTAGGTCTTCCAAATGGGGAGCCCAGAGCAGTTTATTCAGAGTGTTCACCTGAGGTGCTAACTTTGGTTCAGGAATTGGAGAAGAACTCCAGCTATTATTCCTGCCCAGGGTCTCTCTACTCCATGTCCCTGTCATCCTGTAAGGCTGTGCCTGAGATGACACCCTCTGTGGGGTTTTGTCAGATTCCCAGAGCTCAGCATGGAGTTGAGCTCAGCCCTCATTTCCTATGTGGTCTCCACTCCCAGGCTCGAAGGCCTCTGGGTACTGATCTTCCCCCTGCCTGGCCTGTGGGGTCATAGGCACTGATTTGTCTCCGTTTTTCTCTGGACCAACAGACTCTTTTCTTCAACGTGTTTGACTCTCCCCTGGAGCTGTTTGATGAGCCCATCTTTATCACAGTAAGTCTCAGCAACCCAAGCGTTCTCCCCGGGGCTCTGTGTGCACATGTGTTCGTGCGAGGCATTGTCCGTGTGTGTACGTGCACATCTCAGTGTGCGTGCGTGTCAGCATTGTTGGTGAGTGTGAGTGTGTATGTGTGTGTGAGAGAGATACGGGTTAAAGTCTGGCACCCGGAAAACGTGGACCATTCGCAGCCAGCCTCTGCTGGGCATGGGAGCGCCCACACACCTCAGCTGTGGCCTTCCCTAGGGGCCTCAGGTGGGAAACCTCTGGTTGTAGAGGACGCCTTGGTTTTCATCTTATTTTGTTTGTCCATGGGCCTGCTTTTGGCCAATATTTTCTTTCTCTTGAGTCTTCTCCCACTTGGAAGGTGGTATATTCTAGTGGTTAAAATGCAGGCCTTGGCACCGGATTATCTGGACCCGAGTCCCATCTCTGCCCTTGCGGTTATGTGATTCTGTACAAGTCCTGTCATCTCTGTGCCTCTAGTCCTTCAACTGTGCAATGGGGATAATAAGAGTGCCTAGTCAGGGTACTATTCTTGGGAGTACTATTCTTGGGAATCATTTAGAACAATCTGGACTAGAGTAAGTGCTCATTATTGGCTGTTTTCATTTGGGAGAGAAGAGCTGTTGGGTTGAATACTGTCTGGGTCACAATTTCACTCATAGGTGTGGATTTTAACTGCTCTTTCCTCCTAGGTGGTAGACTCCTGTTCCCTCCGGACAGATGCGCTCATTGGGGAGTTCCGGGTAATTGTTCATTTCCTTGCGATTAGTCAGTTTTCACTTACCTGTGTTCCTGGAGGCGCTGTGGGTTACCTGCAGGGGCTGGCACTCCAGAGACCTTGTGTGCCTTGGTCCATGTTGGGAAGATTTCAACCCCTCCCCTTAGAAACCCATCAGATTTCCCAACTCAGAAAACCTCTCCACAAAGGTAGCAGAGAAGTAGGACACTTTCATTGTTGAATAAGCATTAACTGGGGTGGGCTGAGCATCTCAGGCCATCTGCTGAGAGATTACCAAGACAGGAAGGAGTCTCATCCTTTCATATAGCCAGTGGATTACATATTTTCCATTACATTTTCATTCTTTTGAGAAAAACAATAACTAGCCAGGCATGGTGGTGAACACCTATAATCTCAGTTACTTGGAAGATGAGGCAGGAGGATTGCAAGTTTGAGGCCAGCCTGGGCAACTTAGTGAGACTCTGCCTCAAAGTTTAAAAAAACTAATAATAATAATAATAATAATAATAATAATAATAATAATAATAGGCAGGCCGGGGTGCTGGGGATGCGGCTTGGAGGTAGAGCACCTCAAATAAGACAACTGGGTAGAACTGCTGGGCACACAGAATTCATCCTAGATTTGGTGGATAATGACCATCAGTGTCAGCTAATTTACTTTATCCAGAGGAGGAAACAGGATTACAACTCCTGTATTTATGACAGGAGATAGTTTTATAGCCTGGAGCATGGCACCAACTCAAGTCAGGCCCGTCACTTCCCTCTGGGTGGTACGAGGACCCTCTTCCTTGATGTTTACATTTCAAAGAGAAGATGCCCTTGAGAAAGATGTCTAGTCTCCATATCATAAATTTTATAAAATGCTTAGTTTTTAGAAAGATACATTTCAAACAGATAAAGTACTTACATTTACTGGTTTTCTAAGGTAAAATGTATGACAGAAAGAGGAGAGCTAAAATATTCCCTTATTTCCAGTAGGAAGAATTAAGCCTCTTCTCTTTAGTTCCTATTTGTCTCTACATCTGAGAAGGCAGTGTCCACCCAATTCTGGCCAATGCTGGGACTGTGCAACCTGGCACTCTCTGCCCTGACCTCACCTTCACGGTGGATCAGGAATGGGGTTCAGCTGAGGGCCCTGGGGGAAGGAGCCCCAGCCTGCCTATTTGTCCTGGGCAGCCCAGAAGGGAGCAGTCCACCTCTGGGAACCCAGTACCAGAAGCACAGTGCTTCCTAGAGGATGGTTCAACAGCTTGCAAAAAATAATTGCACGAAGTGAGTCAGATCTGCATGGTGCTGCGACGTCGTTTAGTGTATTTCTCACTGATGTTCTTATTTGAGAATCTTTGAGGATTTGATTTATCAAAAGGAAAGAAAGAGTGCAGACTTATTTTAACCTGCCTCTGCTATCCAAATAAATGACCCCCTCCCCTCCTCTGGGAAGTAGCCACAAGATTTTAGAAAAACAGAATCTAATTTCTTGGTAAGGCATTTCTTTAAAGGAGTGGGTTTGAGTCTGAGTCATTATGTAACAAATGAAATCTTAATTATTTTGAGACTTGAGTCTTTATATTCTTGTTCTGAGAATCCATGGGTCAAGAAAGATATTTTTTCTAGTTATTAATCTGTGATAGAAAAGACTTCATATTTTTTATTTTATTTTTTGGGGGGTGGGGTACTGAAAATTTAACCCAGGGACAATTTACTATTGACCTACATTCCCAGCCTTTTAAAATTTTGAGACAGGGTCTCACTAAGTTGCTGAGACTGGCCTTGATCTTACAATCCTCCTGCCTCAGCTTCCCAAATTGCTGGGATTACAAGCATGTGCCACCATGCCTGGCTCAGACTTCATATTTGAGGGCAGTTTTATTCACAGAAGAATTGAGTGGAGAGGCTGGAGTTGTGGCTCAGAGATAGAGTGCTCGCCTAGCATGTGTGAGGTACTGGGTTCGATCCTCAGCACCACATAAAAATAAAATAAAGATATTGTGTCCACCTATAACTAAAAAACAAATATTAAAAATAATCAAGTGGAATGTACAGAAAGTTCAGGTGTACTCTTTGCCCTTCCATTGCCCCTCAACCTCCCCTACTATCAACATCCTGATAATCTATGATTTTTTAAAAAGAACACTATGAAATATAGGAAAGAAAAGAAACAAATCAAACCCATGCAAATCTACTGCCCCTCAGAGATAGCAGAGGTGCCATTTTGGGTATTTCCTTTCCTCTTTCTTTTTGGGGCATTAACATACTTTACCTAACTCTATAACAAATATATTCCATGGAGTATCACGTGACATTTTCCTGTGTCTCTAAAAGTTCTTAAAACAAGCCCTTTACTGGCTTCATCGAATGCACCATGCTGTAACACTTCAGTGCCAAGAGTTTGACTTGTGTTTCCTTTGATTTCAGATGGACGTGGGCACCATTTACAGAGAGCCCCGTGAGTTCTCACCCCTTTGGTGTGTCCTTGCATGAGACTCTGGAGGCTGCTTGGGGACACTTGCTTGGGTGCTCACTCTCCCTCCCTGGGGGGTTTGGAATGGAGGCGAGGCTTTCTTGGAAGAGAAGGCAGGGGTTGCATCCTCCTCGCAAAGCCTTCAGGCCCTCAGGAAGACGCAACCCCCACCTGTGTCAGATGGCCCATTCAGGGATGATAAACCTGGAACGTCCTGGGGCCCGGGGTCACCTCAGATAGAGGCAGGTCATTTGGGTGATGAAGTCCAGGGATTCTTCTCTCTCTGATTTGGTCACTTTCTGAGGAGGTTAAAAATGGTTTAACTTTGTCTCTTATAGAGGTTTCTGTTAATACTTCTGATCTACGTAGCTGCTCAAAGTTGATTATTCTAGGCTTAAAAAAACAAATTTGAGACATTTATTTACTTGCCAACATCACCCAGGTGGACCATGTCATGATTATGAATAGCTAAGTCTTCTCTTCAGGAAGAGACAGCCCTATTGAGTGACTGTGGCATGCCATAGAGAGCCATCTTTGGTCATCCTGGTGTTAGAGCTCTTGGTTTCTCAGCCCAAGGGATTCTAGGGTTTGCTCCTTTTCCTTCCTGCCATGGCTGAGCCCTTTATCGCACTGTATGTGATCCATCCTGGGCTTCTGGACCAAGTTGCAGTCTTGGGTCTTCCCGTTCTTGATCATTCTCTTTTAGGTCATGCCTATCTCAGGAAGTGGCTGCTCCTCTCGGACCCTGACGATTTCTCTGCTGGGGCCAGAGGCTACCTGAAAGCCAGCCTTTGTGTGCTGGGGCCTGGAGATGAAGCTCCTGTGAGTACCTTTCCCTGGGTCTTCCTCACAGCCCTTCACATATTGCTTGGTGGTGGAAGCACCCAACGAAAATCCTGAAGCTTAATTTTTTTTTTCTGATTTAAAAGAATGCATGATAATCATGAGAACTGTAGAACATGTAGAAAAGTATAAATAAAAAGGGCTCACTCATAATTCTACCACTTGGAGAGAGCCATTATCAATATCTTCTCACCTGCCTTTCTCAAAAACACGTGTGTATTTTTCTTTTTGCAAAGGGAGATCATTCTCTCCATGATATTGCAACCTGAATATTGTTGCCTCAGATTATATCATTATCATGTGGATGTGGTAATAGGCGAAGTTCTAAATCAAAGGAGGAAGTGAGGGAGAAAAGTGTGGCAGTCCCCATGAGGAACCAGGAGGAGAAAGGAGCAACCGCAAATTCAGGCTTCAGGTGTCTGAGGTCCAGAAAGCTGGGCATGCAGCCTAGACTGGAGAGTGAATCTGAGCAGAGAGTCACTAGAGGTGCCAAGAGATGTGCAGAAAACCTATAAAGGATAAGGACACAGTGTACACCAAGAAAATAGGAAGCAGGAGTACCCGGGACAGTGAAGATATTTAACAAAAAAAATTTAAGAGAGGAAAAATATAATAAAGTTAGTTTAGTGATAAATTTTTAGTATAATTTTTGATACCAGAATAAAAAGTGAATTCTGTAAATAATGATATGGGTGTGTTTAGGGAAGAAAGAATTTTTTGGGCTCTGGTTTGTCTTTAGAACCCTGAAAGGGGTCCCCAAGAGGACCCCTGGGCAGTTCCTGGGTGGTAATGATTTATGTCTGGGGCAGGTGGGCAAAGCATATTTCCTCCATATTGCAGAAAAAAGCCCTGCTTCCTGGAAAAAAAAAATGAGAAGAGCATTCAGAGCTGGGAGGTGTCAGCACCCTGTGTATTTGAGAAGAGAAGGCTGGCAGTGTTGTGGCAGAAAAATGTGCAAAACAGCTGGGCGCAGTGGTGCCCAGCTGTAATCCCAGCAGCTCCAGAGGCTGAGGCAGGAGGATCTCGCGTTCAAAGGCAGTCTCCGCAACTTAGTGAGGCACTAAGCAACTCAGCGAGATCCATCTCTAATAAAATATAAAAAAGGGCTGGGGGATGTGGCTCCGTGGTTAAGTGTTCCTGGGTTCCATCCCTGGTACCAAAAAAAAAAAAAAAAAAAAGGAAAAATGTTCCAGAGCAAGTTGTCTTATGAGACACCTCACTTAACATGGTAGGCTGAGCTGTTAGAAAAGGAAGGTCAAACACTGCACCTGAGAGCTCATGGAGGAATCATGTTTGGCTTGCTTTATAGCTGGAGAGAAAAGACCCCTCTGAAGACAAGGAGGACATCGAAGGCAATCTGCTCAGGCCGACTGGTGTGGCCCTTCGAGGAGCCCACTTCTGCCTGAAGGTCTTCAGAGCCGAGGACTTGCCTCAGAGTGAGTGTGGAGCAACCCCCTCCCCCATGGGTGGGCGCCTGCTACAGCTGCTGTGAGGACATCGTGAGGGAGGGACCATGGTTGGCTCCCTGGG
This sequence comes from Marmota marmota marmota, assembly GCF_001458135.2. Lineage (NCBI taxonomy): Eukaryota > Metazoa > Chordata > Mammalia > Rodentia > Sciuridae > Marmota > Marmota marmota. Next base: position 2,148,363 of record NW_025999977.1, on the reverse strand, counting down.
AGAGGAAAGTGCATCACTTTGTGGGTTCCTGGGGCACATTTTCATCCTTCCTCCCACCAGGGACCATCCCTTTGCCTCCTTCCTGCCTCCCTTTGGCCCATCTTCCTCCTCAAGGGTCTGTTAGAGATCAGTGCTGGACAGCTGGCCCTCTACTCTGCTGCCTGGCCAATACCTTGAGCCTTTCTAGGTTTTCCAAGTTTTTTTTTTTTTCCCCCTGTGGTGCTGGGAATTGAACCCAGGACCTCGTGAACTCCAGGTAAGCCCTCTACCACTAACCCATACCTCCAACCCAGCAATCAGGATTTAATGGAAAAAAACACACGCTGGTGGAGTTAACCAGATGCCAGAATCTGGAGCTTAACAATGGCTGCTGGGCTCCATTCTGGTGTCCCCTGGCTCTTTGGCCACTCTGGAGACCCATTTTCTGGGTTCTCATTGAGAAAGCAGCGCCATCTAAACACTGCCTGCTCCCAGGTCAGAGGTCGTTGATGTGGGGACACCCTCACTGGCAGAGCCCAGGCAGGAAGCTATGATGCTGGAGGGTTTGCAGGAGGCCTTCCTGGGACCATTTCTCTATAGATGAAGAATGCTGCTCCCCCAGTGGCTCTTCATCCCCCATTACCTGGGGCTGTCCACGTTCTAGCACAGAAAGTCCCACATTCCTGGAAACTGTTCAGTCCCTAGCAAACTGGGACCTTGGATCAACTGACTTGTGATCATCTCCCACATCCTCCCAGGAAGGCCAGCATGGCCGCTAATGGTACTGGTCTCACCCTGTGTATTTAGTAAACCTTGGGGGAATCATATCAAATATTGGGGAGCCATGGGTACCAACCTCAGCTGCACAGTAGAATCACTGGAGTGGCTTAAAGAAAGTACAGTGCCTGCCCCCGTCGCCACCCCCAGCCTTTCAGATTCACTTGGGTTGGGGTAGGGCTCAGAGGCCTCTCAGGTGATTCCATCAGGAGCCCATTGTGAGTCACTATTTCAGAGTGTGCATTAGCTTCATCAAGCCAGTCTTCTTCCCCAGTAGTCTGCAACTTGGGTCCTCATTTACATGTTTTGCATAAAGTTCTTTGAGGGTTTCTGCTTTGACAATTGACATCCTTAAATGAAATGGGTTCCTTCTGTGCAAGCTTACTTGGACCAAAACCACAGCCTTTGAATAAGTAATGGGAATTCAGTGGATATTAGAATACCTGCTTAAAATCATTCTTTACTCATTGGCTGCAACTGTGTGGAAGAGAGACTAGCAAGCTTCCAGAAGGCATGGGGAAATGGAAATGTTTGCTTTTCTTAAGGTGAAGGAGCTTTGTGTTGTATTTGCTGCAGTGTTGTTTAAACATAAATAAAAACAAAATAGATGAGTAAACAGAACATGACTATTTGCTAACCGCTGTTACCCGTTATTCATGTAGGCATTAGTGAGCATATAATCTTTAACTGTCCCTCTCCTCACACTCGTTCATGGCCATGTAAAACATAACATATAAAACATACATATACATATGTATGTACATAACACATCTATCCATATACACATGTGCAAATAATCTGGCTAACTCAGTTAAATAATTTGGTTTGAAGTATCATAGATTTAAAACTCTTAAAAGATCCCACCACTTGGGAGCCTGAGGCAGGAGAATCATAAGTTCAAGGCCAACTTGGGCAGTTTAGAGAGACTTTGTCTCAAAATAAAACATAAAAAGGGCTGGGGATGTAGCACCGCTGGGTTCAATCCTCAGTACGCCAAATCAAAGGAAGCCAGAATTGACTGATTGGCTAACCTTAGGTAAATTACTCTGCTAATGGAAATAAAGGACAATGTCAACCAGGTGTTGTGGCATATACCTGTAATCCCAGGTATTTAAGAGGCTGAGATGGTGGTGTGGGTGTTGGTGGCAGGTTCAAGGCCAACCTCAGTACTTTGAGTGATTTTCCTTTCTTTTTTAAATGGGCTGGGGTGTAGCTCAGAGCGGGAGTGCTTGCTTAGCATGAGTAAGACTCTGGGTTTAATCCCCAGCATCAACAAAAACCAAACAGGAAGGGTCACCAACAATGGGGTATTATAAAAACTTTCAGTCCTTTTTTAGATTGCTTACTATCCTTGGTGATGTAGATCTTGAATCAATCAAACAGTTACTTGGAGACCTGCTCTGCAAACTTCTTTTTTAAGTTTTTTTTTTTTTTTTTTTTGTGGCACTGGGGATTTGAACCCAAGGCTTCACACCCTACCATTGAGCTACACCCCCAGCCTGGAGACCTGCTTTGAAACCTCTTAATGCTGAGGGGACAGTGGACAAGGTGTCTGGGGCTGAGGAAGGAAGCAGCCCAGGGCTCTCAGGGGCTGTGGCTCTGCAGCAGTCTTCCCTCCTGGGAGCGCCTGGGCTGAGCCCCAGAGGATGGGGCCATAGTGTCTCACTCAGGTCTAGCCGGGGCTGCCTGGAGATGGATGGAGCAGAGTTGGGGTTTGGCATGGGGGATAGCAGGTGGTGACTGGCTTGTCCTTCTGCCCAGTGGATGATGCTGTGATGGACAACGTGAAGCAGATCTTTGGCTTTGACAGTAACAAGAAGAACTTGGTGGACCCCTTTGTGGAAGTCAGCTTTGCAGGGAAAATGGTAAGTAATGAGGGAGGGGGAGGGCTCCTGGGGGAGGGAGAGGGCTGAGCATCCTTCGAACAAGTGTCAGAGAGAACAGTTCAAGGTGAGGTGCAGTGGAGGGGTGTGCATGGTGGGCACTGATCCTGGGATGCATGCCCAGGTCTGGCTCTCTGGGCCTGCTGCCCACAAGAATGTGGACAGGTCTGCCCAGGGTGTCCAGCCAGACACCGAGGTGTGGATATAGACCCAGAGAGGACAGATGGACACTGAATACACTGGTGGAAAATTAAGCAATTGTGTGGAAAGTAGATGTGAAGGCATATAGATAGGGAAAGCTTTTTAAAGAAAAATGTGGGATGAGCCAGGTGTGGTACACACCCAGGAGGCTGAGGCAGGAGGATCACAAGTTCAAGGCCAACCTGGGCAACTTAGTGAGACCCTGTCTCGAAATAAAATAAATAAAAAGGGGTACAGGGATGTAGCTTAGTGGTAAAGTGCTCACTTAGCCCTTGTAAGGCCTGGGATTCAAAACATGATTATTCTTAACAGTTGTGGCAGGAGTCGGGCAGGGAAAGACCACTCTGGTGGGCACCCTAGGGATTCTTCACTGCCCAGGGCTAAGGCAGTTACACCTGTCCCTGTCAATTTCTGCCCCTGCCCTTCTCTACACACAGGCAGGTGCCTCCCAGTGTCTGTGTCCACCCTAAGGGGTCTCTCTAGTAGCCTGGGCTGCTCCTGGGCTTCAGCCATTGCCAATGCAGGGGGGACTCTTACAGGTCTCTTTAGCTCTGATTCCTCCTTCACCTTCAGCTCTGTTTCTGAACAGCTTTGACTCAGGAGTCATTTTCTTTGCCACCAGCTGCCCCATGTCCAGGAGCCTCCATCTTAACCGGGTATCACCACCCAAGGCAGAACTTGTACTGTGGGCCTGCCTGGACTCCTCCCTCTTCTATCTACAGTAAACATGCCATCTCTAACTCTTGACCTCAAGAGTTGACCTCAAAGGACCCAGCCTTTCCCTGCATCCCCAGAGCCACTGCCACCTCTTCCCAGGACCACACGACAGTGTTCCCCTGCTGCCATTTTTCCTCACCATGATATTGACCCTTTGGAGACCCTGGCCACTTGTCCAAGTTCTGGATTTCTCTGTTTCTTGCAGGTGTGGCTTAATTTCCTCTGCTGGCTCCTGTACTTTCTATAAACTGAAAGTTAGGTCTGCAGACTCCATTAGATTCAGATTATGTATGTTGTCAAGAATTCGTCACACGTGATGCTCTGAACGTCATGTTGCAACATGTCAGGAAGCAGTGATGTCAGGCATCAGTATCATGGGTGATGACACCTTGAACGCTCCATTAAGGGGATGCCTATGGATCTCCCCCTTTTAAAAGTCAGTGTCTTCCTGTGTAATTCCAGCACTATGTAGACCATAGCCTGGGCTCTGTGAAGGTATCCTATTTTTGATTGTATTCATTCCTGAGTAAATCATTTCCTTGGGGTTGCAGAATGATGATTTTCGTTATCATTCCATCTCTCTTTATTAGTTGGCATTTCTCTGTGGAGAAAAGCTTTGATCCCCTTGCCCCTTTGACTATTACAAGGGACCACATTAATTTTATAAATTCAATGTGTTGGAATCCGTCATTGTTGGCTTGACGCACACGTTATCCTGAAATTGGCTATTGCGAGCCCTTCCATTGGTTCTTCCATCCCCAGAGCCTAACGCAGGGTCTCAATGAGAACGTCTTGGGTCCCGTGACTCAGGCTTTAAGCTCCTTCAAATGCTGCTGGCAGATCTTTCTCTGGTGCAGGTTTTGGTTTTGGTTTTGGGTCTGCATCTGACACCCTGAACCTAACCTCAGGAAGGGCCAGGACAGGATGCCCTTGTGGCCTCTTCTCTCTGCTCTCAATCATCTCCTCATGGACTCTCTCTGCTCCGCTCTGCAGGGAGGAGACAGGAAGCTATGGCTAGGTAGCTTTTGCTCCAAGGACTAGGATCAGTGTTTTCCACTGACAGATGGAGAAGGTCATGCCAACCGGGAAAATTGTCTTTATTCCATGTTCCCCCATGATAGGGTGCTTCCATGGTGTGACACCCAAGACCAATTTTAATGGCCTGCTTTCCTTGGAGCCAAATCTCAGGAGCTCCTGCTGCTCCCGGGTCTTTTCCAGCCCCCCTTCATCTCCCCTGGCCTTTTTTTCCTCTTGGTATCAGGGATTGAACCCAGGGGTGTTCCACCACTGAGCCACATCCCCAGCCCCTTTAAAAAAAATATTTTATTTAGAGACAGGTCTTGCTGAGTTGCTTGGGGCCTCACTAAATTGCTGAGGCTGGCTTTGAACTCGTGATCCTCCTGCCTCAGCTTCTCAGGCCACTGGGATTACAGGTGTGCACCACCTTACCCAGCTCCTGGGGCCTTTTGACCCTGGGAGTTTTTCTGGCAAGGTGCAGATGGCCAGGGGAGGTGATCAGGGGTGGGGCCTGGCTGAGGCCCAGGATTGTACGAAGCCCAGGGCAGCTGGGCTTAAGCAAGAAGCTGCAGCCCATGGTCCTTCTCAAAGGGGTGGTGGGAGTTGAAGAATGAGTTTATAAGGAAGGGGCCCCTGAAATCTCCCCCTTGATAGCATCAGCCTGGTCAGCCTCCTCTGTGATCCTTGGCCCTTGTGGCCTCTTCTCTCTGCTCTCAATCATCTCCTCATGGACTCTCCATGCTCTCTTCATCTGTCTGTCTGATGATCTCATTGCATCCTAATCTGAAGAGTGCTAGGGTTTTCTCCTCTGGGTCTATCAAGCCCTGCCTGGACATCTTTGCAGTACTGCTTATGGGCACAAGGTGGCACTATTACCCAAGATGTGAACCGTTCGGATTTGACCAAGTTACTCAGGGGGATGGTGTGTGTGTGTGTGTGTGTGTGTGTGTGTGTACATACTTCATATATGGGAAAAGGCAAGGGGAGGTACTTGTAGGGAAGGGGTGGAGGTTCAGAAATTTTTTTATGAATAAAAAAATATATAACCCATTACTTGTAAAAAGAAGAGTTGAAAAAAAATCAGAGAACAGGAAAATGAAGCAAAACCCACACCCAACCCATATTTTATTTCTGTGGCCCTCACCATCCCAGAGATAACCATAGTTCACCTAGGGTCTGCCTGTGTTTCTTTCTGGTATGTTTTCCTGTTGATTTTCTCTCCCCCTCTCCTCTCCTCCTCCTCCTCCTCCTCCTCCTCCTCCCCCAGCTGGATATTGGCTGCTGAGGTCCCGCCGGCTTTGCCTCTATCTTTCATCTTGTAGATGTGGCCCTTTTTTTGGGTCTGTTTAGTACTACTTCATTTTTTTTTTTGCATGTTTTATGCCTTTTTTTTTGTGTGTGTGTGTGTGTGTGTGTGTGATTTCACTTTAAATTGGTTCCCGAGCCCAGTGCTGTAGTGATGTCTGGTGCAGAAGGGCAGAGGTAGGTGGACTGGCCTTTGTTCATGCCCCCAGGCCCACATCCCAGTGGCTCTTTCAGTGGGAGCCTCCAAGGGTTGAAGTGTTTGCTGTGGAAGAGGCTCTGGCCTCCCCAGGGTGAGGCTGAATGCCCTGAGTGCAAGAAGCGCAGGGCAGACAGGGCTGTCAGCTATGGTATTTTGAGAGTCCTTTCTTTTAAAAAACTGAATTAGGTAATACCTCTACATAGGAACATTCCATCTCTTCTGTACCTACCTATCATTTCCCTGTCTCTCTGTACCCATTCAACGCTACTCATTTCCTCCTTGCAAAGGAAACCTTTGTAGCTAGTTTGTTTTATATTATTTGGTTTCATTATGCATATGGAAGTAAACATGACTATAGTTTTTATCTTTTACCCTTCTAATATAAATGGCTGCACATTAGACTCATGGCTCTGCAGCTTGCTTTTTCTACTTAATAATATATAGCTTGGGCATTATTTCATGTCTGTGCATAGAGTGGTCCTCATTCTTTTTTAGAACTGCATAGTACTCTATTGGGTGAATGGACCATAATTTATTTAACCTGTCCTCTCTTGGATACCTGGGTTGTTCAGAATCCTTGCTAGTCCAAGCCATTCTGTGTTGAATAACCTCACATGTAGGTCATTCTTCCCATGTACAAGCACTTTTGTGGGATAAATGTCTAGAGGTAGAATTGACAGGTCAAAGAAAATATGTACTTGTAATTTTGATAGGTAGTGGCCAATTGCCTCCTAGAAGTATCAAGCTATTTCATTTTCTACCAGCAAAATGTGAGCGTGCAGTTTCCCAACAGTGGGTTGTCAGATTATAGAGAGTTTTATAATCTGATGATGAGAAATTTCATCTCATTGGTTTTATTTGTGGTTCTTCTATGATGAATGAGGTCGAACATCTTTTTAAAGATTTTTAAATTTGCTTTAATTTGTTATACATTACAATAGATTGATATATATAATGAATTGATTATATATATATATATATATATATATATAATGGAGTATCATTTCTCATTCTTCTGATTGTACATGATGTAGAATCCCACCAGTCGTATAGTTATGTATGTATAGAGGGTAATAATGTCTGATTCTTTCTACTATCCTTCCTACCCCCATACCCCCTCCCCTCCCTTCACTCCCTTCTACATAATCTGAAGTAACTCTATTCTTCCCTAGCCCCTCCCCTCATTGTGAATCCACATCTGCATAACAGAGAAAACATTCAGCTTTTGTTTTTTTGGGATTGGCTTATTATTGGCACATATTCTCCAGCTCCCTTCATTTACTTGCAAATGCCATAATTTCATTCTTCTTTAAGGTTGAGTAATATTCCACACACACACACACACACACACACCCCACAACTTTTTAATCCATTCATCTATTGAAGGGCACCTAGGTTGGTTCCATAGTAAAATCAAGAATCAATAAATGGGATGGATTCCAACTAAAAAGCTTCTTCTCAGCAAAGGAAATAATCAATAACGTAAAGAGAGAGCCTACAGAATGGCAGAAAATCTTTACCTCCTGCACCTCAGACAGAGCACTAATCTCCAGGATACAGAAAGAACTCAAAAAACTTAACACCAGAAAAACAAATCACTTAATCAATAAATGGGCCAAGGAACTGAACAGACACTTCTCAGAAGAGGATATACAATCGATCAACACATAAATGAAAAAATGTTCACCATCTCTAGCAATCAGAGAAATGCAAATCAAAACTACTCTAAGATTTCATCTCACCCCAGTCAGAATGGCAATTATCAAGAATATAAGCAACAATAAATGTTGGTGAGGATGTGGGGAAAAGGCGCACTCATACATTGCTGGTGGGACTGCAAATTGGTGCAACCATTATGGAAAGCAGTGTGGAGGTTCCTCAGAAAACTTGGAATGGAACCACCATTTGACCCAGCTACCCCACTCCTCGGTTTATTCCCAAAGGACTTACAATGAGCACACCACAGTGATGCAGTCACATCAACATTTATAGCAGCTCAATTCACAATAGCTAAACTATGAACATCTTTTAATGCTTCGCTGCCTGTGGTGTCTCCATTCCTGTGAACGGTTTCATTTCTTGCCCACTGTTCCACAGCTGCTCTCTCATCTTTCCCTCCTCCTCCCTCTCTTTGCTAACACAAGGCCCAAATTCTGGCACCCATCCCTTCCCCCAGCCCCACGCAGCCTTTGCTTGAGCTCTTTTTACAGCGGGGAGGAAGGTGGGGCAGGGGTTGGCACTGGGTGGATGAGGGATGGAGAAAAAGCCCTCACTCTGGGGATCTGAAGTCCCTGATCTAACTCAGATGCTCATTAAATGAGATAATGCACATAGAATGCAGTGCTTAGCACGCTACATGGTCTCTAGGAAATGCTCTGAAAAGGCCTGCCGGTTATTTTTATGTGCAGAACATGCAAACCCACCAGGATCTACTTTTTTGAAACTGAGTCTTTACCTGCTGTGTCTGTGTGTGGCTGCAGCCTGGGGCTGGACAAAGGGCCTGGTGCTCCCCATGGACTACAAGGAGAGGGTTGGCATGTGAGCTACAGGCTTAGATCTTTTTCTGTTCCTGTTAGGATTCTTGTTTGGGGCAAGCCTTGTCTTTAGGGCAGGGCTGGTCCGAGACAGACGGTGACTTATAGATCTTCACTGAATTTTGTTTCACTTTCAGATGCAGGTGCAGGGCCCTGGCCCCCTTCCTGTCCCTCCCCCACCTCTGATCTCCACTACCTTCCAAAGTGGAGAGTCATCTGGTCTGATGGGCAGAGGGAGGAGGGGTGCCTTGGACTATGGAGGCCTCTGGGATTCAGGGACCCCACATTTAGGATCATATCCATAATGAGAGGTACAAAAGGAGAATTTCCAGCCAGAGGTATGAGTTCAGGGTGGAAGGGCTGTGCCATTCAGGGAGCTCACCCAACTCCTAGCTCTGGGTCTGACCTCCTGCTGAACTTTGTCTTTGCAAAGATTTCCTAAGTCTGAGCTCACTGCACTGGGCCCCAAGACCCCAGAGTCTTAAGCCCAGCCCTAAGGGCAGTCAGCGTGGTGGAAAGTGGCTGTTGGCTGGGGTGGTCCCTGAGGGATCCCAGAGTCCCATGGAGCTCAGTGCCCCTGTCCTCTGTTCCTCCCAGCTCTGCAGCAAGATCCTGGAGAAGACGGCCAACCCCCAGTGGAACCAGCACATCACGCTGCCCGCCATGGTGAGCCTCGATCTGCCGCCCACTGACCCTCCCCAGGAGGCCCTGGGGCCTGGGACTTGAGGAGGTCCAGGCCCCCGTCCTCTCCAGCCTCCTGCGGCATCTTGGACTTCTGTGTGGAGGAGGGGCTGTCACTGTCTTCAAAGGACTACTCTCAACACGCCTCTTTTTCCCTCCTCAGTTTCCCTCCATGTGTGAAAAAATGAAGATCCGTGTAGTGGACTGGTGAGCTCCAAGCGGGGGTTCTAGAGGGGGCTGCCCTGAGGGCCACGGAGGCCCTGGGTTTCATTCAGCCTGATTTGAGTGAAATGTGGTCTGTGCAGAGTGAGGGGGTGCAGGGCTGGTGGTTTGGGGACGCTGGCTCACTGCTTGCCCACCATGTCTGTCCTGGTAGCAGATAAAGAGGGCACAGCCAGGGAGGCTGAGGGGGCTCCACCTCTGGGGACCTGAGGGCTGGGAGGCTCCCTGGGGGAGGTGGGGCATCCATGACCTGGTGGGATAGAGGGTTTCATATGTCCATGGTGACAGCGTTCCAGGGAGCAGAAGGTCATATACTGAGGCCTGGAAACCGAGAGAGCAGAGCTTCTGGGAGCATGGGCTATTGTCCACCAATGGGGTGGCACAGGACAGTTTCCAGGATAGGGAATTGGGCCAGTGGCCTGAGCAGAGACAGCACTGCAGGTGTGGAGCAGGTGAGGACAAGAGCTCACGGGCATCTTAGAAAAATCTTAGTATCTAACACTCATTGAGCACCTAGCAAGCACTTTATGTGCATTATTTCCTCTGACCCTTGACTCAGTGATGGGGTCCTACTTCACACAGAGGGAATAGGTTGGGACGGAGTGACCTGCTTGAGGGGACAGCGGGAACGTAGTAGAGGTCAGAGGTGAACTCAAGCCTGCATCCTTAACCACTAGGCCACACTGCCTCCTGCAATGTCAAGAGGATCCCTCTCACGCTTGAGGGGGACGTTCAGGGTCCACCTATGCAATCTTTAGGATACCAGGCTTTCCAAAAAGAGAGCTGTCCTTTCTCTGCCCCCAAAAGTCTTGGCCGTGTGGTTCCCTGGCATGCTCTTCTTTGGTCCCAGGCCCATGACACCCCCAACCAGCAGGATAATGAGAGACCAGGGAAAAACCCCCAGGCCACAGAGCCATTAAAGTGTGTGCCAGTTCCCCAGGCCTAAAGAAAACAGCTTGTGAGAATTAGAGGGAAGGGAGCAGCAGGGTGGTAGAGGTGGTGGGGGGGGACGAGGGAGAGGCCCCCGGGCTGTGACCGCGGGTATGTGCCGTGGGGAAGCGGTTTGGAGAGACCCACTTTACATCCCCAGAGCGATCCCTGCATTTCAGCTGGCGACGTGTGTGTTGTGCTGCCCGGGGCGGCTGGCGGTGCGTGCCTGGGCCCGTGTGTGCATGTGCTCGCGTGTGGATGCGGTTGTGCCCTGTGCCGTGGATGTGCTGGCCTGACTCCATCGGAGCCGTGTCAGAGGCATCGGCATACTGTACAATCCAAACACATTACCGAATCTGGTGGTTGCGTCTCTGGTTTGGGTTGAAGTGGCATTTTTATTGTGAGTCTATTTTCGGACTCGCTGTATTTTCCAAAAGCAACCCCAAGCCCCAAACCCCAACTCTTGGCCAGAAAGCATTCCTCTGTTACATGTTCCTGTCCCGAAAAGTGCTTTCTTCCCAGAAAACAGATAAACTTTTGTAATTACCTGAATCCTGGAAATATGATACAGTCCATATGGCCTTTTCTCTGAAACTTAATCTTCCTTTCAATTCTTTAAAAATTCCTTTTTTTCATTAAAAAAAAAATGTCCCCAAAGCCACTCCCCACCACCATAAAAACAACCTCTCTCCTCCCATTCTCCTTCCTTCCTCGCCTGATTCAGAAAATCCAATTCAGAGGTCAGAAATCCAATTCTTTTTCATGAGCTGGTATTTTCTAGGGCTGGGCGGGAAAGCAGTTCAAGGATGCCATCCGCTGTCAGGTATCTGTATCGATAATCTCAAGGAAATTCTCCTTTTCCAGTTCTTGCTCATGTCACTCACCAGAACAGTGATGCAGATTTGTGCTGACAGGTCACTCTTCCTCATGCAGCCCCTTTGTCCTGATGGAAAAACTTTAAAATCAGAGTTGAATCACCTTCCTGAGAAATATGAAGAGGAAGAAAGGGATCAGCAGAAATCACTATCTCATGGGGATTTAAAAAGAAGGCTCAGGTGTCTTTTGTGATGGAGCTGGGATGTACCCTCTCCAGATGCCACCCATGGCCAAACTTCACCTAGCAAGGAAAGAGGGGGTCCTGGACCTTGAGTAGAAGAGGGATTGAAGGTGCACCAGAGAAACTTCCTGAAGGTCATACATAGGTCTTGCTCAACCCAGTGTTTCTCAACCTCAGCAGATTGATCTTTGGGGCTGATAGTCCTTCACGATGGATGGAGGTTGTGCAGTCTGCTTAGGCTGACTAGGAACATTCCTGGCTTTACCCTGTAGGTGCTGGTAAGCACCCGCTTCTCACTCCAAAACTTAGCCAAAAGTTCTCTGGGGGATCAAAACTACTAGGTTTAGAACCTCAAGTCCAACTTGCCAAGGAAGCAGCAAGTGGCTACAACCAACTTGGTTTCCATGTCAGGAATGTCAGGTCCCAAATCAAATATTGGCCATCTTTGGAAATGAATTAACTTTTTCAACCTCAGTATCCTTAGGCTGAAGTCGAGGCTAATTGTAGTACCTACCCAATGGGGCAGATGTTATAAGTGAGCTAGATCACATGATGGGTTTAGTACCGTGCTTGGCTTAGTAGTGGCTGAGTAAGGCTTAAATGTTAGCTGTTATTTTTATTGTTATCAAGGGAGGTGGGCATAGGGTTCAGGAGGGTCTGCCCAGGAGGTTGCTGGCTAATGGGGAGATCAGTCACTCTCCTACCCACAGTCCTCTACGCTGCGTGGGAAGCAGGACTGGCTCCTTCCTTGCCAAGGAGCCATGTGAGCCACAGCAGGAGCACCAGAGCAGGAATCAGGACACCAGGCCTGGCTCTGTTCCTCCTTGTCGGGCTGACCCTGGGGCAGTACCTGCACAGCTCCAAGCCTGGGCCCTGGTTATACAACAGAGATGCAAATGAAAGTACTTGTTTCTTCAAAAGTACTTGGTCACATGTAAAGTCACACACAAAAGGGAATCATGCATTGGCACTGGCTAATTCAAGATGGTGGCCTTGGAGTTAGTTTTTCCTGGTCACCTGGTTTTCTCCTTGAACTTGGTATTTCTTTAGCTGCTGAAGTCTCAGCTCTGTCTGGGAATCTTGCTCTTGAGCAGCCTCCTGATGGCTTACCCTCCCTGCCTCCCGCCTCCTCCCTGTCAACCTGAGGGTTCCAGGCTGCTGGCTGAGCTGGTTGGCTGATGAGATACCAATGATTGGCAAGACAGACTCGTTCCCTCTAGGGGCAGCTGGGGTGAGCGTTCTGTCCAATCTCTTCTTCCTTGGGATTACCAGGCCTCACCAACATACCTGGTGTGAAGACTGGGACTCCCCATATGTGTAACACCAGCTGAGTCCTTCCAGGGTAGACAGTGGTCTATATCCTCCTCCTGTGCTCAGGTTCTCTCTGTCCCCTTGTTCTAGGGATCGCCTTACTCACAATGATATCGTGGCCACCACCTACCTGAGTATGTCGAAAATCTCTGCCCCTGGAGGAGAGATAGAAGGTAAGTTCCACCTGTGTTCAGTTCTCTGACCCCGCAGGCTCTTTCTGTCTCACCTCTGAGTTGGAGAGTTTGCAGAAAAGGGAGGATTATAAGGTCTTTGTTGTCCATTTTCCATGGAGTAGGGCTCTGGCCAGTGAGAGAGAAGCCCCGGAGACACTTAGGATGCTCCACAGTTGAATGGTAGAATGTATCACTGAGTGGTACAATGAGGGTAATCTCTTGGTAGATGACTGTGCATAGCAGTTTCTATTTTGTAATGGCTTGTATTAGTCTATTGAAAAGTAACCTATTGTTATTTTATAAAATTTTAAATAAAAAGATAACCTGAAAAAAAGTATATAAGACCTTTGTGTGAAATTACATGTTAATTACCCCCCTGTCATATATGTGGTAAATAAATCTTCTACCGCAGGCAAGAACTATTAGTATTCTGGGACCTTTCTGTGTTTATCTGTGTGTGTGTGTGTGTGTGTGTACATCCATAAAGGAATATAAACGTATATATTAAAAGTTAAATTGTTTTGAAAATTGCCTTTTGTCACTTGACAATACAATGTAGATGTCTTTTCATGTGATTAAATGCTTTTCTACAACAGTTTTAAGTGAACAAACATTTCATTGTGTGAATGTACCGTAATTTACACACACCAGTAAATGTTGAATATTTAACTGTTTTCTAATTTTTCTACATTATGAACAACTGGCTTTCAATGACTATTTTTGTGGCTGAATATCTGTGCAGTTCATGAGTTTTCTTTTGGATGACTATCTAGTAGTGGAATTGCTGCATCAGAGGATTTTAACATTTTTAAGGTTTTTTGTCTGTATCCACATTGTCCTTTAAAAAATCTGGACTAATCTATAATCCAGTTACTCCCATAAGCTTTTTCTGTTGCATCCACATGAATGCAAGGTAAAATAATAATGTCATAAAGATCTTTGTTAATTTATTGGCTGAAAATAGTATCCGATTGTTGCCTTAATGTTCATTTCACTGATAGCTGGTGAAATGGACCAGTGTAAATTTAAAAAGACTAAAATTTATATGTGATATATATTTATATACTTTATGGCTATTCTGCTAAAAATGCATATTTTTGGTCCATATTTATGATGGTACGCTGTCTTTTTCTCATTGTTTTGTAAGAGTTCTATATGTATACGGATGTTTATTCCCCCTGTCATATATGTGGCAAGTAATTCTGGTCAGCTTTATTTTACCAACTAATAGTTCTTGACCTACAGTAATTTAAATTTTTCTAAAGCCAAATCTGTTAATCTTTTCCTTAATGAATAAGGCAGGACTCTAATATTTTTTTTTCAAAAATTTTTTTGGTGATATACCAAAACTATATTTAAAATAATTTTTCTCTACAGTGTTAAATGCTATCTTTATCACCTACTAAATTCCTAAATGTGTTCTTGGGCCAGTTTCTCGATTTTCTATTATCTTCATTTGGTATGTCTGTGTATTACTTCTTTGGTTTTGGTATCTGGGTTATGCTGGCTCTGTAAAATTAATTGGAAAGATTTTAAAGTCTTCTCTAACATCTGGAACAGTTTATATAACATAAGAATATAGACTTTTGAGGGTTTGAAATAATTCACCCATAAAACCATGTGGGCTGGGTGCCCTTTTTGAGTGGGTGTAGTAATAGCTCTTTTAAGCTTTTCAATTTCTCTTGTGATTATTGTTATTTTTAGTTTGTTGCTTTTACTCTAGTCAATTTTGATAGTTTACCTTTTTCTAGGAAAACGTCATTACTTTAAATCCATTCACATACTCTTGTGCAGAGCAACATTTTATAATGTAAACAATTCTTTCTACCTGTGGTATTTTCCTTTTTCTCGTTTCTATTGTGTTGGAGTTTTTTCTTGATGAGTCTTACTAGTTTTTTTTTTTAAAACTTTATCAGCTTTTGTCAATTTTATCCTGTTTAACTCTTTAGACTGATTTCACTGTTTCCTTTATAAACTTTCTAATTTCTTCCATTTGTCTTTAATGAGTTAAATAGTTGAAGTCTTGTTTCTGCCTTATATATCGTGCTTAAAAGGTCTTCACCAAACCAAGGTTATATTGAACTGCTTTTAATTTTAAGTCTTTATACTTGAGTGCTCCATTCTGAATTTGTTTCAGTGTATTTTCTGAGACCAGTGTGATTTCATTCCTGTGTAGGTGGTATACATATTTTTTTTCCCCCAGAGATTTTTTTTTTTTTGTAGGAATTTATCTCTTTCTCATAGTTTAGAAAATAACAGTCACACCATGCTTCATGATTGGGGTGACCTCTGAAAAGTGCTTTGCTTGTTGATTTAATTGTCCTAACATCACAGAGTGTACTTACACCCACCAAGAAGGCCATGGGGTCATCAGCCATACAATCTTATGGGACCACTGTGTCAACTTGGTCCTTCATGTACTGGAATGTCTCATGGGTCACTTAGATCCATCTAGGTGCAGGACTGGTTTCATTATTTATTTTTCCTGAGACGTGTAAATTCTTAAATATGAGTTGAGGGATATATTATTTTTTAATTCTAGCATCATTTCTGGGGCTGCTGAGGGCAGGGTGGGGCAGGAGGGAGCTGCCACTCTGCAGCTAGCCAGCTTGGGGTCACCTTAGGCTGGCTCTGCCTCTTTGTAGCTGAGGGACTCGCTCCAGTTTCCTCTCTGTAAAACAAGGCTCTTACAAATTCCAACCTAAGGTTGTCGGAAGGATTCAGTGAGATTACAATGGTAAAGTTCTTACAGTACCTGGTATAGAATAAACCCTAAAGTCACACTGACTATCATTATGCTTGACTTTTCACATCACTCACCTAATGTTCTTTTCTGCATCAATTCTGCTTTCTTGGCTTCCCATGTGGCCTTAAAAGGAACTACTTATTATACACTCTTTCTTGACAAACTTTCTCTTCCCTCTGTCTTTATATATTTTTCCTTTTCTTCTTTACTGCTGTCTGTCCTCTCCCATAAGTTTTGCTGTGTCCACGAAGGGTACCTCTTGTTCACTATTGAGGATCCCAAACCACTTCCCAAAACATTCAGATGGAGGCTCTCCTGAATCTTATGGGTGCTGTTTCCCCGTGGTGGTGGGACTCTGTCATTCCCCTCCTGCTTTATTCACTCTCTAGCACGATCAGCTCAACGAGGGGGTCCTTGTCCAGACAGGGCACAGGTCTGTCTGTCCGTCTGCACGGATTCTTAGCAGCAGTTCCTGGAAGACTGTAACCAGTACTCTTGAAGTTAGTGCCTTCTCCAATCCCTTCTTCCAGGTTCTTTGAAACAGTTTTCAGACAAACCTTTTAAATATAGGAAATTTCAAACACATCCTAGAGAATTATACAACAAACTCCCAGCTACCCTCGCTCAGCTTCAACGTCTAGCTACTCTCTGCCTTTCTGAGTTCACCCTTGATACTTTGCATTGGTGGAATTCATAAAAACAACCTTCTAGAAGGAGCTGCTAAGGACTCCTGCCCCAGCTGCTCCCCTCCTGACTGGGAGAACTGCCTGTTGCAGGAGGAGGTCCCCTTCATCAGGCTCCTACAAAGGGCTGTCTGGCATTTGCAGGCTGAAGGACCTGAGGCGGGGACACTGCATCATGGGGTGGTGCAGGGGTGTTCTGGCTTCCTCCCAGGTCACAACTCTTGGAATGGGAGGAGGTTGTTCTCTGGTTTTCTGACGGCTACTGTCCCTCTCTGAATCCTGGACAGATCCTGGTGGAGGCCAACATGATTTTTCTGACTATTTTCCAACAGCTGCTGCTCCATGAGGCTGACAGCATCCACCTGCTGGAGTGGATCAGTCTTCATTTCTGATGGAGATGTTGGCCTTCATCTTTTTTTGTGTGTCATTGGGACTTTTTAAAAAAAATTAATGCATTATAGTTGTACATATATTGGGGGTTCATTTTGACATAATTATATAAGTATGGGCTATAATTTGCTCCAATTCTGTCCCAGGTAATTCCTCTTCCCCTCTCTTTCTCACCTCCTGTGCCCTTTTCCTCTACTCTACTGGTCTTTCTTCTCGTTACTTATAATTTATTAAAAATTAATGCATCATAGATAGATATACGTACATAGAACATTCTCATCAGATTCATTTCATGGTCTCTCCCCTTTCCTGTCCCCCCTCTCTCCCCCCCCTCAGTTTCTTTCCTCTACTCCGCTGATCTCTCCTCTGTTTTCTTGGGATTCCCTCCCTCCTTTTCCCCTCCTGTTTTGGTCTAGCTTCCACATAGGAGAGAAAACATTTGACCCTTGACTTTCTGATTCTGGCTCATTTCACTTAGCCTGATGCTCTCAAGTCCCATCCGTTTACCAGCAAATGACATAATATCATTCTTCTTTCTGGCTGAGTAAACTCCATTGTGTGTGTATGTGTGTGTATCTCACGTTTCCTTAGTCCATTCATGTATCGATGGGTACCTACTTTGGTTCCATAGCTTAGCTATTGTGAATTGTGCTGCTCTAAACATTGATGTGGCTGTGTCCCTGTAGTATGCTGATTTTAGATCTTCTGGATAAATACCAAGGGGTGGGATTGCTGGGTCTTGTGGTAGTTCTATTCCTCGTCAATGGAGGAATCTCCAAACTGCTTTCCAGAGTGGTTGTACTAATTTTCAGTCTCATGAACAATGTACCAGTGCACCTTTCCCCCTTCATCCTCACTGGCATGGATTATTATTTGTATTATTGATAATTGCCATTCTGACTGGAGTGAAATGAAATCTTAGTGTACTTTTGATTTGTATTTCCCTGATTGCTACAGATGTTGAACATCCTCTAATATATTTGTTGGCCATTTGTGTTTTTTATTTGAGAAGTATCTCTTTAGTTCTTTTGCCAGTTCATTAATTAGGTTATTTGCTTTTTGCTGTTAAAAATTTTTTTTTGAGTTCTACCAAAAGCATTATACAGATCCAATTCAATCCTCATCAAAATACCAACGACAGAACTAGAAAAAAACAGTTCCAAAATTCATCTGGAGAATGAGAGACCCTGAATAGCCAAAGCAATCCCGAGCAAGAAGTGAAGCTGGAGGCACCATAATCTGGGACCTCAAATTATACTGCAGAGCGATAGTAACAAAAACAGCATGGTCTCGGCACCAAAACAGACGTGAAGTCCAATGGAATAGAATAGAAGACATGAGACCCATCCACAAAGATACAGTCACTGATACTAAAAAAAAAAGTGGTAAAAACATATTTTGGAGAAAAGATAGCCTTTTAAACAAATGGTGCTGAGAAAACTAATATCCATTAGTAGAATAGTAAAACTTGATCCTTGTCTCTTAACCTGCACAAATCAACTCAAAGACCTAAGAATTACATCATAAACTCTGCATGCTAGAAGAAAACACAATAGGCTTACACTTGGCACAGGCCCCGAATTCCTTAACAAGATTCCTAAAGTCCAAGAAATAAAACCAAGAATCAATAAGTGGGATGGCATCAAATTAAAAAGCTTCTGCACAGCAAAGGGAAATATTAAGATGTGAAGAGAGAGCCTACAGAATGGGAGTAGATCTTTGCCACCTGCTCCTTAGACAAGGGATTAATATTCAGAATACATAAAGAACTCGAAAAACTTGACATCTCGACTGTTTTAATGGGAAGGCAAGAAAGGTGTTTATGTGGCCACTAGATGGCGCTCCAGTCACAGGCAACCCAGGGTGCTTCAGGGAGGTTTCCAAGAGCAGGACCATCTCCTCCCAGATTATTCTGGAAATGAAGGAGAATCTTTTTTGCAACCAGCCAACTGGGTTTTAAATATATAGTTAAATAGCTTGATCTATGTGACAATAAAAGAGTTAAACTGATTGGTTGAACTAGGCTATTCTTGGGACTGCTCAGTTTCTAGGATGTCCCTTTCTGGAGGTGGCTCTCTTTCTGAGTCCTGAGCTTCTCTGAAGTCCTGAAACTTAGCACTTGCCTGGTTTCCTGTTCAGCTTCTTTGCTTGTCCCCCAACCCCCTCAGAACATGGCCTTCCCACGGGCTGGGGATGTGGCTCAAGTGGTAGCGAGCTCGCCTGGCATGCGTGAGGCACTGGGTTCGATCCTCAGCACCACATAAAAATAAAAGAAAGATATTGTGTCCACCTAAAGCTAAAAAATAAATACTAAAAAAAAAGAACATGCCCTTCCCACTTTCTCTTTAGTTCTTTTGTACTATTTCTCTCCTCCTCACGGGGTTCTTGCACATCTGGGTGATTCACCACACTTGATTTCCTTACAGCTTTCAAAACCCAAACCAAACTGAACTCTAAAAACTTCTTCTCCGCATTCCCCCACTTCATGTTTCCCCAGATGATTCGGTTCAGTTAGGAGTTTTTGTTTTTGTATTCCTGTTTTTATTCCCAGTGAGGACAGGACCGAACACTAACCTCTTAAGTACTTCTGCCATGAGTTTGCCTGGGCACACCAAAGTATTCCTTGGACCCTGTGCACCAAGGAAAAATCTTTTTTTTTTTTTTTTTTCAAAGGGAGTGCTTTCCTTAGACGCGGCAGTTCTTTCAAAAGGTCACAGTCACGTGAGACCTGTGAAACCTACATGGAGTTCTTGATAACTTTACACATGTGAGAATCATGCTGTATAAATAGCACTCGAATCCTACAGTTTTTTCCATGGCTAAGAAACCCCAAGTTAGTTTCTTCTTGTCTTTGGAACGTAGATGATGTCGATTTCCCAGCAGTTTTTGGTTTCTCCTCTTGCCTGGCTCAGGCGAGTGTCAGGCAGCCAAATGCCATGGGCTTGGAGGTGTGCCGAGAGGCAGAGGGAACTGGCAGGCCAGCTGCAGGTAATGGCCTCGACTTCTCCAGGGTACATGTGTGTCCCTTGGGACTGTCTGCAGGGCTGTGGCTTGTAGGGCTTGTGGTTCACTGGGCAGGGAGGGATGCTCTGTCTTTTTCAGTTTCCTCCAGGTGAGGGAGTTGGGCTTTGCTGCTCAGGCCACAAAACTGGGAGTATTCATCTGTGCTATGGGACTTCCAGGTCCTAGTTCCCTGGGATCAGAGAAAACACACCAAAACACTTGTGTTTTGGCACAAGGATGATGAGAGGACTAAATAGAAGCTTTGTCTTGGGCGGGCTCTCCGGCCACCCTGCCCTTGACTTTATGAGCTGTCTGCAGACACAGGGGAGAAAACCTGGGATGAGTTGTAGCACCCAGAGACCTGTGACCTGCCCTCAAGTTAGGAATCACTGGCCTCAGATGTCAGCAGGGCTATGTCTTGTTACATACTCCCAGTGTCTAGCATGGTGCCTGATTAGCCTCGCTGAATGAACAAATGGATGAATGAAAAGGAGTGCTTAGTCCTCCTGGCCACCAGAGGCATGTGTAGTTCAGGTGGCTTGTAGAATTTGGGGGACATCTGTGTCTGGCTGGGAACCAGTTTGCAAGCCAGTTTGTGGGTAGGAAACCAAGTTTACCTCTGCAAGAAGCACCCGGGGATTGGAAATATGACCTTGGCCTCATCAGCCTGAGATAACTGGCTGGATCTGTTCATAATCATTTGCAACTAGCTTAAAGTGGAAGTCTGTTTCCTTCCGGGGGTCCCTGGCCACTATTCTTCTTGGACCATAGCTGTGCCTGAGGAGGTCATCTTGCCGAGGTCACCTTGCTCCCCTGTGGCCAGAGGCCTGGCTCTTTCACTAATGAAAGCTGATTCCTGTGGATATTCAAAGGACCATGAACTTGGATTTTCTTCCAGCGGGCATTTGAAGCTGAGACCTGGCCATGGAGGGACTGGACTCACCCTCCCTGTGCCTCTGGCCTCACTTGGTTAGCCCTGTCCTCTTTTCTGGGCATCCACATTCCTCTCCTCTCCTTTCTTTCTCTGTCTGCTTATTTACAACATTTTGCTTAACCCTTGAATCTATAGGAAAATAGCAACAGGTTTTTTTTTTTTTTTTTTTGGAGAAGAGTAATTGGTAAAGGTGAGCAATGCCTGAAAATCATCCCCAAGTTCACTAACATGTCTCTAGGCTTGGTCATGACCTCAGACTCGTAGGTACAGTTTTGCTGATTGGAGAAGGGGAAAAAATAAGAAGAAAAGAAAAGGAATATCAGAGTATAGGAAAGGGCAGAAATTAAGGAGAGTCAGTGGTGGAAGAAGACTGAGGCTGCTCATTCCCCTGGGGTATCTCATACCTGCCCAGAAATGAGTGATGGATACCGAGAGCCAAAGCATTTCCCTCCTTGCTTCTATTTCTAGAATCAGTTACCAATATTTATGGGCACACCAAAGTGTGCAGAGCCTTCAGCTAGTGAACAGCATCTGTCACCATGCTTTCTTGGAAGCAGAAGGTGCCAGAAGCCAGATCCCCAGGCTCCCCTGTTGTGAAAACGCAACTCTTATCTTCAGTGGCAATACTGGAAGTGACCACTAGGTGGAGATGTTGTGCCTTAAAACACCACTGCTCAGCCGCTGGTCCCTAGTGTCAACCTGCCTGTTGGGTTTGGAGTCCTGGGTGTGCCTTGTGGCCTCACTCTGATCCCTTCATGTTTCCCTTGCTCTTTCTTTATGTCGGTAGTAGGTATTTCTCACTCATCTGGCTATAATATAGAAAAGCATATTTTATTATTAAAGTAAAAATATTATTTCTTGAATACATTGAATCATGCTGAACATATTAATCATGTTTTGGGTCCACTTTTCCGAGGGCTCACTGTGGTCCTAGGGGCTATGTCTGGCTGGGGTGGGGCTGGTGATGGCTTAGTCTGTGACAAACTCATGGCTGGGCTCAGCTGGAGCCTGGGGCCACGTCTCTTTCCCACTTAGGAGCTGTCTTTCCACCTGTCTGCCGTCTGTCCATCCACGTGCCTGTTCATGTAACCATTCCTTCACCCAGCCGTGCCCATCCTAACCCCTTTTCCATTTCTTTATGCTTCAGAGGAGCCTGCAGGTGTGGTCAAGCCTCCGCGAGCCACAGACCGTATGTTGCTGTCACCTAGGGGACCACAAGGGCTTGGGGTCTTGGGTGTCTTTTTGCTGGAGGGGTGAGGGTGTTGGAGACCGGGGAATTCTCTGATTTGCATGAGATGGGGTTGGGGGTCTGGAGCTTACCACAGGTGGTTACCTCTCACCTCGGGTTGAACATGTAAATTGCTTGGAATGTCTTAAAAGCAATTTCTTCCTACCCTCCCAGACCCCTTCCTACTACTGCGGGGCTGGGGCTGGGGCTGGCAGTGAGGGGTTAGGGCAGGCATGGGGCTTCAGTGGTCCAGGTGGAGTGCAAAGTGTCTCAGGGACTGGGAGGAAGCCAGAGGGAGTGAAAAACTCTAGAAATGGAGCTCACAGGTAGATCATGATCAAGACCATCAGCACAAATGACTAGTCATGTTCATGTGAGCTTCATTTTGCAAGACCTCCTACTTTGGTTCTCAGAGCCAGAGCCCTGTGTGTGCTGGGGTCTGGAGAGGGAGGGTGTGGAGGGTGCTCCTGGCTGAGGGGTGGGCCTGGCTCCTGCCTGTCACTGCCCTCCCTCACCCCCAGGGTCTTACAGTGCACACCTTAGGTTGGCTCCAGGTGCTCTTTTGCTAAGGCCATTTTTATTGTCTTTTCTTGGCCCATCCTTGTGTGGACAGGGTCATCCCAGATGGTCCTAGCCCTGCTGCCCACCTTTGGCATTCTGGGAATGTCCTCTTCCCCCCTTTCTCTGAAAGGGACAGAGGGCTTGCAGGGTTTTCAGAGTCCCAGCCTGAGAAATGGAGCTATGGACCAGAAAGTGACATTAATAAAAGCCTCCAGAAAAGGATGGGGATGATGTGGAGGACAGATTTCCCCTCATTGTTTATTCTCTCCCTAAGGCTCCTCTGACCTGCTCCACTTAAAAATTGTTCATTGCATCGTGTGTGTGTGTGTGTGTGGGGGAGGGGATCCTGGGATGAATCAAGGCCATCAGGACACAGGGGCTTGTGTCTGGGGGCTACACTATGGAGGAGAGACCTCTAGTGGGGCCTTTCACAGGACCCTGAGAGACGGCTTCTCTGGTCCTGAGACTCTGGGACCTCCTTTGTGCCTCCCGTGACAGTTAGGTCTAGTGCTATTATTGTTTATGTATTTATAGTGGCTGCATCTGGTGCATGTGAGGAAACTGAGGGCCAGGGATGGGCTCAGGTCTGAAGGTGGCTGGGTTGAGCCCTAGAAAGCCCCACGGGGCCGGCGCCTCTGATCCCTGCTTCTGTCTTCCAGTGGATGACAATCTGGGCTTCCTCCCCACCTTCGGGCCCTGCTACGTGAACCTCTATGGGAGCCCCAGGGAGTTCACAGGCTTCCCGGACCCATATGCAGAGCTCAACATTGGCAAGGTGAGCTGCTGGAGCACCAGGTCCCCAGGCCCCTCGGGTGCCCAGGCTGGCCTGTGGGGGTCTTCCAGCCTGGCCTGCAGCAGCTAGGCCCAGCCTAGACTCCAGGGTCAGCAGGCATCTCTTCAGAGAATTCTCCTTCTGTCTGGCCCGGTCCTAGCTCCTTCTTCCTGCGTGTCCCCCTCTGCCTGTGCCTCAGGAGCGCTCTGATCTTTTCACTGTCCCGGTCCCTTAGACACTCAGGCCACACTCCCTGGGGTTGATTGGAGGCTGGCACAACCAATCTGCTCAGTGACTTGGCACAGTCCCTGAACTCTCTGGGCCGTGACATCCTCACCTGCTGTCATGGGTTGGCTCAGGAATCTCCTAGGAGATGAACTGGGTGCTAGATTGTCCCCCTTTCCTTCCCTTCCTCCCTCCCCCTTGACCCCTCATTTTTGTGACCTGACCTCCCCTCACAGGGGGAAGGTGTGGCCTACCGAGGCCGGCTTCTGGTGTCCCTGGAGACCAAGCTGGTAGAGCAGCACAGTGAGCAGAAGGTGGAGGACCTCGCCGCAGACGACATTCTCCGGGTGGAGGTGAGGGGCACTCTGGGAGAAGGGCGGGTCCCTGCTGGGGACAGACAGGGCAAGGTGACCAACTGGGTGTCATGGCAGAGGGAGGACTCAGTTCTGCCTCATGCTCATCGGGCCTTCACCTCTCTGGGCCTCAGCATCTCAGGTGTCAACTGGGAATCATTCAACACCTACCCTGCGCCCTGGGAGGAATGTTCAGCAGCTTAAAGAAGATAAATGAAAATATATGGAAAGCCCAGAGCTCAATGCAAAATGAGATGATGTTCTATGATAATGATGTAGACATAGCTTTGAAGTCAACTAAACAATGACCATGTGTCAGATATCGTGTTAGCGATCCTTCTGATGTCCTTAAGTCTTCCCAGAACCCCGTGAGGGCTCGGTTGTTATTGCCTCCATTTTATAGAGGAGGAAACTGAGGCTCAGATATATCAGAGCAACCAATGGTAGAACTGGCCCATGAGTCCTGGCTGTACCACTTACCAGCTGTATCAGTTTTCCTCTCTGTAAGGTGGGCATAATAATGACAAGATTGTGGGGACAAGTGAATCAATGTATGCATGCAAGAAGCACTTGCTCTCAACATTCTCCTAAAACCTTATAGCAGTTTAATCCTTCTTCGCTCTGCCATGAAGGGAATCAAAGAGTCACGTTGGTTCAAGTCACATGTGACTGAGTGCCTACCATGTCCTCAGCCCTGTTCCCAGAGAGGACAGTGAGATTCACTGCTCCCAAGCCTGTGGCCGAGAGTGCCGCAGAGCTGGCTGGCGTGGTGGGGACCCTGAGTGGCGAGGGGCAGGAGCTCTGGGCAGTGACCTGGTGGTTTAGAGCGTTCAGCTCACTGAGTGGCGGGGGAGGTTCCAGGCTGCCCCCGAGGGGCACCGCGGGAGCCCTTGCTCGGCTGACGTGGTGATGCCGTTGCTGCTGGTTCGGATTAAGGAGCAGCATGACCTTGGGGGAGCAGATCTTATTGGGGAAATGTGGCCAGACACACAGACCTGGCATGCGTTTGTTCAGTCAGTAACCAAATCTGGATGCTGTTTCTGAGTTGGACTGATTTGCCCGTCATCAGTCCAGCCAGGAGTCTCCGGGTGGTGGTCATGGCCAGGGCCTGCCAGACACGTGACCCTCCTCTACCTTGGGTGTCTTCATCGTGACCCTCCTGCCCGCTCTCTGCCCTCAGAAGTACCTCCGGAGGCGCAAGTACTCCCTCTTTGCCGCCTTCTACTCGGCTTCCATGCTGCAGGACGTGGACGACGCCATCCAGTTTGAGGTCAGCATTGGGAACTATGGGAACAAGTTCGACACCACCTGCCTGCCGCTGGCCTCCACCACCCAGTTCAGCCGGGCGGTCTTTGACGGTGAGGCCCGAGATTTGGCTCCTGGATGAGACCCGGATCATAGAGCAGGGGCCGCACCCCGAGTCCTGCCTCCTGTGCAAGGCTGCGGGAGGCTCCAGGCACCGGCCCTGGCAGACTGTTTGGGGTGACCCCAGCTCTGCTGCCTGTGCTGCCTCCCGCGGTGCCCCTGCAGGTGGGGCCCCGCTGTCAGAGCCCACAGCCCGACTCCTGGAGCAGCTGTGCTTCACTGATCCCGACCCAACCAGATCATTATACATCATTCGGAGTCTGCTGAGCTTGGCTTGGAGACTTGGGAGATGTGGGCTGGGATTTCCCTGCAGGGCTGTGCTAACCACCCCTCTGTTTGATGTGCTAAGGAGCCCCAGGGAACCACAGCTCAGGCAGCTGGTTTGGATGTTGGGGAACACAGATCACACCCTGTGTGTTCAAGGGGGTTCTTAGGAGGGAAGGGGGAACAGGCACCTGTCTCCCTCCCACCCTTGGTCCCCTTCCCAATGATGCCAGTTGCAGCTCTGAGTGTCCGGGAGTCTGAGCTCTGCAGAGCTGTGTGCCACCTGCCCTTGGCTTCTGCCCAGTACTCAACCTCCTCTGGCCTCCAGGGTGCCACTACTACTACTTACCCTGGGGCAACGTGAAGCCTGTGGTGGTGCTGTCATCCTACTGGGAGGACATTAGCCACAGAGTGGAGTCTCAGAACCAGCTGCTCAGGATCGCTGACCGACTGGTAAGTGGAGGCCTGCCCTAAGCCGTGTGCATGGCCCCTGCCCTGCCCTGGGTGTCTGCAGACTTGTCCACTGGCAGTGTGTCTGCGTATGTGTGCGTGCGTGTGTGCGTGTGCGCACGCGCGCACACGCACACACACACACACTACTATGCCCAGTGAATTTTAGGGCCTTTTGTCCTCTCTGTGTCCTGCAAAGTTAGGCTTGTGGTCCTGTCCTACATGCTGAGAAGAGGAGGTCACAACAGTCCTGGGAAGCACCAGTCTGATGTGGGAGGAAACAGAGAAAGAGAGAGGGAGGGGGAGAGACAGACAGACAGACAGACAGGAAAGGGCTGAGAAGGACAGAGCTCAGCACTGGTCCATGTTGGATGCCTTTTGACTCAGCACACACAAGAGCTGGTGCTAGAAACTTCTTGCTAGAAGCCAGAAACTCAAAGTGAACAGGGAGCTGCCCCATCCTCAGGAGGTTGGTGTGGTAAAGGAGGGTGAGGGCCCCACGAGCCTCTCACCCTGAAGCTTCAGGGTGGCAGAGGGAGAGGCTTGGGGCTCAGAGGAGAGCCGCCAGGGAGCACTGGGAGGTGTCGCAGGCACTCGAGGGGCCCCTGTCCAGTGGGGAGACAAGGGAAGTGGAGCTCTGCTGGGGCCCTAGGAGGATGATGAGGCCATGGGAAGGAGACGACCTTCGAGGGGCAATTGCAGGACCTGGGCTACAAGGCCTTGGTGGCTTCTTGGATTTGGGGAGATGAAACACCAAGCAGTGACTTTGGTGGCTGGGGAACTGGGAAGCAGGGAGAAGAGCAGCGTACAGGGGTGGGTGGCAGGTTCTGTTCTGGAGGTGAGGAGGGAGGCTGTCTGCATGTGCTGGGGGCTGTGGGCCTGGTGCTCAGCCAGGAGTTGAGGAGAGTCAATCATAAGAGGACAGAGGCCAAGGGAGGGGAGAAGGGGATTGGAGAGGCCTGGGCATATCTGTGGATGAGCACAGGTGGAAAGAGGGACTGGAAGGAGTGCAGGCCAAGGTGAGCCGCCATAGTGCCTATCACTTCCTTGAGACTGGTGGTTCTAGGGGGAAGGAAGACCAGCAAAGACCAAGAGGAGGAGAATTCAGAGTTGACACGGAACAAGAGCCAACTGTTCTGATTTGTCATTGTCTGCAGACTTCAAGAGAGCAGGGACTGTGTTTTCTATCTATCTAGTGTCCATCCTTAGGCTGGTGGTGCTGGGCCAAAGGACACGTCAAGAAGGCTGATGGATGGGGAGGGATGTATGGTGGACTGAGGGACAGACCTGGGCCTGACAACGTATTCCAAGAACAATCTTCACCTCTTGGCTTGGGGCTGAACTCATGGAGAGGTCTGGGGAAGAGTGCCAGGAGGGGGCCAGATGCAGTTCAGCCAAAGTCCAGGCCATGGGGGTTTGGAGAAGCCCTCCCCGTGATTGGAGGTAGCTGAACTGCTCCTGGGAGTCAGTAGTAGAATCTTCAAAGGAAAGAGGTTCCAGGCTCAGAGAGGACCATGGGAAGTCAGACCTGGCTTGAAGGTGCTGGGTGAGGAGAGGCTGCATTCATATCCATTGACGGCCCCTGAGAGCACGTGAGCTTCTCGTGTCTGTGTGAGGCTGAAGTTTCCACCTTGGGAATTGTGGAGAATCCTGGAAGGTTCTTGGGCCAGGCCAGTGCTGGTTGGTTGGGTCTGGGCTCTGCTTTCTCTGTTTAATCCTTTTTGGTTCAGGGCCTGGGGGTTGGGTCCAGTATATACTTTCTGTTCCATGGTGACACTCCTGACCCTTGCCTGCCTGTTCCACAGGAAGCTGGCCTGGAGCAGGTCCACCTGGCCCTGAAGGCCCAGTGTTCCACTGAGGACATGGACTCCCTG
The DNA here is from genome assembly GCF_001458135.2 of Marmota marmota marmota. Classification (NCBI taxonomy): domain Eukaryota; kingdom Metazoa; phylum Chordata; class Mammalia; order Rodentia; family Sciuridae; genus Marmota; species Marmota marmota. The sequence goes on along the minus strand of NW_025999977.1, from coordinate 2,120,529 downwards.
GTGACTCAGCTGATGGATGAGCTCATCGCAGACTGCAGGTAGGGGGTACCTGATGCCCATGGCGCCTGCCTCCCCTGGCTCAGCAGGGCCAGTTCCCTGGGAGTGTTCGTGTGTGGCAGTGAGTGGCCGCACGTCTCCCAGCCACGCTTGGCCAGCAGTCCGGCCCGTGCTGAGTCCAAAGGTGGTAGAGTCAGCGCGGGGAGTTGAAAAGGTGACATTTAGAGCAGGTCATAAATCTCCCGGCAGCAGCGGCAGCTGTGGGTGGGGGCGGCCCTGCTCACCTGAATGGGGAGCATTGTGTCTCTGATCCCCGACCTCTTATTTCCCTGATGGAATCTCCAGGAGAAGCTGGTGGAGGGTGGGGGCGGGGAGTGGCGGGGGTGGGGGTGGGGGGGACGGCACCCCTCCTTCCCCCAAGGCCAGATCGGGACCACAGTTTCTGTTTAGCCTTCTATTGACACGACTGATTGTCAACTTCAGGAAGAGGGGGTCTTGGGAGTGATGGAGAACAGAGGTGCCAAGGCCCAGCAGAGGGGACACATCCCAGCATCTTTTCAACTGCTGGCTGGGTTTAGGGGAGCACTCCAAAGGGAGCTTTGAACTTCAACTTACCATGAAGAATAACTAACTTTATAATAACTTTATAATATCTAGTAGACAAAGTGCCAGGAAGTTAGGAAGAACTTAATCATGGTAGCTGTCATTATTGTTAAGAAGAAGAGATGGCTGGAGACTTAGGCCCTGGCCCCTTTAACTAGCTTTGTGACTTTTGGTAGCGCCACTTCTCCGGACCTCAGTTTCTCAGCTGTTAAATGGACTTAATAAGCAGTTGCCCTTCTCCTTTCTGAGGGGTTAAGTGTGAGTATGTGCAAATGTCACCTGTGCCCCTCCCCCTCTGGGCCTCACTCATCACCCTCCCCAACCTGGCTGTAGAGTCCTGTTGAATGTATTAGAGAACGGCTCCTGGGCGGGGGACCCTGGCAACCGTGCCGCTTGCCACAGCGCCCCTTCTGGTCCTCTATACTCTGGTTAGGAAGTGTGTCTTTATCAAAGTGTTACCCCAAAGACACTCCCCCTCACGCGGGCGGGTGGAATTCCAGACAGGTCATTCATCCATTCCTCGAAACTTCTGGAAGCCTGGCAGGCTGAGTGCCAAGCACATTGACAAGGCGCAATGTCAGCCCTCCGGGGGGGTGATGGATGCAAAAATGAAACATGAAGTGAGCGTGCCGGGGAGGGAGAGCCCGCGCTGTGGCAGCTCCGAGCAGGTGCATCTAATTCCAACAGATCCCATTCAGGGAAGCTTCCCAGAGCAGGGCTGGCCCGTGTGAACCTAGAGGGGGAGGAGAGGGACTGCCCAAGCAGAGACTCAGAAGCCTGAACTTCAGAAGCTGGAACCAGGCTGCCTGCAGGGGCGTGAGGGAGAAGCTGATGCCCCACGAGGTGGGCCTTAGGGGCCTGCTGGAGCTCAGGTGGCTGGCGATAAGTGCTGGGATTCGGATGTTCGTTCAGGATGAGGATGGAGTGGTGGTGGTGGTGACAAGTGGGTGCTGGGGGACCAGGTGAAGGGAGAGTGGACATAAGGCTGTGTGGGTGAGTTGTGACAAGGCCACTGAGGTCCTAGGCTGGGATAGGTGGGGCCCAAGGGAAGCAGAGGGCAGCAAGGACACTCTAGGAGGCACTGTGATGACAGCCTCGTGTCGTGCCAGGCACTATTCTAAGGAATTGCACATGTATTAATCATCACAGTAGGAAGCAGAACGATCCCCATCTTACCCATGAGGAAACTGAGTCACGGGGAGGTTGATCAACCTGCCCAGATTGACATGTCACGAATGCGGGGGAGCCCCTTGATGTGCTGTCCTATCATGGACAGAATTTGACAGTGGATTGGATATGGAGGCCAAAGAAGGGTCCAGAAAGGACCCCTGCTCTGGTCAGGGCAGCTGTGTGGGTGTTGGGGCCATTCTCTGAGGAAGTCAGCGGGAAGAGAAGCAGGCAGAGGGGCGATGAGGTATCAGGACAGGCCGTGTGCAGGGGACATCTGTGGGGAACCTGGCTTGGGGTCTGGGAGGAGGAAGATGAGATGAGCTGGCAGGGCATGCAAGGCATGGTCGGCACAGGGGTGGGCTGCAGCTGTGGGGTGGGCTCACAGGTGTACCCCACCAGCCCACACCTGCAGAATGTGCCCCACAGCACAGCCTGGGGGCTGGGGGGCAGGGCTAGAGTTTTCCCTGTAGTGCTCCTCCTGACTCAGGAGGGGCAGACCTTGGCAGGTCTACGGTGCCTGGAACATTTGAGACCCAGGTCCTGGACTGCCTTAAGTGCCCTCCTCTGAACTCTGCTCTTTGGAGGATTTGGCTGAAAACACTTCTGCCGTATCTGGCCCTTGGAGTTTCTACCCTGGGGGTAGCAGGGTGGCCAGGTCCTTCCAGGGATATTGGTGTCAGCTCAAGAGCTTGGGAGGGGAGCTGGGTTCCCACCCTCCTGGGAATGCACACAAGTGGGTCTCCAGAGGAGGAATTCCAGGCCTCAGGACTGATTCCTTCAGGCATCCCCTGATGTTACAGAGCAGCCTCGGGGCCTCAGTGAGAGGCCTTCCTCCTGCTCTGCCACTGGGCACAGACCCAGCTGACAAGCAAGGTATCCAGCTACCTCGTGCCCAAGCCAGGGTGCCAGGGCTGACCACAGCTGCTCGCCGAGTCTCTCAGCGGCCCTGCCCACATCTCCAGCATCAGCGCCCCTTGTTCCAGCTCAGGCCCAGCCAGCTGTCTCTCTGGGCTAACGGTGTCCACTTTGTTCTTTCTGGCCAGCCTTTTCCTCTGACCTCTAGACCCATGGCCCCAACAGCTATGCTGTGTCTGTGGCTGTACAGGCCCTGGGCACACTTTATCACCCCACCCCTTGTGTCTTCTTCTGGATTCATCATTCCCAGAAACCATGCTGGGTACTTGGGCCAGCTCTGAGTGTCCCCCTTCCTCTCTCCCCCCACTAGTCGTCACTCTGCCTCTCCACCTCCTCCTTCTTTTCTTCCCCTCCAGCCTCCTCACTTATTGTCTTCAGGATGGTGCCATGCCCACCTCCTCTGCAGCCCCGAAGTGGCTCCTACTACACTTCAGAGAAAGTCTCAGCCCTCATCCTAGTGAGCACCCCTCTCTGTCCCCACCATCTGCCTCATGGATCCCCATCCTTTTGCATCTCTGTGCACCCCCTCCCCAACCATACATGTTCTCCTTGCCTCTGTGTCCAAAGCTCTTCCCACTCAGCTGGGCCTGACTAGCTCCTGTGGCTCTCCAAGGTGCAGGTGGGAACCACATCTTCCAGGAGGGACTCCTGACTCTATAGGCTGCTCTGTGGGACTTGAGACCCCTCTCAGGTTTCTCCCCTAGAGAGAGAGCAGGGCGGGATCTCCTCTTTGGGTAGTCTTCAGCTCAGCTGAGGCCCAGCAGCACCATTGCTGAGTGAAAGGAACGACCCCAAGCCAGTTCATCTCTCAGGCTGCACACTCCCTTCCTGGTGGCTGTTCCCCTACAGTCACCCACTTGGTCCTGCAGGGGCAGGCAGCCAGCAACTTGTGAGCAGCCAGCTCTGGTCTCCTCCTAGCAGATCCTTGCGCTCAGGGCCACTAGATGTTGATTTCCAAGTCAGCCAGAGGTAGCAGGGCGTCTGCCATTGTTTTAAGGCTGGGGTGCAGCATCCCATTGCCTCGTCTTGCCTGTCTCCCCTTCTTTCTGTACCCCCTGCCTTGGGCTTTCCCAGGATGGGAGCATCTTGTTAGTGGCGCTCACGGGTCCCGCCTGCTTCTCGCGGATCTTGGCCAGGCTGGGGCTTCCATGAAAATCTCCCTCTGGTGGTCTGTAGCACAGTCCCTCCCAGCTTCCGACCCAGGCTGGGCGCATAAATCACCCCGGTTGGCTTGCGGCTCTCCTACCCTGTCGCCCGCCGCCCCCAGCCCCGCTCCGGGGCCTCACCCGGCCAGCCGGCCCGGGCAGCCCCGTCCGCGGCACCCTCGGGGCAGTAAATATTATATTACTACAGGGTGTGCAGTACGTGACCTGAGACAGGCCCCGGGGCTTAAGTTTCCCCGAGAAGGAGTTCGCCTCCTGCTCCCCCCCACCCTAAAAATTCAATTAAAAAAAATAACAGGAAAAATGTAGTGCGCCGAGGGCTGCCAGAGTGGTGGATCTGGCGGCGGCGGTGCCGCTGCGCTCCGGCGGTAATTGGTTCTGCATAGCTCGGGGAAATTGGCAGAAAAATAAATCAGCCGGGAGCCGGGAGTCGAGACGCTGCGGGGAGGGGAGTAGGAGGGGGCGCTGCAAGCGAGCGGTGGGAGCAGACCTGGCGGCTTTGACTAATGTCCTGTTGGGGAGTCAAGGGCTCGCCCGGGGGTGGGGTGGGGGCGGGGCACCCCCATGCTCCAGCAGGGACTGGCAGGAGGGGGTCTCCTTGGTGTAAGAGCACACAGACGCCACCACTCGATCCGATCCTGCGTGACCCTTGCTGGTGGAGGGACCTGAGACTTGGGAGTGGTGTGGAGCAGCCCTAGGAAGGACTTTTAGGGAGCCCCTGCGGGAAGTGGGTGTATGTATGCGTGCGCATGTCAGAGTTCTTTGCTTCCAAGCAAGGTTGAGTTTAAACCTAACTCCACACTTGGGGCTCAGGGCTGTGTTTTGAGGGCTGCATGTAGCCCCACCATGTCTCCTAAAGCTTCCCCAGGCAGAGCGTCTGGGAGGGGTGTTGTGGGCCGCCCCGGGTGGACACATCTGTATTATTGGTGGCGGGCCTCCCCACGGCGTCTGCAGTGGCTTGTCAGGGGTTCATAAATTTCTTTCTTGGAGAAAGTGTGTGCACAACGCAGAAACGATTTGTTTCAGTGTAGGGCAACTTAGTGTTGGGGCCTCTGCCTAGGAGGATGCAGGGACAGGATGCAGACTCTCTGGTCCTCTGAGAGCTTGCAGTCACCTGTGGCGAGGGGACAGGCAAAAGCACTCATCAGACAAGGGGTTGAGGGTGAGCCCCAAACAGGTGGCCCCAGAATAAAGGGCTTTAGGCTTCGGAATGGGAGGTAGGAGGGCAGACAAGGTTGGGGAAGCTTCCTGGAGGAGCTGAGGGTCACAGAGGGAGTCGTTCATGTGGATGAGGCTGGAGAAGGCGCTGTGCAGACAGGCCTTCTCTTGTGGGGCTGTGCACGTGTGTACTTGTGTGTACACACATATGTGTGCTTGGACTTGGGGCAGCTTTGGCCTTCTGTCTCTCACAGCCAGCCCCTGAGTGATGTCCATGAGATACCTTCTGCCACCCACCTGGACCAGTACCTGTTCCGACTGCGTACCCGCCACCTGAGCCAAATCACTGAGGCTGCACTGGCCCTGAAGCTTGGGCAAATTGAGCTCTCTGCTGCCCTGGAGCAGGCTGAGGACTGGCTCCTGCGTCTCCGTGTCCTGGCAGAGGAGGTAGTTAACCCTGCAGGGTGCTGCTTTCCTTTGCTGTCCTGTTGCCTGGAACATTGGAACTGGGTGTGGGGGGTGGGCACTGTCCGAAGCATGATCCAACCTTGGCTCCACTGCTGGGGGGAGACCTTAGGCAGAGGACCCAATCTCTTTGAGACTCAATATAGGCATTTGCAGAAGAAGAAGAGAGGATACAACAGGATTCTGGGTGTTATGGGGCACAGCACAGAGCCAGGTATATAGTAGGTAGTCAATAAATGCCCCCAACCCACTAAAGGATGGTAGAGACAGTGCTAGAACTAGAATTCAGGGTGTTTGGCTCTAGGTCCCTGCTTCCCCAGGGACCTGACTTCTTCCTGCCAACCAGTACCTGTCTGTACCTGGTTTCCAACCTGCCTCTCACAGGTCCAGTGTTTCCTGCTCTCCTAGATGCCTTTGAGCCCCAGGCCTGGGGAGGATGGATTGCTGTAACTCTGAACTTTGTTGTATCTTAGAATTGGCTCCAGTTTATCTTTGGGGCACCCTTTCCCCACATGCATACCCTTCCCCTGGTCTGTGAGGCCAGATGTTATCAACTGAGTTCCTGGGCAAGCAGGCAAGCCAGGGAGGGGTTTGTTGAGAATGAGAAGGATCTGCTTACAGGTCATGGGCAGACACAGCTGCTGCCCACTCTGACCAGAGCCATGTGGGATCCCTAGGTAGGAGATGGAGGTGGTGAGAAGGGATGCCTCCAGAAGAGCAGGCTGCCAGAGGGCCTTCTGGAGCAGCAGGTTGTCAAGGGGAAGTGGGGAAGGCTGTTTAGGAAGGGGTGCTGGGCCCTGGATGCCTCCCTGGGTGGCCTGACGACACGTGGCCAGTTCCTTGGGGACATGCTGTGTGTCTCAGCCATTGACCAGCCTCTCACAGTGGTGGGGACCATCCTGAGGTTTGGTCTCTGGCTGCATCTATAATCTTGCCCTAGGCTGATGCTGAACAGAGCACAGATTAGAATATAGCAGGGAGGATTAAGGTCAAATGGGAGCTCTTACTGTAAGGGAGCTGGAGGGAGAGCTCTGCTCAGACTTGTGTATGCATCAGAAGCTCTAGAGTTCCTGACCCCTTCACCCCAGGTCTGGGATGGAGCCTGAGAATTTGTGTTTCTAACAAGATCCTGGGAACTCCTGCTGTGCCTGGGGGACACACTTTGAACCCCTGGCATGGTGGTTGGGAACACATATCTGGAGGCAGAAAAACCTGAGTTGTCTCCTAACCTCTCTAAGCCCGAATTTCCGTACCTGTCAAATGGGGAAGCCCTTCCTGCCTCCTGGGCTGTTGCAGGGATTAAGTGAAACAGTGCATGTGACAGGTTAGTGAGTGCCCCAGGAGCATGGACTTTCAGCAACAGACCTGGGTAGAGAGCCAGCCCCGTGGCTCACCATCCTTGGAAGCAGATGGACCCTTTCCCAACCAGTGCTTTCTCCAGAGTGTGCAACGGGCAGTTGTCCCTCATGGCTAGAAGCCTCCAGGGCTCAGAGCCTGACCCTTCTGTTCCAAGTTAGTCCTTCTGTTCCAGACCAGGCCTCAAAGGTCCCCTGTTAGAGGGAGGAGTGCCCTCTGGGAAGATGTGCACCTTCTCTGGATTTGCTGTTGCCCTCTGGATTGAGGAAGGGGAGTCTGGTCCCTTAAGTGTAATACTCATCCCCAAGAACATCTGCCCAGTAGATGGGACATAAGAACTGAAGCTCTGGCTCCAGGCAGGAGTGACTCTTCCTGGAAACCTGTGTTCTGCTTCCGGTGGGAGCTGGGGGCAGCCTCATGCCCTGTCCTCTGGGGGATGCGAGCCGCTGGAGACTCAGCCCGCCCTGGAGGTCAAGGGGAAGTCCAGGAGTGGGTGGTGTGTGGATGGAGGCTGCTGAGGAGAGGTCTTTTGGCCTCTGGGTCAGAGGTCAGCTCACAGTGCTGTGCCACTGTGAAGTGTGGGCTTGGGCATGTCACTGGTCACTGTGGCCAGCCACCCTGACGGCCACCTTTTCTCCAGCCCCAGAACAGCTTGCCGGACGTCATCATCTGGATGCTGCAGGGAGACAAGCGTGTAGCCTACCAGCGGGTGCCGGCCCACGAAGTCCTCTTCTCCCGGCGCGGGGCCAGCTACTGTGGCAAGAATTGTGGGAAGCTGCAGACCATTTTTCTGAAAGTGAGTTTTCCTCTCTCCAGGTCATGATTGCACTTCTCAGTTCAAAGCTTTCCTCCTACTTCATCCCTTTCCTGTTCCTGGACCTGGGGTTCTGGTCCTGGAAGAGAAGGCGCTTTGGTCAAAATGACTTTTGTTTTTCCTCTGTCCCTCACAAAGTCCCCAGAATCCGTGCTTATGGTCTAGAAGGTGCGAACGCTGGAGCTGGAATCATGGGACCCTGGGAATGAATGAAGAGGAGTCTGTGGTCCCAGGCTGTGAGGGCGGGTTGCAGATCTCTGAGGCTGTTCTTGCCCTGTAGGGCAGGTCCCTTGTAGAGAGGGCCTGGCCACCAGCCGTCCACATCCTGGCACAGACCTGGCTGCACACCCTGCATGATGCCACCCCCCTACTCCAGCGGGAGCCATACTGGGGTTCAAGTTCTTCACTGCTGGGAAGGCTGGTGTCTGGGGCTTGGGTTGTGCCTGTGACTCAGAACCCTCAGAGGGAGCAAAGACTCCTGCCCTCAGTCTCACCCAGCCTGCCCTCTCCTTCCTTTCCTCCTCTTCCAGCACCCCAGCCTGCTCCCTCCACATCTTCTCTTGGGGACCCACCAGCCTTGGTGATAGGGAGGTGAGCGAGTGTTTGGGGAGGGGCCACCTACCCTCCTGGGTTAATGTGGGGACCCAGGGCCAAGGCTGCTTTGGTCAGGGGACTGTGGAGAGGTCTTTTGGCCTCTGAGTCAGAACACAGTGGCAATTCCCCCGTGGGCTGTGGCCCTGCAGGCCCAAGGGGAAGGTCCCTCTGTGAAGCTGCCATTCAGGCTGCCCTGCTAGAGGCTGAATGGCCAGGAAGCAGGCCTACTCTACCACTTCCTGTTCCCTCTGCAGTCAGGGCCTACCCAGCCTCAGCTGCCTCCTTTATCCCAGCCTGGTCCAACTTCCCAAAGCCCCTTTGCTTCCCCACGTCTCTCCTCCCACCTCATCTCTTTCAGTAAGTCATTGTTGATCAACCTTAGCCTTGAACCCTCTGAGTAGAGCCCTCTGTGCTCTTGACCCCTTCATATACTGGCCAGCCATTCTTATTGCTCCCTATGTGGGTGGAGATGATAGGCTTTAGCTGGGCAGCGTGTACACTTATTTCTAGGGCTGACTAGTACTCTGTGTGGCCTTGGGCAGGTTGCCTAACCTCTCTGAACTGCCCATTTTCTTCTCACCTATATAATGAGAATAAGGCTATCAACTTCATAGGTTTTGAGGACTGAATTAGATAACCCAGGTAATGGACCTTGCTGCACCTAGGTGATCAATGGATATTAGTGTCTGCCCTCTTCTTCCCTTTTCCTGTGGTAGAGATCCCATGCTCCACAGGTACCTGGATTAGAGGCCAACCCATGGGCAGGGATGGGCGTATCTGCACGTAGGGTCATTGGTACTTCAGAGGAGAAGCCAGCTTTGCCAAGTGTGTGTGTGTGTGTGTGTGTGTGTGTGTGTGTGTGTGGCAGGGGATTGCCCCACAGTCTGCTCATATGTTACCTGGGGCGTGTCCTTGTGTGATCCTAACCTCTAGGTCTGACCAAGAATCTCCCTCCTAAGCCAGTTCTCTGCTCATGGGGCAGAAAGGAGAGGAAATGGAGGAGTGACCCCATTTGGGGGGCTGGCCAGGGAAGGCTGTGTGCTGAGAGTCGAGGTGTGGACTCAGAGGCACACCTGGGGGCCTCCCTGGGACAGATTGAGTTCTGGCTCTGACCTCTTGGCCCTGTAGCCACAGCCAAATGCAAACTGAAAATTTTCCCTGATTCTAAGCAAGGAAAAAAAAAAAAAAGATACAGAATTGTTTCTCGAAGTCTTCCCCACTGAGTTTATGAGCCCCGCCAGTAGCTCCTGAGCAAGCTCTACAAAAATGTTGGCAGCCAGCAGAGACCAAGAAAACATTGGTGTTTCTTAACTTAAACCAAAGTTGGAAAAAATGAGCACCAGCAGAGAGGGAGAGGAGCCCCAAACTAGACATTTCTTTATTTGCTGTTGCTATTTTGGGTCGGGCAGGCTGGCCCTGTCTGGGGGAGGGCAAGGGAGAGAGCTGGGGGTAGGTGGGGGAGGGGGGCCAGGCATTCCTGCCATCTCCCTGGGGCTGGTGGTTTGGAGGGGAAAAGGCAGCTAACCACCCTCTGGGACAGGACAGCTGAAGCCATCAGCTGTGGGGAGGTTTCCAGGGGGTGACACGTGGGATCAGGGGCTCCTTCAGGCTTCACCAGGGTGAACAGAAGCAGAGGGTCACTGCCCAGGCCTGGCCAGCACCACTTCCTGTGCCTCCTTCCTGTACTGACTCCCGCTAGGGGTCCAGCCCTCCCCACCAGCCTGGGACCTTGGCCTTGGCTTCCCACTCTTCGTCTGAACCCCCAGAGCTTCCTGTTTCTCTCTCTTGACTCCCTGTCCTAGAGGACATACTCTTCTGAGCTCATGCACATGGGGCCTAGGTACTTCATGTGTCACCTCCTGTATGGGGACCATGTGTTATTTATTCTAAGAGTGAGAGACTTCTGTTTCTCACTCCATATCTCACTTTGGGCTTTAATCAAATGGTGAAGTGATCATAGAAAATGTTTATTTTTTTTTAGGTTGGGTTATTGCGGTTATTCAATTTTGGCAGAGTGTCTGAAGGTTTCAGGATTAAAAGCACTTGAAGACCAGTAAATAGTGGTTAACATGCTGATAAGCACTTGAAAATGTAGGGATATTAGATGGTACACTAACGTCTGGCTAAAATATGAAATACTGAGAACGAAATGAAATGGCCTTAATTTCTTCCTCTTCCAGGCCTGTGTCGTTGTGTTTCCTTTAAAGACAAATTCTAGAATGGTTCTTCTGTCTCAGAGGGTAGCCACATATGGCTCTTTAAATTTAAATTAATTAAATCAAATAATTCAATCCCTCAGTCACACCAGCCACAGTTCAAGTGCTCATTAGCCACATGGGACTTGTGGCTACCATATTGGACAGTGCAGATAGAAACTATTTTCCACTGTAGCAGAAGATTCCATAAGACAGTGCTATTCTGAAGACAATGGGATTGAGGAGAATGGAATTGTGAGAGAAGGGGAAGATGAAGGACCCTGACGTAGACATGGTCCCTCTTTGCAGAGAGCTCCTGGGTGGGGACAATGTAGTCTTCTTTGATGAGAAGGAATTTTGGCAGGGGAGAGAGTTCTTCTACATTCCAGTTCCCTGAAATTCTAAGTTGTCCATCAGGCGTTGGTCAACATTGAGGGGCTATTGAGCTGGTATGTCCAAACCTGGAGGACCCCAGTCCCCACCCCAGTTGGGACATCCTGATCCTGAAAGGGAATGTGAGTTTCTATCCTTCTGTATTGCCTAGTATCCAATGGAGAAGGTACCTGGGGCCCGGATGCCTGTGCAGATACGAGTCAAGCTCTGGTTTGGGCTTTCTGTGGATGAGAAGGAGTTCAACCAGTTTGCTGAGGGCAAGCTGTCTGTCTTTGCCGAAACCGTGAGTGCCCACCACCTGGCCCCTGCCTCCCCCTGAACCTGCGGGACCTGCCGCAGCCCAAAGTACTTCTCTTTCTCCCTCCAGTATGAGAACCAGACCAAGCTGGCCCTGGTTGGGAACTGGGGCACCACGGGCCTTACCTACCCCAAGTTTTCTGACGTCAGGGGCAAGATCAAGTTACCCAAAGACAGCTTCCGCCCCTCTGCTGGCTGGGCCTGGGCTGGAGATTGGTTCGTGTGTCCAGAAAAGACGTGAGTTGTGGGCAGGGTAGTCTTGTGAGGGTTGGCTGCCCGCCAGCCACCGTCCCCTCTGCCCCAGCAACTTTCTTTCAGAGTCCCCAGCTCTGTCAACTCCTCTGCCTCCTGCTACACTGGTCACTAGAACTGTGGCTGTCCCAGGACTTGGGCTCACTATGCAGTGTTCCTTCTGGAAGCTCTCTAATACCGAGAAGGCCCTTTATTACGAAGCCCCCATTTGACTTGGCCTTGTGCTCCATGACACCATGGACAAGCTCTTTCTGCTCCTCGTGTAATAATTCTTGGGTTGCAGGCAGCTCACATGTTCCCCCAGGGGTCCCTCCCAGATTGACATCATCTTTCTCCATCCACGTTGCCATCTCTACCTCTTCCCCTGTCTCTCTTCCTGTTGGGTTGATGTTTGGGAATTAAAAAAAAAAAATTAAATTATAACATATAATCTAAAGTCAAGCACTCGGACCAAGTGTGCAGTTAGATAACACCTTACATTTCTAGGACTATCTGTTGTGCTTCAACTACCCACCTAGCTTTTGGTGCCTTTGACTGGCCCCCCTCTCTCTTTCTTTATCTTGGATGATATATTCTTTTCGCCATGAACGAGGTGCCCCTGGGTCTCCTTTTGCTCTGGTCTCTTGCACCCTCCCCTCTGTCTGTCTTGGAGTGAGGCTGATGTGCAGGTTGGCCAAGGCAGGGTGCTCTCCTGGAGGTGATGGGCGGATGGGGGCCTCTTCAGCAGCGGCTCTGACTGGCCTCCCCCATAGCTTGCTCCATGATGCTGATGCTGGTCACCTGAGCTTTGTGGAGGAGGTGTTTGAGAACCAGACCCGGCTCCCTGGGGGCCAGTGGATCTACATGAGTGACAACTACACTGATGTGGTAAGGAGGTGGACCAACCGTCCAGGACTCTAGGGAAAGCTGCCCCACCCGTCCCCTGAGCCCCAGGAGGGGTCCATGGCTCAGAGAAGACTGGGACATCTTCTGTCCTGCTTGCACCTGCTGAGTCTCCATGTTCTGGGTTCTAGAAGAATAGGAGTCCTGAGTCACATGGGTCTCGGGGGCTCTGCCATTCTGTCTGGGGCTTCTTTTCTGGGCCCCTGCTGAAGACTGTCTGATTTTCTCACACTTGCCTTTCCTGATTTGTCCCTAGAATGGAGAGAAGGTGCTTCCGAAGGATGACATTGAGTGCCCACTGGGGTGGAAGTGGGAAGATGAGGAATGGTCCACGGACCTCAACCGGGCTGTCGATGAACAAGGTAGGCCACCTCTGCAGCCTGGTGAGCCCCCCACATCCTGGTGAGCTCAAGGTGTGCTGGTGAGGACCACTGAGTGCCAGAGCCCCTTGGCCTGGGGCACTGGCTTTCACTGTAGTATATCTCCTCTTCAAGTGACAAATTAGGACCAAGAGTCACTGGCTGCTTGAGTCTGTGAGCATGCCCTAGTTGAAGAGATGGCCTCAGGAGAGATGGAGAATTATTGGGCAATGGGTGACTGGTGTCCTCCTCCAGGCTGGGAGTACAGCATCACTATCCCTCCGGACCGAAAGCCGAGGCACTGGGTCCCTGCAGAGAAGATGTACTACACACACCGACGGCGGCGCTGGGTCCGCCTGCGCAGGAGGGACCTCAGCCAGATGGAAGCACTGAACAGGGTGAGCTGGTAGGGGGGTGGGGACTGGGAGAGGCACTCCTGGTTGTAGGAGGTTGGGGTACAGGTGCAGACACCTGTGTGCACACAGATACATGCAGGTGTGCATGTGACATGCGTCGGCACTTGGGACTCATTGGAGCTGCTCACAGATCACACCCAACACACGCAGTGATCACATCCAGCACATGTACAGATGACTCCTAGTACCTAGGTATGCAGATCCCACAGACACAGCATATCCACGTAGCAAGCCTACCCCAGGGGTTCACATACAGGGTTCCCCTGCAGCCCCAGCAGGTGCAGAGCGACCCCAGGAGTAGGCACAGCTTCCTAAAAGCAGAATCCATGACATGGCTTTGGCTCCAGTCCCTAAAGACTGTGTTCTCAGGAGGGAGAGGGGAAAGGATGTGCCTTGGGGAGGGGCCCACGTTGGACCACAAAATCCTCCTCACCTGGCAGGCAAGGGGGCTGGATTGGCATCTTCCTAGCTGTCTGTCATTGGCTGAAGGCTGCTGGGGCATGCTGGGATACAGACCTCCCCAGCATGGTGGCTCTTAGCAGGCTCTAAGCAGGCAGCTGCAGGGAACTTGGAACCACCTGACTTGATTGCAGGGTGCGAGCATGGTGAAGGGATAAGGATGGGCTCCGTCAGCATGTACCCAAGGACGGGACCCCATCCCACAGGACACAGACAGGGCCAGAGTGCACACGTATGAGCACACATGACACATGCCCTTGCTCCAGAGTCACACAGATGCCCAAGTTCCGCATGGCCTCAGTGCCTGCCTCCCCTGGACCCTCCTGGTCTCCCTCCTTCCTTCCCAAGTGCACTTTTGAATTTTGGCCCAAGAACCCAGGCTTCCACCAGTCTAAGTGTATGTAGCCTTTGGCATGACCCAGGTTCCTTCCTCTCTTTCGAGCCGAGAATCTAAAGAGGAATGTCTCTGGGTCTGGGGAGAAGAAGCGTTTGGGTAATTAGCTGTTGCTGCTGCTGTGAGCCAGGCACACAGTGCTCTCCCTGACGGGCTGGTTGTCAGAGGTAGGGCCTGGCCAGACCCCTTAGCCTTCCCTTCTTCCTGGAGGGGAGGCAGCTGACCTCCAGGACTGGCCTTTGTCACTGCTTGTGGCTCTAGATAGCCTCAGGCTACTTTCTCCCAGGAGCTGGGGCGAGAGGCTTCCAGATTTCCTCTGGGGCTGGGAGAGGGGCCTCTTGGAACAAGGTGCAGGGGGTCTCCACAGCTCGCCTGGATCCCACCTCCTGGGGAAACAGGATTTTTGTTTTGCCTCTGAACTACAGGCCCACTTCTATTTTTATAAGCTGGGAATATGGAGAAGAAAAAGGAAATGACAAGAAACCCCTGGATTTATGCAACCCTCCCCTAATTCAAATCAGTGAGCATCCCCAGAGCCAGGGTTTCCACCACCGCTGCATCACCTTCCCCTCCTGCGGGCTCTCCTTGCAGCCACGGAGCCTCCTCTCCCCTCCTGATGTTTTCACCTAGAGGTCTTGTTGCTCCAGATGCTTCTCAAAGCCCCCCTCCTCCAGGCAGCCCTCCCAGGTTTTCCTACCTGGTCTGCACTGCTGTGGGAGTCTGTGGGGAGGCACAGCTGGGTCCTGGACGCCCCACAGGCCTAGCAACTGGCCTCTAAGCCGCCCTGTTCTCTCGTGCAGCACAGGCAGGCGGAGGCGGAGGGCGAGGGCTGGGAGTATGCCTCTCTCTTTGGCTGGAAGTTCCACCTCGAATATCGCAAGACGGATGCTTTTCGCCGCCGTCGCTGGCGCCGCCGCATGGAGCCACTGGAGAAGACGGGGCCAGCAGCTGTGTTTGCCCTCGAGGGGGCTCTGGTAGGTGGGGCTGCACCTGTCTGGGGTCTGGCTTGCTTTCCCAGGGCTTTCCAGGGGCTGATGGGGGAGGGGCATGGGAGCCCCCAGGTTAGTTTTTTGTTTTTTTGGATGTGACATTGGCCAGTCATCCTGTCTGGGGGTTGTCCTAAAATAAAATAGTCTCTTTCTCCTTCTTTGAGTAGTAAGTAGTCGAGAGGGAGGGGCCTTCGCTTCTGATCACCTGATTGCCAGGACTGGAGCCAAGGGACCCTGATCTTCTTAAAGAGGCTGGTTGGCATGGAGGTGGGAGGCCCAAGGCACTGTAGTAGCTAGAGATGTCGGATGACCCTGGGATGCCCTTGGTTGTCCTGAGGCAGGGATTATGCTCACAGGATTCTCAGGTACATGGGGAGAGATGAACTTTAGCACCTGAGCCTGTAAAGTGCAGTTCTGCAACCAGTGGCACTGGAATCAGTTCAAGATTACCCATAGTCTGGGTGATGGACTCCCCCAAAGAGATGAGCAGACGCATCCTGGAGAGTCTGAGTGGGGACCCTCAGGCCAGTGATATATAGCTTGTGCCCTGCAGATTCCCAGGGGTGGAAGTAAGAGGCCTGACTGTGGTGCCCCCTCTGAAATCGAGCTGTGAGCATGTGACCCCCATGGGGGCTCTGGCTGGGACCCCAGAGAGCAGGTCTCACAGCTGCACTGGCTGATGGGACATGAAGCCATCCATGGGAAGCCAGCCACATGTGCCTGTGTATGTCTAATGGACACCAAGGACATAGCCATGGTGTGGCCTAGTCTCCAGGGCTGAGAGGCTGCAGCGGGTGGGCCCAGGATCTGATGGGAGTCGAAGCCAGCAGTGGCCATGAGGGAGTGAACAGAAGTCTGCCACTCTCAGGCCATGATGGTGAGCCAGGCCCAGCCATGGGAAGAGGAGCGGAAACCCTCCACTGGTCAGATAATGTCTGAGAATCCAGAGGAAGCGTGCTCTCGAGTTCCTGGGCCAAGTCTTGGGGAGGTTGAGGGGAGACAGCAGAGCCTGGGCTCTCTGGTTGCTGAACTGGTCCTCAGGCCAGCTCAGGAGCAAGGTAGGAGGGGGCAGGGCTGCTGTCTGGTGACCCCTTTTGTCCTGAGTCAGAAAGGGCCTGGCCCAGGACTGGGCAGGGCCTGGGATAGTCACGTGACTCCAACTGAGCATGGTGGGAAAAGACCTCCAGGAAGGCCTGGGTCTCGGTCAGGCGGGGTCTGGTTCGGCCAGGCAGACACCATGAGTAACCAGCACTTGCTTCCATCAAAGGGAGACTCAACTCAATGGGCTAAAGAGACAAGGGGGCTTATGGGCTCTCTTAGCCCGGAAGCACCCAGGAGGTAGGCAGGGCGTCAGGGTGGCAGGAGATCCAGGTTCGCACAGTGTCCCCAGGACTCACACCTGCCTTGACCTCATCTCATACTGGCTGTCTCCCTGGTGGCAAAGATGATGCTGGTGACCAAAGGCTGACCTCCTCGTGACAGCCCACGAAGCCCTGCTCCATCAGCTAGTACAGCCCACCTCCCTGCTGGAGACCCCAGAGGGCTGCTTTCTCAAAAGTGCTAATAAAAGTCTCCAAGCGACTGGCTCCACCTGGTCATGTACCTGAGTCAGGCCCTGCACCTGAGGGAATGGAGGGTTCTGATTGGCCATCCGGGTCCGTGGCCCTGCTCTGTGATTGACAGTACCCCTGCCAGGAGAGAGGAGCTTCTGAAAACAGAGCTGGGCAGAGAGCTCAGATGGCAGCAGCTGAGTGCTCCTCAGTGGGCTGTGGGGGAGCCACTGTGGGGGGTGGGGCAGCCGTGCGCTCTGGTCAGAACTGAACTTTGGGAGCGCCAGTCAGGGTGGAGAGGGAGAATGCCCATCGGGGCCATCAGGAGTTTGGGGTGGAAATCCACGGGTGAGGTGACCCTCTGGGGCAGAGGGAGATGGAGCGGCAGGGGAGGGAAGAATGAAAGGGTAGCTGGAGGGGCACCACTGGTGGGCCTGGGGCTGCAGTGAGTTCTCGGCTGGCCCCGGGGAGCCTGACGCACACACCTGGTGTAGTGCTGTGTGAATACAGATCTGGCGGCTGCCTACCAGGTGGCCTGAGGCAGGGAGGTGGGAGTGTGGGGGCTGAGCATCAGCTGGGAGGGGATGGGGCCAGGAAGGGAGCGGGGTGCAAGGCCAGAGGTGCCCCGGGACTCATGGATGGGAGTGTGGATGGGTGCTGGGGCTGGTGGGACCTGGAGGAGGAAGGTGAGGAAGGCTGGGGACCCGCTGCCAAGCTTTCGTGGCTCAGTGACTGGGAGAATGGGGGAGCCTTTCCCAGAAACGGAGAAACCAACTCTTTTATTCTTTATGTGGGAGAAAATGTCACCAGACATCATTGCAATCAAGTGTCAAGTCGACAAAGGGGAGGTGATGGATTACAATTCAAATGTGACCTGGCTGTGGCTGTGATATGCGGAAGAAGCCAGGGGCCGCCAAGTCCTCTGAGTCCTGGGAGAACGGGGGGCTGCGGTAGAGAACAGAGAGAGCCAGTGGTCTGGGAGGATGCATCCCACATACCTGGAGTGGGAAGACCGCAGAGTTTTGGAAAGTCCTAGGTGGGTCCAGCATTTGGACAGAGACACAGGCCCAGTTGACAATAACTGACTGGACCATACTCCGAGTGAGCTGAGCCCCTATCAGCCCCAACACACATCCTCCCTCCCCCCACGAACACACTCCTCTCTCCCAGTCACCTTTACACACTTCCTGCCACAACAAGGGATAGTCTGGGCTCTTTCCTTGAGCCCCACTATCCTTGCTCTGGACATACTGATGCCCCAGTGAGTGACTGGGTCTAAAGCCCATCTCACATCTTGGGACAGATGGTCCCAAGATTTTCTGGTGCCAGGACCCTGCTGCCTTACCTGAGTGCTGGTCCTTGCTCACCGTCCCAATGTCATTTTTTGTGTGTGAGTGTGGGGGTGGGTACTGGAGGTTGAGCACAGAGGCACTTGACCACTGAGCCACACCCCCAGCCCTATTTTGTATTTTATTTAGAGACAGGGTCTCACTGAGTTGCTCAAAGCCTCACTTTTGCTGAGACTGGCTCTGAACTCAAGATCCTCCTGCCTCAGCCTCCCGAGCTGCTGGGATGACAGGTGTGTGCCACTGCGCCCAGCTCCAGCGTCTCTTGATGTGCTGGTGAAAGCTTGGTGAGATGGGCAGTGCTTCTGAGTGTGCAGGTGTGCTCTGGACTCTGCTTCCTCTGCCCACAGGCTGTGGACAGGTCACTCATGCGTTTAGGGAGTCTGTTATTTCACTCATGAAAGGAACTGCACCCTAGGGTCATGGTCAGGGTTAACAGGGACGCATGTAGAGAAGTTCTCCTCTGACTTGAATAAAGGAGCCAGTCAGGGGATCTTGTTAAAATGCAGACTCTGATTCAGTATCCAGGCAGGTCCCCAGAGTCTCACTTCACAGAGAGAGGCAGGGCCTGTTCACACCTGGCTGAAGGTATGTGGCCAGCATCTTGGATAGGGAGGCAGGACAAGATGACCTATTCTCCCTATTCCTTGGTGGGACAGAAATGATATTCTAATACTCCTCTGGTCTGGCCCGTGGGGAGGGCCTGTGTGATTAGGACAAGAAATGATCACAGTGAGCTCCAGGGAGGAGCTGGAGGGAGGATGCGTGCTTCCGGGGTGACTGTTTGATGAGGGGCGGCTTCTTGATGGAGGAGACTGGAGGCAGACTTTGAAGGAGCCAGGGAAGGACAGTGGGAGGGGGGCCGGTAGCCTTCCTGGTACCTTGATGTCTGGGCCCAAGCACAGGCCTGGTGATGCCCACGGCCTTCCACTACCCCTCCCCTGGCCTGTGTGTCCACCGGAGGGCTGGGCCTGGCTGGCTAGCCCCCTTCTGGAAGACGTCTGCTTGGAAGGGAGGCCCTGTCTGCTCATTAGCACGGGCAGCCTTTCCCTGAAACCTTCGGCAGGGGCCAAGCCTGGCTCCCTCTGCGGAGCGGGAGGCCCTGGCTCCGTCTGCTAATCGTCTGCTGTCTCCATCCCGAGCATTATTTTATTTTCGTATTATTCTTTTTCCAGCTAATATCCTGGCATTCCCAAAGACACCGGGTTTCATAATCTTCCTGGCGTTCCCAGGAGTTGGGAAGCGGAGCACAAAGCCGCTATTATAGCGCGTTCCATCCAGCCTCCCTCTCCTTGCCCCACACCCCTTGCTGCCGCCGCAGCCACCACCGCCGGCTCCCACCCAGTCACCCCCTCCTGACGCCACCGGCCTCTCTGGGAACTCTGGTGACGGCTGCTGGGATGAGCTCACGGAATCTGTCCTGTCGCCCTTGCCCTGGGCCTGCCCTCCGCGCAAGGATTTTTCCAAGCCCTGCCTCTGCTCAGCCCTGAGGGTTTCCTCAGGAGGCAGGAGGGGAGGAGGTGGACCAGCAACGTGTGCTCAGAGCCTTGGAGCTTTTCAGAGCTGGGAGGAACTTTCGTGTTCTGAGGATGTCCTCAAACAGACTCCTGAGCTGCAGGAGCCTTTTGAAATCGGATGCAAAGTTATGCACGTGTGTGTGCGCACAAGTGCGCCATCTGCGAATGCGTGTGTATGGTTTGCATGTTCGGGTATGTAATGGCTAAATTGTGGTGTAAGGTCCTGGGTTTTATCCACCTCATTAGGGGATCCAGGACCCCAAAGGGGATAGAATCACTAAAATCTATATAATCACGTGCCAAAACCCAAAGTGAGACAATCTGTATTATCTCATTTTATCCTCATGGTGACCCTAGAAGGCTGGCATCTATTATCAGCCCCATTTTACAGTCAAGGAGACTGAGGCTCTAGTTGGGCTACAGTAGCCACTAGTCACATGTGGCTATTTAAACGGACATCTAAAGTAATATGAAGAGAATTCAGTTCCGAGTGAGACCAGACACATCTTGAGCACACAGTGGCCGCACGAGCTGGCCCAGGATGGTACATCATTGCAGAAAGTTCTACTGGACAGTGCGACTCTAGAACAGCTCTGAGATCCAAATGTCAGCACAGAAGAAACTGAGTCCTGAGAAGTGGGAGCATGGGTCAGTATTAGAAGCAAGGTCAGACAGCCGGCTCTTCTGTCTCCTCTCCCCAGATGTCTCCTGACCATTGGCCAAATGGGTAATTTCACCCGCTTTTTATAAGTCACTTTTATAAGAGCAAAAGTTCGTCCTCACCCATCGAGAGCCCTTCAGGGTGGGACATGGCAGCTGAGCAGCTGGCTGTGGCCCTTGGCCGGATCCCCACTCCGCCTTATAGCCAGGAGGCTTGGCTTCCCTGGGGCAGTTGGGCAGCTAGAGAAGCATCTCCCCTCCACCCTGGGTAGCACCCACCTCCAAAGCCTGCAGTTGTTGGTAGAGGCCTGAGTTCTGCCCTGAAGTAGAGAGGACCCAGAAAGACAGGTGTCCCAAGCCTGGGCCACAGGCATGGAAGGGCAGTTGGGAGTTGAAAGTTCTGGGGAGGGGATCATGGAGAAGCAGGTTCCAGAATGGAGTGATTCGAGATCAGAGCTGGCTGACAAGGAGGCCAGCTGTGGGTGGGCGCTGGGGTGTGTGGGAGTGTCTGCCTGCCACCTGGATGGAGCCATGCGGTGTGCTGGGCCAGTCCTCAGGCACCGTTCCCAGAGCTGGCGCTCTGAGCCAGGCTAGTGCCCGGGAGGTGTGAGGGGTTTGCTTGGTTAGTTAACCCAGGCCTGGGCAGGGGCTGGGGCTGGGGCTGGGCTGTTGGAAGGCAACTCTGTGCAGCCCAGGTTTCTTGTTCCTGTCCCCTACCTGACATTGTGCTGGAAGCGGGTGCTTGATGGCTCTCCGCTCCTCCCTGTCTCCCTGGCTCTCTTCCAGAGAAAGAAATGTGGGCAAGTGCTCTAAATGCGTGGACTCCGGGTCTATCTTGCCCAGATTGGGATGCTAAACTCTGGAGGACCCAATTGACAGACAGAATGGCAGCCACATTTTGTTGGGCAGAGGTGTCAGGTGCCCCCCTGTATACACAAGGGTCTGGCTCCATGATTTCTAGGGGACTGTATAATTTATTGTCTGGTGTGGAACACTATTAATGATCATGCTGGCTAAACAGGCGTGAGTGGGGCCGTTCCAGGCAAAGTGGGACATACAGTTGTCCTAATTACCGAGGCACGCTGGCCCGGGATAAAACCTGACAGAGAGCTCTTGGCACCCTGCACATGTGGAGATGTGGAAACCCTGGAGGGACACACACACACATGCCCTCGCCAGCCCACACGTGGCACTGTGGATTCTCCAGGTTTCCTCATTCCACTCCCACATCCCCAGGGGCCAGCCAGTAGTTTTGCAAGGAGTTTAGCATCTGCTTCCAAGCGCTGGCTCCAGCTGTAAATGAAATGGGGTTGCACCCTCGCCTGCTATTCTACTTAAGGTTGCAATCAGCCCTGATTAGGAAGGGAGTTCTGCTCGTTCCTCTGTTCCATTCCCTCTTTTAAAAGCTTCTCCTCGCTTGGCTGCGGCTGCTGGCCTGTGTGGGGTTTCCCTCCAAGCTCCAGGGCAGTGAAGCGGGTTCCCTACAGTCCTGACTTGGTACTCAGTCCTCTGCAGCTCCAGAGCTTGGCTTAGATGCTCTGAGCTCTGATGGGGAAGCAGGTGTTGTTAGGAAAAAGCCTTGAGCAGGTTGGCCATGGAGACCTTTGATTCTGCCCGCTAAATGTGCTGTGTAATCTCAGGGTAGACATTGGTCTCTCTGGTCCTCAGTTTTCTCACTGATTATCGGATGGGGGATGATAATGACACAACACCAATAATAACCTCCCCCTTATAGAGCAGGGGTTGGTGAAGCACGGCCTACAGGCCAAATCTGGCCTTCTGCCTGTTTTTGTAAATAAGGGTTCCTCGGCAGACAGACGGTGTGGTCATTCACTTGCATATTGTTTGTGGTGGCTTTTTGCTACAATGGGAGCGGAACAGTGTGACAGACACTATAGGGTCCATGGTGAAAGTATTTACTACCTGGCTCTTTATGGTCAGCAATGGTTGACCCCTGTCCTAGGGCACATACCATGCATAGTCGTCTCCCACTCTGTTTACATATTATCTCATTTAACAGTCCTAGGAGGTGGGTTCTATTGGCAATCCCCTTTTACCAATAAGGCTCAGAGAAGACAAGTCGTCATTATTGCAGCTGCGTTTCCTCACACAGGGATTGTGAAAGGTCTTAACAGATAATGGCTGGGTTGTGCAGGGTTTATCGTATCTCTCCCACCTTGTCCTATTATTTGGCTGTCCCAGCAAAGCAGATAGAGAAGAGACAGTGAAGAAGGTGAGAATCTGGAATGTCACCCGAGTACTGTGCTGGTCAACAAGCTCTCCAGAACAAACAAGGCCCAGATTGGTAGCATTTGCTGATTTCCATGGTGAACACACCCCTACCATGGCTGGTTTTGAGCTAAGCAATGAGGCACCATTGAACAGGGAGGCAGTCAAGGAAGGCTGGGAGCAGGGATACAGGAGTACCTCATCACAAGGGTGCTGATTGCAGGAGGAGAGATAATTGCAAAAGGTAGTGATTAGGAGAGGTTTGAATATTTACCACCTTTGCTTTTTAATATGACCTCTTGAGTTGTCAATTTGTATGATTTAATTTTTTTTTGGTACCAGGGATTGAACCCAGGGCTGCTTAACCACTGAACCACATCCGCAGCCCTTTTTTTTAAAAAAAATATTTTATTGAGAGGCAAGTTCTCACTGAATTGCTTAGGGCCTCGCTAAGTTGCCGAGGCTAGCCTTGGAATTGCGATCCTCCTACCTCAGCCTCCTGAGACGCTGGGATAGCAGGTGTGTACCCCCGTAACTGGCTGCATGAGTCGGTTTTTATTGATGACGGTGTCTAACAGCTGACTTGCAGACTTCCTGAAAACTTAATCTGCTCTCGCGAGCCCCGTGAGCTGGCCCTAGCACCCTCTGCTCCCTGGTCCTGTCTGCAGAAGTCGAGCTGGGGATGGCCCCCAGCAGTGGTGCCCTTTCCAACAGCCGTGCCACCTGTGCTGCTGGCACCATCCTGGGTAGGACGTGGGTCCTCCTGGAAGTGGAGGAGAGCGGCACATCTGCTTGACCCCGCTGGGACAGGGAAGGAAGGCGTCTCTGGTCTCCCCAGTGGCACTGACATGCCTCTAGGTCCTATTGATTCCAGCCAGGCCACCGTGGTGTGGCTGTATGGCATTGTCACCTGCCCGCCCAGCCTGTGTCTTTTTGCAGCATCTGCCTCTGCTCTCACCCCTTCTGTGTCCCTCCTTCCTCTCCATGGATCCTGACCTGCAGACCCTGTCTAGGGCAAGGCCATTTGCTGCAGGGCCTTGCAGGATGCAGGACTCTCAGGCCTGCTGCTGGGCTCCATCTTGGTCTTGATGTGACTTCAGTGGGTGAGGAGTCCCCTTCCACAGGCTGCATTTTCCTCACCTGCTCACCTCCTCCTGGCTGAGGTGCTTGGAGGTGAGGCCTGGACAGACTCAGGTGGCCGTTGGCTTGGGGCTCCTGGGGAGCCTGGGAACATCTCTGAGGGGTGAGTCCCTCCTACCTCCAGCTCCTCCAGGGAGCCGTGGCCTCCTGCCGGGCAGCAGTGGGTTGGAGGCCACCCAGGCCCCGGGGCGAGCAGCAGGATCCCTTACACAGCTAGCCCTGGGACAGAGTGCGTGGCCACAGACCGCGTGGCTGCCAGCCCCAGCCTGGGAGTCGCCAGCATGAGCTATGGAGGCAGGAATGTGATTGTGGGAAACCCAATGCCCTGGCCCTGGCCCTGGGGCCGGCCAGGGTGTGTGCAGGGCTGTGGGAGGTGGGGGGCAGAGCGCAGCCTCCCCGTGGCCTGGGCCTAGCAAGCGCTCGCTGCTCCTGCTGCCTGCCCCACGCTGCCGGTGCCACTCCCCCTGCACAGCGCCCCACCTGCCCTCCCCCATCATGGACCTGAGTGAGGCCACACCCAGGCAGTGTCAGATCCTGGCCTCCTGAGCTGGGATGTTGCTGACTGGCACGTGGTTCAGGCAAAGGGGATGATGGTGGTTTGTTTCACGTAATCCGTCTTTACTGGATCCCTACTAAGTGCCAGATGTTGGGCTGAGTGTGGGTATCATAGAACTGTGCCTACCTTGCCTATGTGCGTGGGGGATGGATGCAGGAAGGAGGCTGGCTCATCAAGGAAGTGTCCATGCCTCAGTGATGACTAAGCTGGAGAGAGAGCTCCAGTTAGCTAGCTGAGAGGGCATGTCAGATGGAGAGGACAGCCTGTGCAAAGGCCCTGTGGCAAAAGGATGGTGGGCTCAAGGCATTAAAGAAGACCAGAGGAGAGGCATCATTTAACTTAACACAACACTAGAGAGATGACAGGGTTAAACTGATGTCACTAGTACCCCTTACTGAATGCCAGGCATCTTGCCCAAGGCTGCAGGTACAACATTTGATTTAATTCTTACTGTTGGTTCTCAGCTGGGGGCAATCCCTCTACCCCCGGGGTCATTTGACAATGCCTGGAGACATTCCTGGTAGCCACAACTTAGTGGAGAGGCTCCAGGCGTCCAGAAGGTAGAGGCCAGCTGTGCTGCTGCACACGCCGGGGTGCACAAGGTGGACCCAGGACAGCAGGACTCAAGACAGTCTCCTGCATTTCCCACCTACGAGGTGGGCAGTTGTCACGATGATGATGGTGGGGTCTCAGGACTCCCAATTTCCCCTGGCTCGTGTCCTCTCTATGCCCACTGATCCACACTTGGAGGCCTGGGGAGTTCCTGTCCCCTTCCCCTCCTGGGACCTCATGCAGCCTGGGCGTTTCCTCCGTCTGTGCCCCAGGGTCTGTAAAATGAATCTGTCACCTGGATTTTCTCCTCCATGCACATGACGTGCTGCTACAGGTGACCCATTTATTCCATATCTGCTGGCCGCTCTTTTGCCCTGGGACTGCTGCTGTCGGGTTGCTTTGCCTCCGTGTGCTCTGGGGTCACAGAGGTGGTTGTCATCCCTCCCTGGAAGGCTGTGGGGACTCTTTGAGTAGTCCCTGGATTAGCACACCGCTTGGCAGTACTCTGTACATCACACCGCCACTTCACCCTCTTCCTTTCTTTTTCATTCCTGGGGATGGGTCCCAGGGCTTCGCCTGCAGGGCAAGTGCTGCACCACCGAGCCACCCTCCGGGTCCCTGCCTGCACTCTCTTCTCACCTGGGGGGGGGCGCGCCTCTCTGGGGCTCAACCCCTACGGAAGTTCCAGGGTGTGAAGAGGGAGGCGCGTGGGTGGGTGGGGAGCTGGCCCTGGACTTCACTCCCTTATTCTGTAAACATGTCACCAGGGCCTCTGTGTGCCAGGCCCTGCAGTGGGCACTGGGGACCCAGCGGTGCCCGCCTAGAGCTCACTGCCAGTGATGGAGGCAGTCAGCAGAAAGGTGAACGTGCCAGGCATCTGTGCTGTAAGGAAAAATAAGGCCACAGAAGAGGGTCAGGGGCCGTTGGGGAGCCCAGGTCCCTTTGGGGAGGGTTGGTGGCCAGAGAATGTGAAGATGTTGGACTGCTGTGTGGCTGGAGTTCTGACCAGAGTGTGAACCAGGGCAGCCGGGGACTGGGGCTCTGCTGGGAGGCACTGATCTCGTAACTGCCCCTCTGCTTGGCTCTGAGTGTGTGTCTGCCCTGCTCCCCAGAAATGGATCTTCCTCGCAATCCCCATCCGACTCCTTGAACCGCAAGGAGAGGGCAGGAAGAAGGGATGTATGTGAGTGGCATTGGTGTCCCGTGACCACGGGGGATGGCTGGGCCCCTCCCTTGGTGGCAGGGCAGGTGGAGAAGGCCAGGTGGAGGGCCCCCTGGGAGTTATTCTTCGGGCAGGGGCTGCTGTGGGTCAGGCCTGAGCGAGGACTGTACCTGGCCCCAGCCCTGGTGGAAGTCCCAGGGAGGGGAACACCTCTTCTGATGGCAGGCGGGAGGCCCTGCCCTTGGACAGGGATCCAGAGTCCCAGACAGAGCCTGTGGGGGGTGTTGATGGGCGGCAGGAGGGGAGGCCGTCTGAAGGAGGTGTGAGGTGAGTGGGGATGGGTGTTGGCAGCCACCACAAGCAGGGAGGTCCCTGTGGGTGCCCTTGAGGCAGAGGTGAATTATGGGGCCTGTGTAGCTGGACGACACCCCCCACCACCACTTTGTGCTCACCCAGCACCCTACCTGCCGGTGGGGCACTTGTGTGTGGCCAGGCTGGGGAGGAGGGACAAGGGTCTGTGGCCCTTTCACCCCAACTGAACCCGGTCCCTCTCCCCCACCACACCCCAGGCCTCATAGCCAGCAGCTGGAGGGGCCAGGTGCCAGTGCCAGATGCCTCATTGAACCCCAGTGCTGGCTGGTGTCCCCCCCTGTTGCCTTGGTGTCCTGTGTCTCCTGCCTGGATGGCCTGCTGGGAGCCTTCAAGTCTGTCCCCATGCTTGGCCTCAGAGCCCACAGGCACTGTAGCCAGGAGGGGTGCTCAGTGGCCAGTAGCTGCTTGACTTGTTGGCAGCGCAGCAGTGCGGTCAGGCCAGGAGCCTCTCCTGGTGGGAACCCTGAGGGCCACAGCAGCCCAGGAGGGAGGACCTCAAGACGACGAGGCCTTTGGACTTCCCCTGCCTGCAGTATGGCACTCCTCTCTGTTACCCTGCTGGGGTGTGTGTGTGTGTGTGTGTGTGTGTGTGAGAGAGAGAGAGAGAGAGGGGGACCCAAGTTCTGGGGAGGCGCCTGCTCGTGCAGGTTTGATCCCCCAGGGCTGGGATCCCCTACGGAAACGTTCACTTTTCCAGCTTCCTGGAATAATTGTGAGAATACAAGTATGAGGTGTCTGAACACCACCCCAGCACAGCCGTTTCCCAAGGTCATCACTAGCTAACGTTTCTGGAACATTGGCTCTGGTGCCAGGCAGTATACCAAGAACTTCCTGTTCTCTGTCTTCTCTCTTCTTTAGCTGTCCATCACGGTACCTCTGAGATAGGTGCTGTAGACCTCTTTCCAACTCACAAACGATTCATTCAGAGACATTAAGCAACTTGCCCACAGCTGTACAGCCAGTTAATTACAGGGTCAGAATTGGGGCCCAAGTGATCTGGTTTTAGAGCCTCGTTGAAATTGTGGTGAAAGGAAGCTAGGGCAGGGTCACTGTTCCTCCCTGTCACAAAGGAGGATGTCTGGTGAAGTGAGCCAGAGCCAATCACTTGCAGGATGACCTTAGGTGGGGAGGACTGGGATGCCTGATGGCAGCCTAGACAGGGAACAGCGAGCAGAGGGAGCAAGGGTGATCCTGGGAAGCTTGAGGGGGCCGGGTTTGAGGGAGGCAGACCTTGGTGTGGGATGGGGGATGGGACAGGTCACTGGGGCCTGACTGGGAGGAAGTGTCATTTGACCCTTCAGGTATAAGAGGCACTGAAGGTTCCCGCTACGGAGCTGAGTGACGGTGGGTGATGAAGCTGGTCCTGGCTTGCAGGGTGGGTAGGGGGACAGGCATCCAGGGACTTCTGGGATGAGGAGCTTGGGCTAGGCTTGAAGGTGGCTGTGGTTTGAAGAGGAGAGGACAGAAGTGAAAGACTGTCTTATATTTGGAGGTACAGGGGTTGGGGGACCCTGCAGCTCCAGGAGCTGGGGTGCTTCCTGGGAAATGGCTCCATCCAGGGTGAAGATCAGGGCTACACTGCTGAGAACTGGCCCGTCTGGGTGGACCTGGGTGGGACCAGCAGGCAACCCCAGGAAGGTGCCAGGGCTTTCTTAGAGGGGTTGTGCACATTTGTGGGATGGGAAGAGCCACTGGGCAAGGAAATGGAGCAGAGGCCACCTTATCACTCCACCTCTGAAATGGAGCAGGTGACGGTCTGAGGAGAGGACAGGAGGAAGGATTGGAGAAATAGCGATGGCAGAGGGAGCAGGCAGCACGGGCCTCTGGGAAACGGTGCCTGCTCTCCCAGCCCCTCTGTGGTATGCGGCTGGGCTGTTGGCCCTTGGAGGAAGGTGGGCTTGAGGGAGGGCACCAGAGAGGTGGGCATCTGGCTCAGGGGAGTGGTCTGGTCTTGGTGTTCCCCAAAGTGACTCAAGGCTCCATGGTTAGATCCCAGTGCTAATCAGGACAAGGTGACAGGCCTGCCCAAATGGCTTTGTACACAGTAAACTGATGGAGAGATTTCTGAGCCAGCTGTGGCCCCCTGCTTCTGTTCCTGTCCTTGGCCCCAGACTCTCCCTAGCACAGTGGGAACTTTTAGAGACAGTGAGTATCTAAGCCTTTCCCCAGAGCTTGTGATCTGGCTTGGGACCTATATGCCTCTGGCACCAGCACTGTCTATAAATATGCAGCGGGTGGATAGTGGGAGCCCAGAGATGCTAACCCGGGACCTCCAGACCTTGGCTCCACTAGATGCACCCCAGTAGCCAGCTCTCTGCTGAATTCTTCCTTGGAGAGTCCTTTAGAGTCTTTTCCTGTCAACCTGTAATCTGGAACAGCTCAGAATTCCCCCCTGGCTTATCCAGTCTTCTCTAGAGGGTCGGAAGAGTTTCCCACAATCCTTTGGTACTTTGACATTGGCGTCTAGCGATGCCGTAGAGAGGATGAGCTTCTGAGTGTCGTTGGAGGCCAACTGCTTTTAGCAGCTGAAGAGTGTCGTGACCCTGGTAGTGAAGGGGTGGGTGCAGACATAGGGGAGTTCAGGGCACTGTGGATGATCAGGAGAAGTGACTAAATTAACATGACACTAGAGAGATGACAGGGTTAAACTGATGTCACTAGTTAAACTGATGTTACTGAGTGCCAGGCATCTTGCCCAAGGCTGCAGGTACAACATTTGATTTAATTCTTACTGTTGGTTCTCAGTAGGAGGCAATCCCTCTAACCCCGGGGTCATTTGGCAATGTCTGGAGACATTCCTGGTAGCCACAACTTAGTGGAGAGGCTCCATGCGTCCAGAAGGTGGAGGCCAGGTGTACTGCTGCACACCCCAGGGTGCACAGGGAGGGCCCAGGACAGCAGGACTCAAGGCAAACTCCTGCATTTCTCACCTACGAGGTGGGCAATTGTCACGATGATGATGGTGGGGTCTCAGGACTCCCAATTTCTTGGCTCGTGTCCTCCCTATGTTTCCCCACTAGCTTTGGGCTCTGGGGTCAGAATCTGCCATGACCAGTTTTGTGCCTCCAGGGTGGTGTAGTGGATGATAGGAGCGACGATTCTGTGTCCGTCTCTACCTTGAGCTTCGGTGTGAACAGACCCACCATCTCCTGCATCTTTGACTGTAAGTGATCCTTGGTGGGACCTACAGAGGTGATGTGTGTGTGCACCCTACACTTCTGTTTGCATGGGATTACGTGGGCAGGTGTGTATATCGGGGCTCTGGAGAACCGAGTCTATGTGCTCTCTGATCAGTGTCTTTAGGTATGTGTGCACCTGTGTGTCTGTGCGTGTGCACATGTGTGTGTCTGTATGTGTGCACGTGTGTATCTGTGTGTGCACGTGTGTCTGTGTGTGTGCACGTGTGCATCCACTCAAGTGTGAGAGTGGGCATTCACACTGTGCCTAGTGAGTGCCTGCTACCTATTTGGCCTCTGCTCCTCCCCGTCCTCCTCTGTTCCTCCCGATTCCTGAAGCTCTGGTCTGGCCTCAGGATGCAGCAATCAGTTCTACCTTGGAGCTGTGATTCGTCCTCCTGGCTTGCGAGGCTCACTCTCGAGAAGTGGCCTATGTCCCTTCTGTCATTCAGCCCCTCTGTCTGCTGTCCTTTGAGGGCAGACTCCCCTCCCCTCTAGCCCCAGCAGTTAGACCCCGTCAACCGCTCACTCTGGCGTCTCTGTTTCTTCTTCGGTGAAGACGGGAATCGCTACCACCTACGCTGCTACATGTACCAGGCCCGGGACCTGCCAGCGATGGACAAGGACTCTTTTTCTGGTAGGTGGGAGAGAGGGAGGAGTGCCGGGGACCCTGGGCTGAGAGCTGAGATGGAGGAGTCAGGCCTGCAGGCAACAGGGGATGTGGCCCGAGGCATCCCTTGTGGGGGGTGGCTGCTGCATTTGCTGGATGCTCAGTCCCGTGGCCTCCTGGTTGTCAGGTGCAGCAGCCCTTCCTCCGGGATCTGCTTGACTCCTCTGCAGGGTTTGGCATGGCTGACCATCCCCTCCTTCCTGAAAGCCCCCCAGGCATGGCTTCCAGGCCACACCCTCTCCAGGGTCTCCAGCGGCGTCCTTCTTCTCCACTTGCTTCATGGCGTGGGCTGCAGTTGCTCTAGTGGCCCATCCCGTCCAGACCCAATCCTTGAGGGGCCGCCGCTCCCAGGTCCAGGCTCCTCTGCATTTCCTGCCTTGGTCCTGGGGTTCAGAAACCCTCAGTCACACGGTTCTGTGGCTTCTGGCACCCAGATCTCTCAGATCTGTTCCCTTGTCTTCAGCATCACACTGTCACATTACGCTGGCCTTGCCCCTTCTTATTCAGGCCACTTGGAGGCCTCGTGGCTTGCCTGCCCTCAGCGTACCTGGGCACATCGATCATCTGCTTTCAAAAACCCTGACAGACGGACCCCCACTCGCCAGACTGCCCCTGTGGTCCTCACCGGTTTCATCTGGGGCTCGTTCCCCTCTCTTCACTAGCTCCAGTCCCATCGGCCTTCGTCTGTTTGCCAGTCTCTTCCAGGTGCCTGACTTTTGCATTTAGCATCCTCTCTGCCTAGAGTGCATTTCCTTCCTAATCTAAACCAGGTGAACTCCTAGTTGTCCTTCAAGACCCGCCGGGATGCCCTTCTCCAGGCTGAGACAATTTCTCCTTCCACACCACTTGGCTTCCTCTCTGGTGCCTCTCTCAGGGCCCTTACCTGCTGCACAGATGAATTCCTGCTGCAACCTTCCCACTTTGACCATGACCCTCCTTGCCCTGCCCCCAGGAAAGGGCTTTGTCTTCCCCTGAGCCTGTAGCATTGGGCACCTAAGAATGACTACTTTCTGAGCACGCCCTATGCCCAGGTAGTACTCACAGATGCAACCTTGTGAGGGCTGTGCCAGGGGCAGGTCAATATCTGCAGCGATTTCTAACTCTGGGATACACATCCGGGCTCTGGCCATTGGAACTTACCTTGAGAAATAAGAAGGGGTCTAGTTCGCCGCCTTGCTTTCTCTCCTGGGGAGGTTGTGAAGGGGGAGGGTGCAGGCAGTGGGTTTGTGCAGGGTGAGTGGGCAGGTGGGGCTCAGGTGGAGGGCCTCTTGTCCCCTGTGCGCCTGGTTGGCCGAGGACCCTACAAGTCAGGAACTCCTCCAAGGGACCAGCGTGGGAAGCCAGTGCTCAGTCCAGGGACTGCAGGGCAGGGTCAGCCTGGCATTGGCCTGCGGAGACGTCACACTTTCCATCCTGGCTCCACCCCTCCCCCAGATAAACATCCCTTGAGCTTTGCGGGCACTGCCCAGGGCTTCCTCAGAGGCCACTGGCTTCTGAATGAAAGGCCCAATTGAGCAGCTGATGGAAGGGAAAACAGCAGCCAACGTGGGGAACCTATAAAACCCAGAGTGTTTATTTTCACTCCCAAACCCTAAACCAAAGCAATCTCTCCCCTGGAACTGACCCTGGGGCGGCTGGCGGCCTGAGGCTGTGCGCGGCCACCGGCTGGCATTTCTCTGAGGAAACTCATGTGTGAATCCGGAATGTCTGGGGCCAGGGGAGGGTCTAACTCTGTCTGTCGCTGGTAGCACCTTCCAGCTGCCTGCTGCTGTCTGGGGCAGAGGGCCCTCCCCGGGGCATGCTCCTGAGCCTGACCTGGGCCTTTCCTGTGCTCTGGTGCCCCCATGGACTCTCCTTGTCCCTCTGCGGTGGACTCTGGAGCTGTCCAGAGGCAGGGGCTGTATCTGTGCTTCCTCCCTGGCTGAGGAGTTGAGGGATATGCAGGAGTTGCCCAGAAAACACTTCTAGAACAATATCGGACTTGGCATAAAGAGGTTTTTTAAAAAAAAATAATTTCTTTATTTTTTTTATTTTAAAAATTTGTTCTAGTTAGTTTTATATGACAGTAGAATGCACTTGGACACATTGTACACGAATGTGGTGCAGAGTCACACCGTGTAATCATATGTGTTTCATGTGTGTAATCATGTGTGTATATAGGGTGATAATGGCCATCTCATTCCACCATCTAGAAGGGGCTTTTTGTGGTGATGTGACTGTCCAGGAAGCCTGGGGATTCCCCTTCAGGTAGGGCTTGAACACATAGCCAGCCTGGGTCCTCTGCACCCTTGGAAAGTGCCTGTGGTGTGTGTGTGTGTGTGTGTGTGTGTGTGTGTGTCCTGTACAGCAGTTAGACCTACACATTGTAAGATGCTCTTAATTCCAGTGGCTTCTTTTGGATATGGGGGTGGGCCTGTTGGTGCCTGGCCAGCGTCTCTGGTATGTGCTGGCTTTGCCTTAAACTGAAAGCCGTGACTAGAGAAGACAGTG
This sequence comes from Marmota marmota marmota, assembly GCF_001458135.2. Lineage (NCBI taxonomy): Eukaryota > Metazoa > Chordata > Mammalia > Rodentia > Sciuridae > Marmota > Marmota marmota. The sequence goes on along the minus strand of NW_025999977.1, from coordinate 2,088,238 downwards.
ACATCTGTGTGGCACCCAGCTCTGCCTTGCCTGCCCTGGAATTCTGGAGAGGGTAGCGTGGTTTCCCTGAACACATGTAAGCCGGGTGGCTCTTCTTGGTAGACTGATATTTCTCAAAGGGTTCCCTGTGGGAAGCTTTCTGCTCCACCAAGTTGCTCCCCAGATGAGAACTTGGTTGGGTGGCAGAGCTGCCACCCAGATGCAGCACTGGCATGATGCTATCACATTCCAGGAGATGGCCCTTAGCTGGAGGAGCCCAGAAATATTTCTTTGAGGGTCTCATGGGGCTCGACGTGGCTTCCCAAGTCACATTGTTCATTAACCCATGGCTGGGGTGGGTGTCAGGGCAGAAGGTCCCGTGACCCTCTTTGCTGGCCCCATGGCTCCTGGGAGGAAAAGGCTGTGCAGTTGGGTGGTCCTGAGAGATGTTCCTGCCAGGCTGGGCTACAGTGACATCTGATGAATGGCTGCTACACTGTGGCCTGGGGACCAGAGCTTCAGTTTTCCATACAGATGTGGACTCTGTCCTGAGTGGTATGGGGGGAATTCTTGCTTTGGGGCTTCCTGCGTCTGGATTCTGGTCACGTCCTCCGGCCCCCTCTCCCTTTAGGCAGGGCTTTTTGTTCGGGTTGGCTCCATCGGAGGCATTCTGCCCCAGAAGCATAAGGAGGTGTTTTCCCCAAATGCATTGGAGGCTTGTGAAATGCTCCACTGAAGAAAGGTTCCTGAGCAGGAAAGAGACGGGGAGGGAGCTCTCATGTTTGCAGGGCGCGGTGGCCTAGGAGGTGCTGCGGCTGCAGGGAAGGAGGCTGTCCAACCGTGTTGGGACCCTTGAGCTCCCAGAGGAGGGCAACATCCTGTCTACAGTATTCAGCCCACACTGCTCAGCAGGAGTCCAGGGCCATGGGTGATCTGCTCACCTTGGTCCTCCCCTCTGCCCCCCGCCATGGGTGCTCCCTACTCCCTTTCACCTCCACCAACAACTTCCTGTTTCCCAAGTGCCCATGCTCTTTGGTGTCTCTGCCTGCTGGGTGCCTTGACACCCTTGGCTGACCTTTATCCTGGTCTCTGTTGATTCCTTCCTGATTCTTGAGGCTCAGGTAGGAGACCACCTCCAGGAAGCCTGACTCAATGTCACCAGGCTACGCTGGGGACCCCTACGCCTTGCACCTGTGTGTTCCACTATTAAGTCACACACAACCTACGCTCTATCTCTTGTTTCATTGATGTTTGATGATGCTAAGAGCTATAATTGGTCTCCTTCATCTTCCCATTCCTAGGTCAGTGATAACCTACCAACAACTCTATATAAAATGAATGATATATTATAAATAACACCAGAGCAAACATCTTTGTACAGATAGCGTTTGGCTAATTTGGGTCATTCCCAGTAATATGGAAAAGGGGGCCTGAATGGCTTTATGTTTTATGGGCATACTTCCCAATTACTTTTCTGAAGGTTGCTGAATTGCTTCCAGCGATAAAGAATACCTCATACTTCATCAACTATTTGCCAACACTGAGTGTTACAATTTTGAATCATTTTTCTTAAATTTTTGCTGTAGGGTAGTTTTAATTTGATTGCTGTGATCCACTCCATGGTCTCCTTCCAACGAGTGTGACATGTAGGAGCACTGGAATTGGAATTGCAGGTCTTCCTGGGGGCAAATCTCCCTCTTTGGACAAAGAATGTGACACTACCCATCCTGTTCTCCACATTGGTGGTCTGGGCTGGTTGGTGGAAAGGTCCCACAGGGGAGCTTAGGATGTTGAATGCAGAAGGTCCTCCTTTGGAGCAGCAGGGCTCAGTCTGAACGGCCAGATTCAGGGCACTGGATCCAGCCAAAGAATTGTCTGCCTGGAGTTTGACATGGTGGCTCATGCCTGTAATCCCAGAGGCTTGGGAGGCTGAGACAGAAGGATTGCAAGTGTGAGGCCAGCCTCAGCAACTTAGTGAGGCCCTAAGCAACTTAGAGAGACCCTGTCTCAAAATATTAAAAAAGGGCTGGGAATGTGGTTCAGTGGTTAAGTGCCCCTGGGTTGAATCCCTGGTACCGCCCCCCCCAAATAATCAACAAACCTGCCTGGGACTTGGTGAAATCCCTGGCTCTATTGTGGATGGGGATGCTGGTGGAATCCTGTGTGTGTGTGTGGCTGGAGTCTCTCCAGGGCAGCTGTGGTCCTCAGAGAGAACCCTTCCAAACATGCCCCCTGGCCCGGGGTGCACAGCCCTGGGGAGAGCCCGAGGCTGGGATGAAAGTGAGAACCCAGTCCTCCACCTTCCCTCCTCTTGGCTTCTCTGCAAGAGGATGTGTCTGTGAGTCCATCTGACCACCTTGCTGGAGCAACAGTGCCCCCCTCCTTGTTTCGCTTTTTGGGGGAGGGGCTGGGCCCTCTGGGGGAGAGGCCAGGCCCCAGCACACAGTGGCCCAGTGTCTGAGGCCGGGGGCCTCCAGGCCTGCTCTTTACAATGTCTTTGTTGTGTTTTTTCTCCCGTGGGCGGCTGGGGGCCCGTGTGTGGGTCTGGGTGAGTTTTGTTTGAAAGCACCCACCCCCCAGTGCTGAGCTCATTGCCTGGGCTGCTGGGGCTGCTGGAGGGAGCCGGCCTGCTGGGGGGGGGGGCCGGCGTGGGGGGTGCTGCCAACACCAATACGGCGTGCAAGGCCCGCCACAATGTGCAATTGTGATCTTTGTGTAAACTCGGTCGGTCTGGGGCCCGCATGCTTATAAAAATAAAGCGTTGGGAAGCACGGGGGGTGGGAACAAAAGGGGCTTTTTCGCCGGCCCTCTAATATGGTTTTATTTATGGGAACGCGCCCTCCTTCCCTTACTGGAACTGGGAGAGGTTCTCTGCCGAGCTTGGAGCTGATGGTATCACAGCCAGACGGTTTCATTAAATGCACAGACGCCGCCACTGCCGATGGGCCCTGCCAGGGGCAGGAGGGAGAGGACTCAGCCAGCCTTGCCAGGGCCAGTGCGTGGAAGGGGGAGCCCCGTGCCAGGGAGGCTCCCATCAGCAAGAGGTGGCATTTGCCCCTGCCTCTCCCCCTGCAGTTCCTTCTATCCCCAGAACCTTCTGCTCCTCTGCTACTCCATAGCAGGGCTCAACATCAATTTCCTGCAGGACACTCCCCATGACTGACCCTGCTGTGCTTCTGTGCAGGAGGTGACAGGCTGGCCCCAGGCTAGTGGTCAGCCTCCTGTGGCTAAACCCAGCATTGACCAGCCAATGGGTACCCATGGCTTCTGCCTGGTAACTTAGATGCCCCTCCCCCTTATGATGGGTTCTTTGAGCAACACCCACCATCTTAGGCCCTGCTCTCTGGGTCCCTTTATAGGAGTCCTGCTGCTCCTCACCCACCTTCCCACCTCTTCTACCGGCAGAGTCCCTCTCTCTGCTGTGTCCTATGCGGTGGCCTTGGCTTACCCCTTGGTCTCCTTGTGGTCCAGGAGCCCGTCATCTTATGTCTTCTTGGTGGGGTTCACTGTCTCCTCATCCCAGCCTCAGGGTTGTTTGGACATTCTTGCACCCTTCTGAGCCCAGTGAGGCAGAGACCATTGCTTTTAAGGTCATTGAGGATCTCTTGGGGTCCCACAGGGTGTCAGTGCTGGGGCAGGCCTGTGGGCTCAGAGCAGGTAGGGCACTGCAAGGTGCCAAGGGCATAGGGCTTCCATGAGGGCACTGGGCCAAGTCCTCACAGACATTCAGTATCAGCTGATGCCCGGAGCTCCTGCTCTCCTGCCTGCCTAGCCCTCCACCAGTCCCACCCCGTCTCTAGCTCTCAGCAGCTGAAGGGGCAACACCTGGCCCAGAGCAGCCTCAGGACCCCTTCCAGTGCTATAGCTGCTGCAGTTAACGCTCAGCTGCCAGCCTCCTGTGTCCCCACACTTTCCTGTCCAAGTGCCCTCAGCATTTGGCATTTGGAGACTTACAAAATGGTAACAAATTAGCCCTCAGCCCCAGGTTCCCATTCCGTTAGGACAAGTTGGAAGGGCCCCTTTTTCTAGGCCTTGTGCTCCTCTCTTGAGTAGCACATAGTCCCAAAGGACCTGTTCCCTTGTTGTTTTCCCAAGTGTGGCCTTAAGGCAGCATCAACATCACCTTGGAACTTGCTGGAAAGATCTGCAGTGTCATAGTGTGGGGTGGGACTCAGTAATCTCTGGGTACCTTCCAGGGGATTCTGTTGCCTGCTTGCATTGGAGAACCACTGTCCTAGAATCTGCTCCAGTGACACTAACTTGCCTTTGGGACTGGGCCGAGAGAATGGCTTGTGGCTAGGTCCCAGACTGGTGCGTCCAGGGCTGGCAGGCTGCAAAGGAGTTTGGGGATAGTAAGGAGCTCACACGACCCACTGCATACCAGCTCTTAGGTCCACGCCCACTAAGCCAGGACCATATCTGCCTGGGGTCATTGCAGGAGCCTCGTAACTGGTCTCCTGAATCACCTCCCGCCTCCTCCAGTCTGATCTCCCCTGACCAGGAAAGGGCCCTGAGGAAAATGGGTTCCAGCGTGGATACATTGCTCTGGAGTGGCGGCCACAGCCCTGCTTCAGCTTTGCGGCCTGGGCGCCTCCTGAGAGGAGACCCTCACGGTCCCTGCCATGTCCTGTCTCTCTTCCCAACTTGGCCCATACAGATCCCTATGCGATCGTCTCCTTCCTGCACCAGAGTCAGAAGACAGTGGTCGTAAAGAACACCCTGAACCCCACCTGGGACCAGACCCTTATCTTCTACGAGATTGAGATCTTCGGTGAGCCGGCCAGCATTGCTGAGCAGCCGCCCAGCATCGTGGTAGAGCTCTATGACCACGACACCTACGTGAGTGTGCCCAGCTCGCTCCCTTGCCCCCCACTGCCCACCTGCTGCAGGGCCCTGAGGAGAGCTGTGCTATGAGCTCTGGGTTTCCATCCAGCTGGGTGCTCCCCAGGGCTGGGGCTGGTGGCCTCTCCCCTGACCCCTCAGGCTGTGGAGTAATTAAAACTATTTAAGAGGAATTAAAAATGGATTGCTAGCACATGTGCTGTGCCCTGTGGCACAGTGAGGGGACAGATCTGGAAAGGGCACTTGGCTGTGGTCAGGAGCCTGGGTTTTTTCTGTCTCTACCTTATTTATGTGATTCCAAGAATAGCCTCTTTCCCCATCAAAAGCTGCTGATTCTTCAGACATGTATCAGAGACTTGCTTTACTGAGACGAGTGGTCCCTTATTTGAGGCTGAGACTCACCCAGAGAGTAGAGAATCCTCTATGTATGTGAGTGAGCATGTCCCAGAGTGCCATACAGCTCTGTGGCACAGGCAGGGGCCTCTGCACGGAGCTGTCCAACAGGACTTCCTGTGATGACGGAAGTGCTCTCTAGCTGTGCTGTCCAGAGTGGGAGCCACTAGCTGCATGTGGCTAGGGAGCACTTGAAATGTGGCTAGTACAAACCCAGAAACTTGAGTTTTAAATTTCATTGTGTTTTAAAGAATTAAAATGTGAATTTAAATAGCTGCAGGTGGCTAATGCTCCAGTATTGGAAAGGCAGCTCTGGAAGGTTCCAAGGAGGGAGGGATGGAGCCAGGCTGGAACATCAGGGAAGGCTGTGGGGAGGACAAAGGCCCTGAAGGAAATGGGGTCCCGGGGTTGGTGGGGGAGGCTGAGGGGCACTGCAGCATAGTGTGGGGGTGAGTGGGGGGCTGCGAGGGGAGGGGTGGGCAGGCTGGCAGGGGGAAGGGAGTGCGAGTTAGGAAACAGCGTGGGGGGTTGGTGATAGGGTCAGAGCAACATTTTAAGGAGTTGATGCTCCTGGAAGAGATGACCAGGGGTGTGGCAAAGAGGCCTCACCTGGGTAGGGGCAAGGAGAAGGATGGCGGGGGCAGGGTTTGGAAGATGTTTCCAGTAAAAGTTGCCACCACTTGGATGCCAGGGACCAGGGGAAGGGCTGTCTAGGGTCCCCACCAGATATGTGTGTGAGGGGTCAGCTGGCAGTGGACAACGTGGGCCTGGGCTGGGAACCCTACCTGGGAACTCTGGGAGGAAGAGCGAGGGCCCTGGGGAATGAGCAGGTGGAGGGAGCCTAGTTGGGACTGTGTGGAGAAGGGTGCAGGTGGAGGGTGGGCTGGGAGGTGCTCAGGATGTGCCAGAGTTCTCTGTGGGCCTGTGCGCCCACACCCCGTCATGGTAACACTTTCTGGAAATATCTCTGAAATGCTGCTCTCTCCCCTCTCATCCCACTGCCACCCCCAACCCAGGCTGGGGCCCCTTTGCCCAAACCATCTGCCCTCTTCTTCTTAACGTGTTGCTCGGAGTCCTTTCCCTCCCTGTGGGATAGCATCTAGCAAATGACTGCTGCCCGGAGCTCCTGCTCTCCTGCCTGCCTAGCCCTCCACCAGTCCCACCCCGTCTCTAGCTCTCAGCAGCTGAAGGGGCAACACCTGGCCCAGAGCAGCCTCAGGACCCCTTCCAGTGCTGTAGCTGCTGCAGTTAACGCTCAGTAATTGGTGCCAGACTGTCACCTGCTGGTGTGGGCATTTATATGGAGCCGGTGGCCATTCCAGGATGGCTCTTGGGGACAGCGAGGTCCCCTGCAGTGGTGTGGCTGCAGTTAGCGTGGCCTCCCAGTTTTTGCTCTGGGTCTGTCCCTGCTCTGGGCAAGGCACGAGGGCTTGGGAGGCCACACCACCATCTGGCGGAGACCCAGGTTCTGCCCACTGCCCTTGCTGGACTTGGCCAGGCCTGCGTGTGATGCACAGTCTCCGTGCAGTGGCTGACAAGGGGAGAGGCCAGCAGCACTGGGGGAAGTGGCCATGTGAGGGCAGGAGAGGGAGAGGCCAGCTGAGGCCAGTGGGCCGGAGGAGGGGAGGATGCGTAGGCAGGGAAAGAGAGGTGTCAGGCGGCAGTGAGGGGGCCTTCTGTGCCAGAGGAGGGTTTGGACTCTGTCCTCTGGACAGCAGGGAGCTGAGGAAGGTACCTGGGCAAAGGGATTATCAGGTGAAAACATTATTTTGGGAACATAATTTGATGAGCATGATCAGAGTTTTCCATTTTAAAGCTGGAGAAATTAAGGATGAAAGTGAACAGTCAGGACATATCAAAAGTCCCTGGGAATGTCACTCATATGGCTGTGGGCATTAGAGAAATGTGGGGAGACTGTCTCTCTGGTCTCTCATGGGCTCAGAGCTGGATTACATTAAAGCAGGAGCACTTAGTTCAGTATACAGAGGGTCTTCCCAACCATGGTGGGAATTTGAACCTAGCACAGTGTCCAAGGTTGCTCAGATCTCACCTGATCCTGGCGTCCCTCTCAGGAGGGCAGGGTTTTCCACTTGGCCTGAGGGGGCTTCCCTGACTCCCAGGACCCTCCCAGGAGGCAGGATTCAGGCCTACTGATTTTTGGAGGTCACTCTGAATCCTGAGCTGGGGGATACTGACCCTTCTCCTTCCACACCTGGTCTAGGGTGCAGATGAGTTCATGGGTCGCTGCATATGTCAACCAAGCCTGGAAAGGATGCCCCGGCTGGCCTGGTTCCCACTGATGAGGGGCAGCCAGCCAGCGGGGGAGCTGCTGGCATCTTTTGAGCTCATCCAGAGAGAGAAGGTGAGGCTGGGCCGCATCCAGACCCAGGAAGGCCCAGGAGGGGTACCTGGTGGGGTGGGGAGGGCAGGGCTGCCAGGATCCCCCCACCTGCTGCCAGTGCCCAGTGGGATTCTGGGCAATCTCTTCTGAAAATCAGGCCTCCTAGTGAGACCCATTTTGCCCATCTTTTCTGAGCTCCAAATCAGGACTCCATCAATCACTGGGGTAGAATGTTGGGAGTCTGTAATGTCTGAGTCCTCTCATCCCTGGATTTATTCTGCGCTGGGTCATATCCTGATGTGGCCTCTGGGAGGAGGGCCTCTGTGGTCTGGTGGTGGGGTCTTAACTGCTGTGATGGGACAGGCAAGGGCAGGATCCTTGTTCCAGTGCTGGCCCCGCCATGGCCTAGTTGTGTGGCCCTGGGCGGCTGTGTGGCCACTGTGAACCAAGAGGCTTGGGTTCCTGCTCTGCCTTCAGACTTATTCTTGGCATCATGTGAACCCCAACGTGTAAATTGAAAGGAGGGCTGCTCTGGGTGACGTGTCTGGAGGGGACACTTAGCTTCCCCTGCACCCCTCCCTCTCCCAGGAAACGGGGTCTGCAGCCTCCTGGCCTGTCTGAATCCTGACACATTCCATGGTGGTCATTTTCATGTTTTGCCGGGCTGGGGCAGAAAGGAGGGGGCTGAGGTCTTTGGGTGACAAGCGCATAATCGATGCCCTCTTTTTCTTCACCCTAGCCGGCCATCTACCATATTCCTGGCTTTGAGGTAAGCCTTGTTCTTATCTTTCCTTCTTTAAGCTAAGCTCCACCCTCCCTGTGTCTTAACCCCCTTCTGGCTCTAGGGAGGGTGGTCAGCCGCTCTGACACTGCCTTGCCTGGAGTCCCAGGGAAAGCTCCTTAAGCAGGGGAGGGCTTGGGTGGGCCCCAGGGCAGGGTGGGCGGGGCTGGGGCACTCCAGGTCTCTGCACCCAGCCTCCACCTCGCCAGCCCTTATTCCTTGAGAGATCTGAGAATCGGAGACTCCCACCTTGCAGAGGCCTCATGATCATCCAGCTGTGGTTGCTGGCTGGGCTGTGCTTTGGAGTCACCTGGGGCTTTAAAGCTTATCAGTGCTCCTGTCCCACTCCAGACCAAGTGAGAACACAACCTGTGGTGTGCGGCCCTGGCCTTGGTGCCTTCCAGGAGTGCCCAGGGACTTTTAATGTGCACCTGGGGCCACTGACTTAACCCCATTGCCGCAGTCTGGCTGGGCACAAAATCACGAGCCACTCAAACAGGAACAAACTTTATTTTTGAAACTCCCGCCAATGCCCTGTATGTTCCCGGGAAATATGCCAACCCATACACGCGGCGTTCTCCCGGTCCACACTACCCCAACAGGAAATCCCTCCCCCGGAATTCCCTCCTACCGCACTTTCCCAACCAATGGGAACTCTTTGGGAGTCCCGCTAGAGCTCCAAAGTAGCAGGCCAAGGTGGACAGCAGGGGTCTAATATCCATTTGAATGCAGATCTTAACATAATCATATCATCTCAATGGCTTGCTGGCATCACCTTTCAACCAAAAATGCCATGCATCATACTACTTGGCTATGGCTCTTAGCACCCCATGATTCAGAAAGTGAGGGCCCGATATAGCCTCTGCGTCACCTAGGGTCCTCCTCATGCCAGCTTCGAGGCGTGGCCCAGCAACCTCTGCTTTCCCAGCCCTGCGGGAGCTTCTGATGCACGTCAAGTTTCAGAAGCCCTGATTTAGACTGGATTTTCCAACTTTTTCCTTCTCATGGGACACTGTTTTCTCCCAGCAATGGCAGCTTCAGCCCCTTGTCCCTGCCCTCCTTCCCTGTCCTGGGGGCCATGGGAGAAAACACAGATACCAGGCTTATTCAGTTCCTTATGCTATTCCAGACCAGGCTCAGGTGCAGCTGTGCGGGCTCCTTTCGGACACCTCATTTGCCCCTGTGAGGCGTCCACCCGAGGTTTAGACAGTCTTTACCGCACGAGGCCGCCTCTGCCACCCCAGCCCTCCGCTTCTCCCCCGACTCTTGCTAGTTTCCCTTTCTGTCCTCTCCCAGCTCGACTCTCAGTTCTGCCAGCCCTGGAGACTCAAGGTTGTCCCCCTTGGTCCCCCAGGTCCACTTGCCCTGCAGGAGCAATGACTCCAAGGCCCAGGCCCGACTTCCTCCCGGGGTTGCTTCATAGGGTTCTAGGTCCTTCTGCCACCTGTCTGTTACTTTCCCTTCTCCGGTCACTTCTGGAGCTGCCTGGACTCTACGCTTGGGCATGAGTCTTTCCCACATGTCCCTCTGGCTCAGGTCCATTGAATCTTCTTTCTCGGACATCATGGAGGGTGTGGCTTGGGAGCACGGCATTCTCCCCTTGCCGGGAGGGGCCTTTCATTGGCTCCTCTTGGTGATGGTGTCTGGGGTGCTGATCTCTGGCCCAGATTAGCTCTCCCTGTTACTAATGGAGACTTCTACCTCCCTCTTCCTCATGCACTATCTCCTGGATGTGGAACATTCGATGGTGTGGTCCAGGTGCAGGATACATCAAGGATCCTGGATGAGGTGAGCTGGACTGGAGCTGTGGCCTGTGGCTGGGGACCAGTGGGCAGACACAGAGGGAGGTGAAGGCCAGCTGTCCAGCCTCCCTGTCCATACCCCAGAGTCTTCTAGCTTCCTGGTGCCAATAGGCACCTGTCATATGGGGACCTATCTGGGCTTTATTCCTCAAGCTCTGTGTGGGTCCTGGGCTGCCTGGGGAGTGTCCCAGGGTGTGTGTCACCTCAGAGGCTTGCTGCCTTCTTGGGAGGGCCAGACTTACCCAGGCTACTCAAGTTCTAGCTGGTTGACTACCAGGTGGCATGTTTGTAAGACTAAAATGTTCAGCAGGGCTCAGAATAGTCAAGGAAGCCTCTCTGGTGGAGACAGCATTAGCCAGACATCTGTGCAGCACTTAGCAAGGTGGAAACACGCCTTTGGCCCAAGGGGCCACGGACCAGCATGGGAGTTTAGGAGGTGGATGGAACGTGGACTCCTAGCGCTTGAAGAAGTTTAGAGCTACAGCTACGTGAAGAGAGCCACGTCCTTGGGCGTGAGAAGCACGTTCTCTTTCGGCCTCCTGTGCATGGGTCAGGGGATGATGATGAGTGAGCGGGCAGCAGAGTGTTGGATAGAGAGACAGGAATGAGAGCCCTGGTCAGAGGGCCAGTTGGGAAAAGGGCAGCTACTTCCTGTCATCAGGGAATCCCCAGGCTGGGAGCGGACACCGTTTGACATTTTCAGTGCAATTTAGACTTGAAGCGCAGAACCAGGATGTGGGATCTGCAGGCCCCGCGCCCCTTACCTCACTTCCTTCACTCCCAGACTGAGGTGGGGTCCGCCAAGTGAGCTGGCCGTGATTGCGCCTGACAGGCGGCCTCCAGCTTCTGGCTGCAGTTGCGAAAGACTGCCGATTTGGAAAGGGAGGCAGAGCCCGGTCCAGGGAAGCAGCACGGAGCCCTCGCTCTTGATTGAGAGCACTCTGTGGCCAAAACCCACAGCCTCCTCTGAAGAAGACCCAGCCCAGGGATGAGTTATTAAAAAAAAAAAAAAAGTTAGAATCCTTCATAACTGGATTTGTCATATAGAGCAGTAAAGGCTCAGATTCTAAGCACAGGGATCCAACTGCGGTCTGGTTGTCAGGAAGCAAATCAAAACTGTAGCTTTTGGTCCAGATCCTTCAGAGGGCCAAGTGTCTTGCTGCAGGGCCAGCCAGGCCACAGGCTGAGGCCTCCTGTGGGTCAGCAGAGCCAGGGGAGAACAAGTCCTGGGGTCTGTTGGGCACAGGGCTGGACTGAGCCAGCAGGTTCAAAGGCCCGGGGTCCAATTGGATGAATGGAGTGTCATCTAGTCCAGGGAACAAGCCTCCAGATGATCCCCACCCCCATAGCTCAGTCTACTTCCACTCACTCCAAGGCCAAGCTTCATACCAATATGAGGGTCCTATTTGGTCTTCTGGCTCCCCTGAGGTGGGAGGGGGCAGGTCAAGGCTGCTGCTGGGTTGGTCCTGCGGGGAGTCCAAGGCCCTGGTGGTATTCTTCTGTCTTCCGTGCTGTGGCCAAGCTCCTGCCAAGCTCCTGCCATTGATTCCCATCCACTCCCTCCCAGGCCCCAGCCTCATCCCTTTGGGGACTACCTGAGCCTTCCTGAAGCCCTGGAAAGTCTGAGAGTGGGGAGGGCAGAACGGGGGTGTTAGAAGTTGTCTGACTGCACGGTGCGTGTTGGGGAGGGAGGGACTGGGGGAGAAACCAGCTAGGAAGGAGGCTTCTGAGATAGTCACCGTCATGGGGGACCAGACTAGAGGGGGCTGGAGGAGCAGATGGGGCCGGGGACTCCGGATGGCCCCTCCTGTGGGGAGAACATCTGTGCCAGGGCAGCAAAGATTCACACGTGCCTGTGAGTTAGATGCATTGCTGTCTCCCAGAGCTGTGGGCTCCCAGAGCAGGACAGCGGGGCTAGCTTCCTGGAAGAAGTGACACCGAGCTAGTGTTTGAATAGGCAGAAAGGGCCCAGGGAGCGGGTGCAGGCAGCAGTGCCTGGGGCTGGGGCTGTGTCACTGCCTGGGGTGACAAAATTTCCCTTCTCCAGGCTGGGTGCCTGTGTGAAGGCCACTCTCCAAGGCTCTCTGCGGGGGAAGTAGAATGTTGCCCTGTGCACTGGAGGCTGGAGTCTCAGAGGGCGTGTGGAGGTCCCCTGTCCTCAGGGCCTTTTTGTCTGTCTTTCCCTCTCTGAGCCTCTTCCTGCCCTCCCTGGGCTTCGCCCTGCTCTGTGTGCTCCCTGGCCGCCTCCCTCCTTCTCCCGCCTCCTCTGAGCCCTCCTCTGGTTCTTTTTCTTTTTGTCCCTGAGAACAAAGGCGGTCCTCACTGCCAGGGGGAAGGAGTTCAAAGAAACGCAATTTCAGATTTCCTGAGAACTGGAGAGTGTGTGCATGCACGTGCGAGCGTGTGTACATGTGGACACTCGCGAGAACACACGCACACACGTTGGGCAGGAGAGGTGCTGCTGGGATCCTTTCTAACCAGGGCCCTTAGGATGTGGAGCACGCGTAGAGAGGACCCCTGGGGCTTGCGGTCCTGACCATGCCAGGGTTGCGTGGCAGGGACGCCCTCCTAGGAGGGATCACATGCTCTGTGACTGTTTTCATGGCTGGCTCAGGGGCCATCCAGATGTCACCTCATGTGTCCGTCCCAATCCAGGAGACAAGGTGTGTGACTCTCACTTGAGATGTACTGGAGGTACCGTCCTGCACCCCTACATCCACCAAAAGGAAAAATTTGATGTTTTGCAATCAGGAAAATAAGCCCAATGGTCCCCCATCCCCCTCTTCCTCCCCCAAGGCCTTAATTTGAAACACTGTTTTTCCTGGGAAGTGTAATTAGAGCAGCATGTTGCTCCTAAGGAGCTGGGTGGGGCCGGCAGACAATGGAGCCCTCCCAGCCCGCCTGGCTGCCCCCTGCCTCGAGCTCCCCGAGGAACAGGGATGTGAATGTCCAGAGGGTCCCCTGACTCTTTCCCACTGGGCAAGGTGGGGTCTATAGACTTCTGGTGATGGGACAGCTAGGTGGCTGGAGAGGCTTGTCCCCGTCTACTCTGTCCTGGCAAGAAGCATCTGTCCACTGTGGTGCCACCTTGACAGGCCTCCAGGTGGCTTCAGCTCTGTGGGGAGAGCCTCGCTGTCCTTGGAGTCCTCTTGATCTGAGCCAACTTGGTGGACATCCTTCCTGCCCGTTCGGCCCACCACTGTAGCTGCTGCAGGTCTGCCTGCCCTGCGTTCAGGGTACGCCAGGAATGGGCTGGTTCCCTCTAATTGGCTTATGTGGTATGGCTGTCCTTGGAGTCCCCGTCACCCATAGGACAGTGAATCGGGATGTCCTAGTTGTGCTTGCAGTTTGCACCCCGCCCCTGCCTGGCCATGCTGATAGGGGTCTGATAAGGGTCACAGCACCTTGTCTGAGAAGATGAGAAAGGGGGTGCTCAGGAGCCGTCTCTGCATGGGCTTAGGACTCCTGTTAGAGACTCCAAGGTGCTGCAAGAATGGAAAGTGGAACACCTTGGAAGTGGGTGGGCAAGGCCAACGTGACTTCCGCTGAAGCGCATACTGCCCCACCTGGCTAGCAAGCACCCCTGGGCAGGCAGGCCCCGCCTTTATCCCTAATGCAGCACTGCCCCTTGCCCAGATTGGAGGAGCTTGGAGTTATCATCTACTCGATGAGCTGATGTTAAAATTGGGGTGGGCAAAGAGATGGGCTCTCATTAAATGGCTACAGTTGGATCCAATCAAGGTTAAATATTCTGAAAGTGGACCACCAACTTTCTATTTCTTTCACTTCCATGGGTGAGATGATCAGAGACTGGTTAGGATCGCGCGAACTGTGGGTGGGGCCCGGCTCATTTAGGATTGAAAGATGTCAGAGAGTAGGGTTATGGGAAGTTTCTGGAGTGTTTGGGGAGATTTCTGGGTGCCTGGAGAACTTGACCTAGGCTTTGAAAGCTGTGTTAGATTTGGGCAGATGAGCAGACCCATGCAGACAGACGGCGGTGAGCAGACAGGGGAGGCAGGGCTGGGCGGGGACCCAAGGGCCGGGATGGAGCAGATAGGAGAGAAGGTGTGTGTCGGGATCATTTTTTGATCCATCTCTTCCTGCACTCTTTCCTCTGTCTGCCCTTCTTCCCTCCCTTCCTTCAGTAATCTACCCATAATCATTCATTTATTAGGTGGGGGATTTAGCTGTGATCCCAGTTGTACAGAATTGCCAGTTTCACCAGGGACACAGTCATATGAATACATAGAATGGTGCAGAGGGATAGATGTGTCTTTCAGTGGGACTAAGTCCACGTGGCTGTGGGAGCCGTGAGGGAGCTTTGGCTTATGCTCAGGGCATAGGGAAGATTTAAATGGACATCTGAAGTCCAAGCAGATCAGGTCACCAGATGAAGTAGCCAGAAGCTCATTCCAGACCCAGGGTCCAGTGAGTTCCAAGCCTCCAAGCTAAGGAGAGCCTGGTGCCTCTGGCTACCTGCTAGAGCTTGGAAGCTGTGGGGGTCGGCACGTTCTGGGAGGTGGCTCATCAATATCTGGGCTCCTGGAGGGGAAGTTTATCTGGTGAGAGATGTGATCAGAGAAGTCAACAGGAACGGGGAGCCTCCTTGGAAAGGGGCCCCAGCCTGGGTTGGGGGTGGCAGTGGGATGAGAGGGGAGAGAGCAGCATTTCAGAGATATTTCCAGAAAGTGTTACCATGACGGGGTGTGGGCGCACAGGCCCACAGAGAACTCTGGCACATCCTGGGCACCTCCCGGCCCACCCTCCACCTGCACCCTTCTCCACACAGTCCCAACTAGGCTCCCTCCACCTGCTCATTCCCCAGGGCCCTCGCTCTTCCTCCCAGAGTTCCCAGGTAGGGTTCCCGGCCCAGGCCCACATTGCCCACTGCCAGCTGACCCCCCACACATATCTGGTGGGGACCCTAGACAGCCCTTCCCCAGGTCCCTGGCATCCTCCTTGGAAGCCTCATTAAAGAAATTCGCATTATTCCTGCCAGGGTGGGGGGATTTCAGGAGTGTAAGCAGAGGGTGGCATTTTTTGGAAACCCGGACTGGCTGCAAAGCACATGTGCACTTTTTGTAGGGAGTGGGTGTGCCAACTCACATGCACAGAGACCACTCTGGATGGTAGTGAGTCCGAGAGAGAGGGTGCTGGCTTGAGCCCAGGAAGAAGACAGGGTGGGTGTGAGAGAGATTAGTGACGAGGGGAGGAGAAACCCAGGGTGGCACTTTTTTTTTTTGGCTTGGTTGTCTAGATGGCTGTTGGGGCCAGTTTCTGAGATGGCATTGAAAGGGAGAAAGCAGAGTCTAGTGTTGGACAAGTTCAGTGTGAGCGGCCCTTCAGGTGCGTGGATGAACGGAGCAGAAAGATTCTAGGAATGGGGCTGAGAAGAGACAAGTGGGAACAGAAAACCCAGGAGCCCTGGCATTTCAGGGCTGGTGGAGGAAGCGGGGGGAGGCTGCCCAGGGAGAGACTTAGCATCAGAGGGCAGGAGGGACAGCAGTGTGGAACCAGAGGGGTGGCTTTAGGAAGGAGATGGGGGTCAGCTGGGCAGATGCTGTGGAGGGGGAGAGGTGGGAACCCACGAGTGAACTTTGGGCTGAGCTTCTAGGAGGTGAGTGTTGACTTTGGAGAGAGAAGTTTCCAGGATGGGGTGCTGGGGGGAAGCCGAAGGCGCTGGACAGGGAGGCCCTGGGTGGGGACAGGAAGAGAGAAGAGAGGAAGGAGAGGAGGAGGCGGGAGAAGGCCCGCAGAGGGGAGGGCGCGGATGGATTCCAGAGAGATGGGTCGGGGAAGGAAGAGCTCCAGGAGCCAAGGTGTGACACACGTGGCGCTGGGGGGACAGTGTGGTGGCAGCTTGTGTGGTGGAGTGGGTGGGACAGAGGTGGGATCCCAAGGAGGTGGTGGAACCAGCCTGGGGGCCAGAATGTCCTGGGATCCCTGGGGACCGGATGTGGCTGGAGGGGGCCGTGGATGTGTCTGGTGCGTCTTGTGGGGAGCTGCTGATGGACACATCTCTAACCTCTGTTTCTGCTTCCTCCTCCTGCCTCCGCTGGGCCGGCGCCCTGCAGCTGTGCACTCCTGCCTTCTTCCTCCAGGGTCTGCTGCACACGGTACTAGCGCTTAACCCGCCAGGGCTGTGGTCTCCGCGGGCAGGTTCTGCACATGGCGAGGACGTCGTCACCACGGAGCTCTGGGGGCTGGCGAGGAAAGATGGAGTTGGGGAATGAGGGAGAGAAAAGGAGAGCACAGAGGGGACACGTTCCGGGGGAAATGTATTGACGACGGGTTGTCCTTCTCAGGGAGCTTAGGGCTGTTCCCTCCTTGATCCCTTTGTCCCTATTTTATCTTGGCCCCACGGTGAGCTGGGCATCAGCCAGGAGAGGCCACCATCAGGCCATGAGTGGGTCTTGAAGTACAGCCTTCCTTTAGAGAGGCCACCCCGGTTCACAGCCACCTGTAGCTGGTGGCCTTGGAGTGCCGTGGTGGACATCACACTAGGGGTGGCCCGAGCAGCCAGGCTACTGCAGTGGCCGAGCAGGCGGGAACGTGATGTGCAGCCCTGGACATCAGCCCTCCTCAGCCAGTCAGAATGTGGGTGGGGGAGGAAACTGAGGCGTCCCTGCTTATAATGCCAGCATTGCTGTGGCATTTTAATGCTTCTGGTGGCCCTGCGGTCCTTAAGTCATCCTGGGAAGAGCAACACCGGTACTGATGGTAAAAACAATGGCACTGACAATTGTAGTAATAATTACGGTCACAACCATTTATTAAGCACCTTCTGTGTGCCAGGTACTCTTTATATAAATGTCTCGTTTAATTCTCAGAGCAACTTCACAAGAATATTGCTATCCCCGATCTTTAGGAGGATCCTGAGTCACTGAGGTTGGGTGATTTGCCCAAGGTCAAACGGTTAGGCAATAGCAGAGCTGGAACTGGAGTCCAGGTCTGTCTGATTCTAGAACAGAGCTTATTACTACTGCTACAGGTCAGAGAAGCATGGCGTCATCTGAGTGTCCTTGGACAGAAAGGATGGCTTGGGTTGGCTGTGAGGTTTCATGAAGCTGGTATTTTTTTCTGTTTCAGCTTCTCTCACCATCTATGACAGAGCATCTGTAGATGCATGTGTTATCCTTTCAGAAGAAACCCAAAGCTAGTTACTTGGAGAATGACTCTAATGATTCCATGGTTGATTAAATGAGATTACAGGAAGCCAGCTCTGTAAAATGCTCAGCACAGCCCTTTTAATTATAGTCAACCTTTCCTGAATGTTATGGCCTCCATGTATGGATGGGCAGGTTATGCACTGTACAAAGGCAACTGTGTCTAAGGGGGTGCAATTTCTAACACAAACATCATAAATTTATATTTTTTTATAAAAATTTTCCAGTAGGTGGCAGTAAAGTGTCTTGTCCTAATAAACTTTTAAAATATGACAGTTTTCTGACATGAAGTAGATTGTCTTGAGAAAGGGATGTCTTACTCTAATGGTCACAAAGGTGTCACCAGTAGTCCTAGTGAGAGTTCATGTGTTCCAGACATAATGAACATGTATCTCCTTTTCTCTTTTATCGATTGCTCTGCTCTTCTGGTATACAATGTTCTGTCCTCATGGGGGACAGGCGTGAGAGATCAGGTTTGGGGCTGGAAGGTGTCCGGGTGTGGATGTGGGTTTGGGGGATGGTAACCCAGTGGGATCTGAGCCAGGGGGCAGGAGAAGCAGGATAGAGGGAGGCACGTGGATGTTCTGGGTTGAAGCAGGCCCCATGTGCATCGTGCGTGTTGGGGTTGGGGAGACCCCGAGCTGCTCTTGGTCACCAGAGCCTGCAATATGGGAGGAGGTGAAGCTTGCTATTCACTTGAAATGGGGTGACCTGAACCTGGGGGATGGCGTTTGGTAATCCTGGAAAGGGTGGTGCCTTGCAGAGGCTGACAGCTCCCCCACTTCTGCCTGCCTGACCCCACGTCTGGGTCTGGGTCTCTGTTCTGTGTCTCCCTGTGCACATCATTTTTTTCTGTCCTTTCTTACATCTTCGGCTTGGTCTTCTCCGCCTTTGTCTCCTGTCCACTTGCTGACCCCTGCAGTCCGAGGACACAGACTTGCCCTACCCGCCGCCCCAGAGGGAGGCCAATGTCTACGTGGTTCCCCAGAACATCAAACCACTTCTCCAGCGCACGGCCATTGAGGTGAGCCTGGCCCGGGGTGGGGGCGGGGGCTGGGGGCAGCCTGGCCCTTTGCCTTCCTGGCCCCAGTCTTCCCCAGGGCCTGGGCCTTCCCAGCCATCCCCTCTGTCTGTCCCTAGATCCTGGCATGGGGTCTGCGGAACATGAAGAGCTACCAGCTGGCCAGCGTCTCCTCCCCCAGCCTCGTGGTGGAGTGCGGGGGCCAGGCGGTGCAGTCCTGTGTCATCAGGAACCTCCGGAAGAACCCCAATTTTGATGTTTGCACCCTCTTCATGGAAGTGGTGAGTCCCCACTCTGTCCCCTCCCAGAGTCCTAGGGGCTAGAGTGTCCTCATGGCCTCAGGCAGTCGAGGGGTTGAGCTTTGGCTCCCTGCGGGATCCCTAGGGGCTCAGGTCATCTCTCTGCCTCACTTTCCTGTGAAAATGGGGAAAACGCTCCTTCTCTCCTCACTAGAAGATCCTGTCCTTAGAGCAGACAAATGGGGCTGGCCTCCTCCCTCACACCCAATCCTGGATTAGCAGAAGCTTCTAAGAGCGGCTGGTTTTCCTTCCAGGACAGGTGACGGTCTCTGGAGCTCCCCTCAGGGACCTGCCAGGGCTCTGACCCCCCAGCGCTTCCTCCCAAGCTGCCCTGACCCTGACCCTGGCCTGGCCTGGACCCATTAGAGGTGCTTGCTCCTTGGGCCTCCGTCCCCCAGCCCTCTCCTGCTCCCTGTGCTGCCTGGGCCTAGTGGCCGGCAGCGTGAGGCAAGTCTGAGGAGAGGAAAATGTTCTGTGAGATGAAAGCGCTATAGGAATTCCAGGCCCAGTGGCTGTCAACAGGAGCCTCCTCTCGGCTGAGCCAAAGCCGCCACTGAAGGAGAGCATATAAATTATTTCAAGTTGTGTTCAAAGTGCTTTGGGGGTGGGGGAGAAGGATCTGGGTCTGCAAGCCAACTCTAGAGTATCCACTTGGGGGGGACTGTCTGCAAGAAATGTGGAGTCCTGGGCCAACTCCCCTCTCTCTCTCCCCGGCCAACGCGAGCTCAGGGAGAGTAAGTAGCCTTGCTGAGCTGCAGGCTGAGCTGGGTGTATTTGGAAGGTAAAGCTATCCGGGAAGCCAGCCTCCACATAAGCATTCGAGAGCAAGGTGTGTGGCTTCTGCTTCCTTGGCCAGCTCCTGGGTTTCTGCCGTCCGCCATATTGGATTTCTGGCTATTGGGGATGGCCTGTGGTCCTTTCCAGTTCCTCGCGCCTGCTTGTGAAGGGCCCTCCCTTCTTTCCCTGAGACTCCCCAGAAATGGGCTCAGGCTGGTATCCAAACTCTCCCTCTCCTCCACCTAGATGCTGCCCAGGGAGGAACTCTACTGTCCCCCCATCGTGGTGAAGGTCATTGATAACCGCCAGTTTGGTCGCCGGCCTGTAGTGGGCCAGTGCACCATCCGTTCCCTGGAGAGCTTCCTGTGTGACCCCTACTCACCGGAGAGTCCGTCCCCACAGGGCGGCCCAGGTAGGGGGCAGGATTGTTGCCTGGAGGGGCCAGGGCAGAGGGGCAGGGCAGGCAGCACCTCCCAGCTGAGAGGCATCCTGAAGCTTGTCTCTTTGGGGGGTCTGGGTGAGAAGTGGCTTCGGGTCAGCTAGACCAGAGGTGGGAACCTCCTGGAGCTGAGGAGGGATGGGTCCAAATGAAGGTCAGTCGAGGGAAGAGGTGACGAGGGAGGAGATGTAGGGGGATAATGGAGGGGGTGGGAATGCGAGGAGAGTTGAGAGAGAGAGAACTGGGAGACAGGGCAAAGAGGAGTGGGGAGAACTGAGAGGTGAGGAAGTGGAGAGACCGAGGGGTCTTGTCCGAGCTCCCCGGCCGAGTCCCTCACCAGCCTGGACACGGTTCTACCTGCAGATGATGTGAGCTTACTCAGTCCTGGAGAAGATGTGCTCATTGACATCGATGACAAGGAGCCCCTCATCCCCATCCAGGTAGGATGGGCGCAGGGCCCCATGGGACAGAGGCCAACTCCCCCCCCAGTGGCTGGCCTGGATTTCCCCTCCCCCTACACTCCTCTTCCCCATCTCTTCTTGCTCCTGCTCTCCGTGCTTTATTGTCACACAGCCATTAGAGAATGTCTCCCTCTGCACGCTGGTGGCTGGTTACTGCATGGTGGAGGGACCTAGATGGGGGCTTTCAGTCTTTGAAGGGGAGGGAGTTGTGGTCTTCAGGGAAAGACTCAATTCGTTTTCCTGGAAGCTTGCGCCTGATACCTTTGGGGCCATGTTGAGGGTTTCCCCCTGGAGATCACTCAGTAAATCAGAGTGGAGAGACATGAAGGAGAAGGAAGGTAGGGACGGAGGGCTGGGCGGTCTTGGGTACTCTAGCCCCATCACCCTCCCCTGGGCAGACCTCTTCTTGGGAGGAGGATTCTTCCATGGGCTGGTACTTGGTGGCACCTTGGAGGTACCTCCAAGCTAGTGATGCATCTTACCTTGTTCCCCTCCACCAGGGACAGGAAGGAAGAGGGGCAGGAGAGGGACATTATTTTAAGGGTCTTCAACTCTGAGGAAGTCAGAGCGATCCTTTGCTATATTCAGCTACCTAGAGCCTGCTGGTGACCTAGATGCAATGGTAAATGACACAGCCCAAGGTCTGTGACATCTTTAACCTGGGAGGGAGGGCACTCTCTGTACCTTGGGTCTAGAGGGGCTCTGGATCCTTCAGAGCTGAGGCCACCCAATCTTTTCCTGCAACTGGGGGCAGAGGCCATGAACTTGCTGACTGTCACATTGTCACCCTCTTCTCTGGGCTCCACATGATGCTGGCCACATATTGCATGACATCTCTGACACCCTCGGGCTCCCAGAGCTTCCAGGCTGCCTGAATCTTCCAGCCCGTGTAGATAGCCCTGTGTCCTCAGGCCCCCAGACTGCAGATGTGCTCAGGATGGGGTGGCACTTCAGAGAGGTCCGTGTTCTTTAAACTATCAAATATCAGCTTGGAGAGGAAGAGAACAACTTGGGTGTGGGTTGGGCTGAGGATCCTCAGGTCACATCTACAGGGCTTCCCTGGGTCATTTAGGGCTGTTTACCCCTTTCTCATTCGTTCATCTTTCTGCTACTTCCAGGGGAACATCTCTGGGGTCAGTTAAGGTCTTGCTCTGTAGTTTCCTAGTGCTAAGAAGACATCAGAAGCCCCGAGCTCTCTGTCTCCCCAGCCTCCAGGGGTCCCCAGGTCTGAGCTGCCAATCTTTCTGTTAAGGTAACCTTGGCCTCTGCCGTCTTGCTCAACTCCTGGTTGGTCTTTAAGATTCAACACCGGTGTGGTCATCTCTTTTGAGGAGTCTTCCCTAGCTCCTCCCCTTTGCCTGGAAGATCTCAGTTACTGAACTTGCCCTAGGTCCTCTAAAGGTCAGCATCTTCCTTGGACTAAGTTCAGGACAGTGATTGGGGTACCTTCCTCTCTATATCCTCAGTGCCCAGCATGGGGCCTGCCGTAGAGGAGGTCTTCAGTGAAAGTCTGTATGGATGGGTGAATGGACAGATGGATGGATGGATGGATGGATGGATGGATAGATGGATAAATAGATGGATGGATGGGTGGCCTGTCCTGTGTCTGTATGGGTCTCAGGAGGACCCTTTCCTGGCTGGGGAAACCCAGATGGACATTTCAGATGGCTCAATAGGAAGGTTAGCTAAATTTTGTGCTCATGCCTTTTGGTCTGGTTGGGTGTTTAGGGCTGAATTAGGCAGAGAATTTGCCCCAAACTCTGGACTGCCTGATCCTGGCTCCTGTTTCCTGCCCTGCTCAGTGGGCTGCCCAGCGGATCTCTGTTCTATGAGTGTTGCCCTCAAAATGTCTGCAGATTTGAATGAGAAGGGATTATTTTGGGTCCTGTTGGCTACAAGTACAGCCAGAGGCAGACAGTAAGGAGGCTAGTCTGGACGTCCTCCCAGCGTGGACACAAGGGAACTGGGGCTGGGGTCTGAGCCAGGACCAGCCCCAGGCTCTTTGTGGAGAGCGCATGGCCATTCTGGCTAGAGCTATTGGCCAGGCAGAATGGTGAGGAGCTGGAGCAGAGAGCTGGCTCCTGGTTGGAGGTGCACCATGGTGTATGTGTGTGTGTGGGTGGTCTCACCTGACTTGAGAGGTGAGTGGGGAGATGGAGGAGGGCAAACCAGCTTGCTCCCAGGGAATAGACTGGATGACCTCCCCGTGCAAACCCCCAGCTGGACAGAGACTTACTGAACAAACTGATGGAGACAGCCCCCCTATTCTCAAGGAGCCCAAAATCTAGCAGTGAGACCAGCCCTGGTCTCCAGGGAGCTCTGACCCTCCAGGGAAGCCCCCAGTCTGGTGTCTGATTTTATATTGTGTTTTTCTCTGAGATCTATTGATCTGACTTGGCAGATCCAAGAAATTTTTCACCCTCCTGGCACTTGGGGGTTCCTCTCCAGGGCTGACCAGGGAGGCAGTGGGCTCCAGTTGTAATAGTTTGTCAGGTAGTTTTGGCTGGGACCCCCCCCTCCCCCACAAAGCAGATAGAATGGAACGCCTTGGCCTATAGGAACTGGCGGAACAAGGATTTTGGCAGAATTTAGGTTTCGCCTGGCTCCTGTTTGGCCAGCCTGTGTGATTCTCATGATTGACGCCCCAACCCTGTCCCCATGGCTTCCCAGTGGCTCCCAGTTGTGGCGCTGGCCTCGGGCTCCTTTCCAGCTGGCCCTGTTCTCTCAGATCTCGCCCTTTCTTTCCTTGCTCATACCTTTCTGCTCAGAAAGTCTCACCATCATCTGCGGAGGTGCTGGGATGAGCCCACTGCCCAGGTAGAGACTGTCACCTGAGATTCTTGATGCTGGCGTGCAGAGAAGTCCTCTGCTTCTCAGAAGTGTCTTGGTTGGTGTCAGGAGTCGTCAGTTCTGGAGATGACAAAGTGGGTGGATGAGGCAGATCTGCCTCCTGGGGCTCGGGGCCGGCACCCATCTCTGGGGCCGGGGAGACCCTGTGTAGGCGGGTGCCTGGCCTCTCTGAACTGTTCTCTGCAGAAGTGGGCTGGGGTGGGGGTGGGATTCCTGCAGATCAGCTCCACTGTTTGTTCTTGGTCCATCAGGCTGTCCTCTGTGTAGGTGTCAGATGGGTCCCTGAGTGTGTGGTGTGTGTGTGTGGTATGGCATGCATGCGAGTGTGCAAGGGAGGTGGGGACGATGGGAACAAGAGAGTGGACAAGCTCTGAGGGTGTTGGCCAGAGGTGTGTGTCTAGGCTTGTTGGTGGCCTTGACTGCTGAGTGTGAGGCAGGCCTAGGTAGATCCCCACAGAAGGAGAGCACACTTGATTCCACCCAGGTCTCCACTTTAAAAATGGATATATTCATTTTTATCTGATCATAAATATGACACATGTTCATTTGATATAACTGGGAAAATACAGGAAAATAATGAGCAGGTGGGCATTGCCTCCAACTAAGTAAACTGCTGTCCACCCACATTTCATTCTCCATCCTTTTCTCCTTCTGTCCCTGATTCTGACTCCATTGCTACTTAAAAACAAAACAAACAAACAACTAGGGCCTTTGTTTATGAATCTGTTTTTCTAGTTAAACCAGTTCTGGGTGTTATGATTATAAAGATGGAAAGAAAAACAGTAAGCAGATGTGCAGGGCTTGCTGCCCCAGCTGAGGCCCAGCGAGGGTCTCGAAGCTCAAAGCAGACATGGTGGTCTGCACCCCCAATGTTGCCCCCTCTCTGGGCATGGAGAAGCCTGCAGAGCCCACTTGGCGTGTTAGGGTGACTCTCGGCCAGCATTCTCAGGGACCGGTGTGGGTGTGGTCCCCTCTTTAGGTCTCTAGGGGAGAATTTCTGGAGTGGGGATAGAGAGAGAAAGAGAGAGAACACTTGGGGAATTGGATCCTGGGGAGACGGGAGGTGTCTATCAGACTTCCACTGAGTGATGTCACAGGGACGAGGTGCTTTAGCAACTAGGATACCCAACATCAGGGACTCCTGGACCTGGGGTCAGCCTGGGCTTGAATAATCAGGGATGCCCTCCAGGAGGTTGCAGGAGGGAGGCCTCAGAGGAGGCTGGGTGGGGTTAGAAAAGGGGAGAGAGGAGGGCTTGCCTGGGAGGCAGGAATCTGGGCAGAGGTTTGCAAGTGGGACTGTGTGCGTGCGGGTGCGCACGTGCATGGATATATGTGTGTGTGGTGAGGTGGAATGTGTTTGTGTTTATGTGGTGAGGTGTGTGTAAGTGTGTGTGTGTGTGTGTGTGTGTGGTGGGCGTGGGCTTAGCGAGGAGGCAGGCCTGGCAGGCCAGAGTGGAGGAAACACCAGAAGGTGGCACTGACCTGCTCCCCACGCCCGCGGGCTGAAGTGCAGGGATTGGCCTGCTCCCAGGCCCTCAGGCTCCTAGGCTCCCAGGCTTGGGGTAATTTTGAGCTTGCTGCTCCAGTTATAGTCTCTGGGACACCATGAAGGTGGAAACACACTCCCAGAACTGGAGCAGCAAATTATGCCCGCATCCCAAAGGGGAACGTGTAATTTCTGAAGCTGGATTCGATCTTTGGGGCACTATGTTTAGTGTGTTCTTTTTTCTCCCATTTGCTCGGGTGAACTGCCGGTTTCCCTCTCACCTTTCTAAAAAAGGACTGTAGTAAAAATAACAATAGGGCTTCTGTGGGCTTCAGGAGGAGAATGGGAGGGGCTGGGCCCTGTCTCTGTCCCGGCTGGGGGGTTGCACGGGGAGGTCATCCAGTCTATTCCAGGGGCCGCGCATGCCCAACAACACATGGCCAATGGGCCTGGCTGGTGCCCTTGGGCCATTGTGCCCTCCTGCCCAGGCTTCTGGCTCTGATGTCCCTGCAGTGATGCTCCCTTTAAAGAGCAGGGTGGCCTCTTCGAGTCCCCTGATCTCCTCCAGGTGCCAGCAGGGCTGCATCCTCCATGTCCTTCTCTGGCTGTTCCTGACCCTCTGGGAAGTGTCTCCAGGGCTCTTTCTGCTGAGGAAGGGAGGAAGGGCCTGGGGGGTGACCTCCTATGGACTCTTCCTGGAGCCCTCTGCGTGGGGCTCAAAAGAGGAGAGAGACCAACCAGCCTGGCAGTTCTGGATCCTGCTGACCCCCCACCTCTCCTGCCTTGCCTTCTTTGTCCTTCCTGGACCATCTGCTTCCTTCTCCTCCTGCCTTTGCCGTTGCTACCTTCTCTGCTGAGACTGCATCTCCTTGACTTGTCTGCTGCTCATCTACCCAGACCGCTGTCACCTCCCTCTGGCCCACTGTGGTGCTCTCTGAACAGGTCTCCTGCCTGGAGTCCCCAACTCCAGGGATAAGTACACCATAAGTACCGAGTTACTGTACTGAAGACAGCAAGCAAGGGTCCGATGCAGAAAGTTGGTGGCATAGGGTGGCAGGGTGGGACTGGAAGACTCTTAAGGTTTCCCTGGTACAAGTTTTGGGGAGCCATGTGATGCCCTGGTTCTTGAGGCAAGAAGGCTGAGAAACCTGCAGTTGCTCGGGAACCCTGCCCAGCAAGGATGGGAGAAAGCCCCTCTCTGATGGGGAGCAGGAGTGTCCCTCAGGTAGGCAGATTTTGGAAGGTCAGGAAAGGCACGTGAAAGGGCTGCCAGGGGCAGGGGCAGCATCCAGTGCCTCACTAGAGCCGAGTGTGTGGGCCCTTCCTCTCCCTCTTGCTGGAGGTGGGCTTGGTGCTGTTCTCTAGACAGGATCCTGATTCAGAGATGGCAGGATACTTGCCTGAGGTCACACAGGTGGTGGCCACGGAGCCAGGCTTCTCCGACTCGGAGCACACGTCTTTCCCACAACTGTTGTGGCTCCTTGGAGGAGGAGCAGCGGGTGCCGGATAGAGGAAGAGGATGACTCCCGTGGGCCATCCAGCCTTCCCCGAATGAATCCTCTAATCCCGTCACTAACCAGCCTGTTTAATTTGTAGCTTTCGGATGGTCTGTCAAGCTGGGCCGCCACTAACACGGTGTCCTCTCCTTCCGGCCCTCATGTATGTATTACTTACCTATTTGTGGGCTCTCTGATTTCCTTGGGGGGGGGGG
>NW_025999977.1:2051365-2060874 GCF_001458135.2 Marmota marmota marmota | reverse complement strand
GGGGGGGCTAAGGGGTGGGAGCTAGGAGGGGAACCAAGGAGGGAAGAAAGAAGAGATAGTCACCAGCCTCGATCCATGAAATAGAAGAGGGTGGGGCAAGCTATGGGGTAGGATCTCAGTCAGCAGTGACGTCCCCATGTTATTCCTGGTGCCTCCTGAGATTCCTTTCAATCCTGTTAACCTGCATGGGGGCTGGGTTTGGGTGGGGCTGCCTGGCCACTGGAAGCACTGGAATTCTCTGGATTGGACTCTGGCTTCTGGGACACAGGACACAAAAAGTCAGTGTGTGCAAAGCAGGCTGACTTTCTCTGTCCCTCCCCAATGCATGGAGGGTGTGCCTGACTGAAGGGCCCCAGGGTCCTGGCAGGTTCTGAGAGGTCTGCTTGGGCCACTGGTCAGCTTTCTGCCTGCCTCAGCTGATTCCCTAGTGTCCTCCTTCTGGGTGTGGGTCCCTGGGGAGGGTGACTTTGGTGTGGAGCCTGGGTGTGTATACATCAAGTCCCGTGGTCCAAAGGGCAGTGAGTTCAATTCCATTCCTGTGAATTCAGGGTCCTATGGAATTCTAGGAGGAAGTGCTGTCTATTTGTATTTTTCTCTGGTTTATCTTTTGTAGAAGTCATGGAAAACACAAAGAAGGCAGAGAGTTAAAACCACCTGTATTCCTACCAGTTAAAGGGAAGGACTTTTAAGATTTTGATGTGCCTACATTTTTAGATGTTTTTATGTACCTGTGTCGACTTTTATTATTATTTTTAAATTGAATTTGTATTGTACATTTTTTTTTTGTATTGGGGAATTGAACCCAGGGGTGCTTAACCCCTGAGCCATATCCCCAGCCCTTTTTTATTATTTTTTTAAAATTCAAGATGGTTCTTGCTAAGTTGCATAGGGCCTTGCTAAGTTGCTGAGGTTGGATTTGGACTTGAGATCCTCCTGCCTCAGCCTCCAGAGTCACTGGGATCGTAGGCTTGTGCCACAGCACTGTGTACTACTTTTTTAAAATCTACATTTCAAAACTTAAAAAAGTATAATGAGAATGCTTTTCCATTTTTTAGATTCTTTAAAAATATGGTTGCATGTGCTGTGGATATCCATAAAGTATTAACTACTCCTTATCATTAAATGTCTAATTTGTTAATTCTCACTATTGTCCCTTTTATGTACCTCCAAGGAGTTGTTTTAGTTTACTCTCTGTAGGTCTAGCTATTTCTTGTTAAAATGTATTACTAGGCATTTTCTAGCCTTTCTTGTTATTCTCAATGGAGTATCTTTTATTTCCCTTAAGAATTTTTGACTAATAGCTGGGTGCCGTGGTGCATGCCTGTAATCCCAGTGGCGGTCGGGGGGAGGGTTGAGGCAGGAGAATCAAAAATTCAAAGACAACCTCAGCACCATAGTGAGGCCCGAATAACTCTGTCTCAAATTAAAATATAAAAAACTGTCTGGGGAATTGTACAATACAAATTCAATTAAAAAAATAAAAGTAGACACAGATACATAAAAAATGTCTAAAAACATAGGCACATCAAAATCTTCTCTTCAACTGGTAGGAATACAGGTAATTTTAACTCTCTGCATTTTTGTGTTTTCCATGACTTCTACTAAACTGTCTGTGGCTTAGTGGTTAAGCACCTCTGGGTTCAATCCCTGGTACTCCCCAACCCCCTAAAAAAGATTTTGACTACTAGAATATAGAAAATAATATTTTTGTGTACTTACTTTGAAACTCTTTATTAAGCTCTTCAGTAATTCTGACAGTTGTTAGTTGAGTTTTTGGGTTTTCTTGGGCTGGGTTTATGCATGCTCCTACAATTAAAGACAATGCTTTTGTATCTGTCCTGTTTTTGTCTGCAACACTAATTTTGTATATTTGTCTTATTTATTTTTCTTTATTTGGCTTAATAGCATTTCATCTATTTTACAGTTGTTTTTTACCCAAACAACCAGCTCTGTGACAATTCTGCAAATGTGAAGTTAGGTTGTTTAATTTCTCTGCTCAAGTCGTATATTTTGGATAATCTAAATTATCACTTCATATTTTTCTTTCTCCTTTAAGAAAAACCTTTGAAAGGAGATATTTGTCTACATTTTCTTTTTTTAAAATAAAATTTGTTTCAGTTGTAGATGGACACATTTATTTTTTTTTGTGTGGTGCTGAGGATTGAACCCAATGCCTCACACATGCTACACTAAGCTACAACCCCAGCCCCTATTTGTCTACATTTTCTTTTAAAAAATTTGAATGTTTTGCTTTTCATACTATTATATGTGTGTGCATGCATGCGTGTGTGCAAACTGTAAGGTAGAGATTAGTTTTTTGTTTTTTCCAAAATATAACCAGTGATCTATATGATAATGACATCATCATAGAATGACCCCTCCTTTTTCATTAGTCTATAATAACAGCTGTGACATATATAAGGTTTTTATATAAATATGGGTTTATTTGTGGGCTCCCTATTCTGTTCCACTGGTCCATCTCTTTTTTTTCTGTATTCGTAGACCTCTCTCTGTGTGTGTTTTAACTATAGCTTTCTAATGAGTCTTGATATCTGGTACAGGAAGTACCCTGCCCTGTTGACTTTCAGGAGTGTCATTGCTATTCTAGTCCTTTGCTTTTCTACCCCAGTTTTAGAATCAGCTTATCGACTTCATAGGAAAAAAACAAGTGTGTGGATCTGTGACTGAGATACTGTGAACATCTGGATCAAACAGGGGAGGACGGACAGTTTTACAATACCGTCTATTAAACCATCAACATGATATGTTTTTCCATTTATTTAGGTCTTTTTTAATGTCTTTTAGTAAATTTTTTTTTTTAAATTTTTATTTATTTTTATTGTTTAATTTTTGGCGGACACAACATCTTTGTGTGTATGTGGTGCTGAGGATCGAACCTGGGCCGCACGCATACCAGGCGAGCGCGGTACCGCTTGAGCCACATCCCCAGCCCCTCTTTTAGTAAATTTTTATAATTTCATTAAAAAATTTGGTACAACTTTTATTATACTTAGATCTAGGATTTTATGCATTATTGTTCTTTAAAGGTACATTTTCTAATTAATTTTTACACATATATAAATGAAATTGATTCTCATATACTGTTCTTATATCCAGGAACTTTGCTAAACTTTCTTATTAGTTCTACTGATTCATGGGTTCTTCTGGGTTTTCTGTGTGTTAATCACATAATTTGTGATTAATCATAGTTTTAATTCTTCTATGTATGTTTTATTTTTCTTTCTTTTTTCTTGTTTCATTTTCTTGCCTTATTGAACTGGCTAGGACATTCAGCTGGATGTTTTATGTAACTGGGTATTCATTTTAAAAAGAATGTTTTTATGTTTCACCATTGAGTATGAAATTTCTGAGGAGAACTATCACTAGTTAGCTAAGTTTTTATCATGAATGTTGCTAAGTTTATTGAATATTTTTTTGTGTATCTGTTGAGGTGATCGTATGATTTTTGTCCTTCAATCAGTTAATGTGGTGAATTACATTGATGGGCTTCTTTTCTTTTCCTTTTTAGTGCTGAAGCAACTAAACATTTCTGAAACAAACTAGCCTGGTCATGATATATTATCTTTTTTTCTGCATTGTTGTGTTCAGTTTGCAAATATTTAGGATTTTTTTTTTGCATCTACTTTTTATGAACGATATGGCTTGAAGTTTCTCTTTTTCATACTAATCTTTTTAGCCTTTGGTGTCCACGTAATAGCAATTTTATAAAGGGACCTGGGTGTAAATGTTCTTTTTCTAGTCTCTAAAAGAATGACATAAGATTGGCACTATCTGGGTCTAAGTGTTTGGCAGATTCACTTGTAAAACTGTCCAGACTTAGCATTCTTCTTGGGGATATTTTAAACTACTGCTACAATTTTAAAAAATGTTTATAGGACCTTTGAGATTTTCTGTTTCTAGGAGAGTCACTTACAGTGATTTATATTTTATAAGAATTTATCCATTTCCTCCTAAAAATATGGCATAACATTTTTCATAACACCTTCTTAATTTTTCTAAAAAAATTTCTTCTTCTAGTCATGTCTAGTAATGTCTCCTTTCATTCCTAAGATTATATTTTATTATTTGTGCCATAATTTGTTGGATTTTTTTTCAGCTTTTTCAAAGAATCAGGTTTTAGCTGATCTTTTGTATTGTTTCTGTGTTTTTTGGTTTATTCATTTCTTTATTATTTCCTTCCTCTATTGGGGGGGTATTATATTTTTAACCTTTTTGTAAACCCTAAAGACTGTACAATTCTCTCTAAGCTCTGCTTTATGCTTCTCACAGGAATTGACAAGTAGTATATTTGTTATTTTCCATTCTGAATATTTTATGATTTCTGTTATTCCTCTTTGACACCAGTATAAAAATGTATTTTGGAAGTTATTAACTTATACTTTACCTTTTTTGTTATTGATTTTTTAGCTTAACTGTATTGTGTTCCAGAGAACGTAGCATGTGTGTAATGATACTTAGAAATGACTTGACGCATTCTTTATGGCCTAGGAAAAGGTTAGTTTTCGAAACCCTCCTGTAAGTGCTTGAAAAGAACATGTATTCTCCAAATGTGTTTTACATATGATATGTCCATTTAGAACCGATTTGTTCATTGTGTTATTCCAATCTACATTTCTTCTAATTTTCATGCATGTGTGGTTTATCAGTTTCTGAAAGAGGTATATTAAGACCCTATCTCAAAGTGACATTTCTTAGTTTCTTCTTATAATGCTGTCTGTATTTTCTTTATGTGTTTGATGCTGCGTTATTAGATACAAACAAGTTGATAATTCTTACATCTTCCTGGAGATTTGAATCTTTTAACATGTCCCTTTGCCTTTAAAAATCTTCTACCTTTTAAAATAAGTTTTTCTTCCGGTCTTTTTTGTTCATGTTAGTAAAACTATACCATTTTTATTTGGTAGCATTTCTCTGGCATATCTTTGTCTATCTTTTTACATTCGACTTTTCTGTGACTTTTTTGTTTTAGATGCCTCTTCTGTGAATAGCAAATAGATGGACTCTGTTTTTTGTTTGTTTGTTTGTTTTTGCATTATTCTGATATTTACTGATATATTTGCATTTATTTCACCATCTTATTTTGTGTCTCCCTTAGCATGTCCTGATCTTTTTTCCCTCATGTTTTATTTCAAAGCTGTACATTGTTTCTATTTCTTTAGCAACTAATAGAGAAATCTTAATATGCATATTTAACTTATCAAGTCTAAGTTCAATTGGCAGGTACAGCCTCTTCCAGAACATTACAGGGAACTTACAATGCTTTAACTCTGATCACCTACCAGTTTCCAAACTTTTGTTTAATACTTTAGTTCTATCTTTGTAAACTGCATTTAAGAGCATTCTTTTTTTTTTTTTTAAAGCAGTGAATTTTCCCTTTATCCAAACTCACACCTTCTATTTCTTTTTGAATGTCAGGCTTCTTTCTCTTGGGATCATTTTTCTATTCCCTGAAGTAGAACTGATTGAAATTCCCATAATTGGGGTCAGTTTATTATAAACATTCTCACTTTCTAGTTGTCTGAAAATATTTTTAGTTCATGCTTATGTTGGAAACACTAGACTCACTGACAGTTATTTTCTGTCAGCACTGTCTTCTGACTCCCATTGTGCTGTTGGCTTCTCAAGTCTTAGGGCTTTTTCCCCTCCCCGTTAATTCTGGATAGTTCTCAACTGCTATCTCTTCAAATCTTACATATTCCCCAGTCTCTGCATCATTTCCTTCTCAACTTGGACTTCTCTAGTCTCCTTCTCTAGTGGACCTTCTCTAGTCTCTATGTCAATTAAACTTTCTTTTACATTACAGTTGGCCCTCTGGGATCTGTGGGTTCTGTGTCCACAGATGCAAACCACCATGGATCCATGGATCACAAAGATTTTTAAAAATTGGATCTGTTCTGAACACGTACATACATTTCCCCTTCTCATTGTTCCCTGAACAATACACTATGGCAACTATTTACATAGAATTTACATTGTTTTAGACATCATAAGTAACCTGGAGATGATTTAGGATATGCAGGAAGATGTGTTTGGTGATCGAGTGCTTGGTGCTTGGTACCAAGCTGCACCATTTTATACAAAGGCCTTGGTGAGTACCTTCAGATCCGGGTCTCTTCACCAGAGTCCTGTGGATGTTGAGGAACAACTGTATTTGTTCCCTTGCATTGCATTTTGGCTAATTTCTGAAGATTTCTCTTCCCATTCACTAGCTCTAGCCGTTTCTTATCTGCTACCTAACCCCATTTGTTGAGTTTTTAGTCCTAAGTATTATATTTTTACTTCTAAAAGTTCTTTCTCCAATCTGCTTGTTTGTTTGTTTTTGCAGTGCTGAGGAGTGAACCCAGGATTTCCTGCATGCTGGGCAAGCGATCTACCATTGAGCTATACCCCCAACTCCCTTCTTAAAAAATATTGTTTGAGAGAGGCTCTTATGAAGTTGCCCAGCTCCAGCTTGTGATCCTCCTGCCTCAGCCTCCTAAGTAGCCAGAATTACAGATATGCATCTCTTGCCTGGCTGCTTGCTTGTCTTTGAAGATCTCTTGTCCCTTTGTTATATTTCTTTTCTTTCTTCTTCTTTTTTTTTGGTACCAGGGATTGAACTCAGGGGTACTTGACCACTGAGCCACATCCCTAGCCCTGTTTTTTTTTTTTTTTTTTTTTTTTTATTAGAGACAGGGTCTTACTGAGTTGCTTAGCCCTTTTCTATATTTCTAATGTATTTTATTTCTTTAATCCGTTAAATACCAAATTTTCGATTCTGTGCCTGTTTCAATGAAATTGACACAGGTGCATCAAAATAGGATGGAAATCATAGCCTCTGGCTTATGATATAATTTATAATTGTTATTGACATTGATGATAATATTATTGATGATAATAATTGATGATAATATTAATGAATACTATAACTTCTCACTCATCTATTACTTTTCTCAAGACTAGTATTCGAAAAACATAAATATTTATTTCAAAGTTGCCATCAATGGTATATTTATGACTCAATTTGAGTTTTCATAGGTGTCCCGCATATGGGACGATGGGACGTAATGGGTTAAACAGTCTTCTTAGTAAAATGTTATTTCTGACCATTCTGATTTTAGTTGTTCCAACAGCTCTGGTTCTGCAGTTGGTTGGTTCTAGTTCTCTTGCTCATGGTGTCTTGTTCCTTACGTGTTTCACTATTTTTGATTGTGAACTCATGTTCCTTGGAACTTTATCTGAGAATATTTTTGAGGCCTGGATGGAAGTCACATTCTTCCAGAGAGGATATGTGTTTACTTTTCCCAGATGCCTGGAGACACTACAAACCCAGATTCACTTAAAACTAAATGTTCAGCTTGTGGCTTTTCGGGTCCCCTTGTCAGTATGCGTTTGGTTCCATATTTCTCTGGATTTTTCCTTTCTCATTTGCCCTTAAGGATTTTCTTTACATCCCCATCAGCCCAGTCATGCATTTAAAATAGATTTTAAAGATATCTGTTAATTCACATGTTCTTGCTTGGAGGATTTCTCTGGTTGTCTAGTTTGACATTTTGCTGGAAATCAAAGTCTGGATTTTAATTTTAAATTTGATAAGTTTGTGTTTTTAATCAAGCAGGTTGTATCTGCTTCAGGACTGAGTACTTTGATTTCTAGTTTGTGGTATCTTCTTGAGACTTCCCAGGAGCATACAGAGCAGTTTTTTTTTTCTTCCGCTTTCGACTTCGCTCTTGAGCTCAGGGAGACACTTGTCTCCACCTTCTGATGGCTCTCCTTCTTATAAACCAGAGTGCCTTCTCCTGTCTTTCGCTTCTGCCTACAGAAGAAAGTTTTTGCTTGGTAAGTGCTAGGAGCTCAGGTGGATTATGTCCATCAATGTGTGGCCTCCCCTAATATCAAACTTAGAGGGAAGAAGGAAACCGTTTAGATTTGCTAGGATTTGACTTTGCCAGTTGGAAATCTAATGGGATGGGAGATGTAAGAAGGGATCCTGGGTCAGAGGCTTTTCTTCTGGACAGAAGAGTTTGTTTCCTGTTTGTGGTGGCAGTTGGGTGTTTGCTGACCAGGTCAGCGCCACGCCATGGTCCTTGTTATTAAGTTCTCTGCAGGAGTTTGTTAAGTAAAGGAGAGTCGACCCTCTTCCTGAAGGCAGGGCTGTATTTCAGGGCATTTTCTGTAGCCTTGGCTGAATGCATCCTAAACCTTGTGGGTTCAGACTTCTGACGGGTCATTTTTCTTGGGGTTGGATGCCTATTCTTCAAGCTTCTAAACTAAGGATGCCAGTTTATGAGTTTATGGTGAGACACGCCTGCCTGGGGTAAGCCACCTTGAACACTGGGCCAGCTCTTCGTCTGCAAGCTCAGCCACCGGGGAAGCACATTGTGATTAGAGATGGATGAACAATCAATCAGAATGAGGAGAGCCAGTGGTGTGATCTGAAATTCAGTGGCAGCTGACCAAGATGGTCTCGTTCGTCCATCTCCTCAGGCAGGGATGGCTTCAGCCTTGGTGCTCTCTCCCCTGATGGTGCAGGTGTGGACAACTATCAAAATTCAACCCTGGGTTAGGCGCGGTAATTCCAGTGGCTTGGGAGGTCGTGAGTTCAAAGTCAGCCTCAGTAAAAAGCAGGGTGCTAAGCAACTCAATGAGACCCTGTCACTAAATAAAATACAAAATTAGGGCTGGGGAAGTGTCTCAATGGTCAAATGTCCCTGAGTTCCACCTCTGGTACCAAAAAAAAAAAAATTGCAACACTTGCTTCTCTCAGGGTAGACTGATTGCTTTTTCATTGACATATTCTTTCCCTAGATGTACTCACACCTTCCCACAGAGAGTTAAGGCTTAGCAAAGGAGGCATTCTTCTCTGTTGAGGTGATTTCTGCCTCTCCTTGTTCAGATCCCCATGCATTTATTTCATGGTCTGATTCTCCAAGGGCGGCCCTGTTTCACTTAATTCCAAATTTCAGGGGATGCTTCATTGCGGCTCATGAGTACTGACAACAATTTATCCCAAGACTTTGAAGCAAAGGTTTTTCTGAGCAAAGGAATCAATTATAGGGCGTGGCTCCCCAGTCAGAAGCATTTCCAGAAGGCATATGAGACAGCTCCTCTCTGCGCTTCACGGTTTCACCTCTGAACTTGGGAGTCGGAGCGGGAGCGTTTTAACTTTAATAGCGTTCACGGTTTTACCTCTCCTTTAGTACCTATCAGTTGAAATAATTAAGAAGATACTCAGTTTCTTCTGAAAGCAGGTTTCCTGAAGACATTACGTGGCAATGTTGGTGTAGCCAAAATCACTGTGTTGGAAGGTAACAGAAGTGTATTTCTTTAAAAAGATCTGGGTTCAGCTGCTGCTACAAAGACTGGCTTCTCTGCTCCCATTAATGTTGAGGGGGTTCGATGCCCATGGTGTAATCTGGACCTTCCTTGTGACTCATTCTCTTATTTTCTCAGAGCAAATACAAATCGCCCATCAAATGACAAGTGAAGGCATTGGGGGGGGGGGGGGT
>NW_025999977.1:1961444-2051344 GCF_001458135.2 Marmota marmota marmota | reverse complement strand
AGGCATTGGGGGGGGGGGTGGTAGGCAATGAAGAGAGGGAAATCAGAGCCGAAATCTGTTAGCTATTTGGAGTAATTGGTTATTTGCTGTGTTTGCTGGTTGGGAAGCAGAGCACATACTTTACGGTCTCTCCTGTTACGGGGGCTGGAGTCACCCGCCGATATTGGATCCTTGTTGCCGGAGCCCTTGGCTCGGGGCGCCTTTCCCCTGCTTGGCATTCCTGTGGTCTCCTCGGGGGTGCACCCCTCCTCCCTCGATGCACACTGCAGGGGGGACAGCCCGGGGTGAAACTTGTCTGGCAAACTCCAGGCCCCATCGGGGAGGAGGAGGAGGCCCCTGTTCTCCCAGCCAGCTCTCCTAGCCTCCACCTTCACCCGCCACCATCCTCCTCCCCAAGAGGTCTTTCCCTTGGGTCCAAAGGACCTGCTGATCCATACAGAGAAAAAAGACTCTTCTCTTCTTATAGGGGCATTCCTGGCTGTCCTTGGATATCTACAGATAGAGAGCTTTCTCCAAGGTTTAACTTATTGCCTCCCTCTCTCTCTTGGTCCTGCACACCATCCCCCACCTCACCTGAGT
Organism: Marmota marmota marmota; assembly: GCF_001458135.2. NCBI lineage: Eukaryota > Metazoa > Chordata > Mammalia > Rodentia > Sciuridae > Marmota > Marmota marmota. Next base: position 2,050,765 of record NW_025999977.1, on the reverse strand, counting down.
CTTAGTTGTGCTTGGAACCTGCCAGAGCTCACTCCTGAGCATAGGGCTCCTCTCAGGGTGCTTGGTGAGGTTCCTTAACTCATTTGGGTGTCCTTCACACCTCTCTGCATGAACCGTGGCCTGGGGAAATCAGACTGAGTTAGCACCAGTTCAAAAAACTATTTGAAAAGTCATGTGATTTTGTGTATGAAAATGCACAGAGTGACTCCAACAGTAGGTTGACTTTGGCCCATAGTAGGCTCCCCCCAAATCCTTTTAAAATTGAATTTAAGATAGCTAATATTAGTGTCTGTAGTTTGAGAAATACTTCTGTCCTGGGAAGGCCTTCAAAAACAGTTTTTCTCTCAAGTAGCTTGCTGGAACTTTTTAAGTAAAACTGGCTCCCTCAGCGGCGGGCTTAGGTGAGCTCTTGCCCACCCAGCCCTCCTGGAATCTGCACAGATTCTGAATTAGAGATGTGTCATTGGTTTCTTCATAGATTTGGATACTCTGATGAAATCTTCTTTCATTCAACCTATTGAACGGATTCCATTCAACCTATTGGATTCCATTCCTTTAGGAGTTCTCCGTGGGTATATGGGATCAGGCTGCCCTTGGAAGACCAAGTCCATGGGCTCAAGTATTCAACTTAGGCTCTTGAGTTGGGAAAGGGCCAGCAAGCTGGGTCCCTCAGGCCTCCTGCCCATGTGAGCCCCCATCTGGAACAGACCGGAAGTCAAATGATGAGGTCCCCTTACCATCTGCTTGACTTTGCTGGATCTCAGGCTTATTCACGGCCTTTGAGAGCAATTCAGCACTTTGGTTCAAGGCCTCCCCCCTAGGCCCTGCTGCTGATCCAGCTTGAAGTCAGGGTACACAGAGGAATGATCTCCTGGACAGACGAGGAGGCCCGACTACAGGGAGTGTCAACAAGAGTCTGAGAGCCCAGTGTTCCACTTGTGGAAATAATTAAGTGATTTTTTTTTCTTTTTTGCTGTGAGTGTGGAGAGTTCTGCTGAATCAACATGGTAGCTGGAAGTGGGCATTTGTCTGTGTGGTTTTTTTTTGGGGGGGGGTTAAGTGATTTAGTATGCGTGGGGCAGGGTCAGTTTGAAGTCAGGGTATTTGTCTGGTCTGCTGTAGACGTGAGTACTTGAGTATTATGTATGTGTCTGTATTTGTGTGTCATGAGTTGGTAGTCTCAGTTCCTTAAACCTCAGAACAATTAATTGAAGAATTAGAGGAATCATCATTGGATTTTTCCAGTTATGCAGATGGTGAGTCAGGGGGTAGCAGTGTTGGGCATGAAGCGGATGATGTTGGCCATATCAAGAGAGTTTATGGGCTGGGATGTAGCTCAGCGGCAAAGCGTTTGCCTCACATTTACAAAGCCCTGGGTTTGACCCCCAGTTCCAAAAAAAAAAAAAAGACAGAAAAAAAAAAGAGTTTATCATGGTAAACTTCATAGGTCAGAGAACATCTTCAAAGACATTAACTCAGAGTCTCATAATAATCCCAGTGTTGGATTGTTATAATTATCTTGATGCTAATGATTCTCTAAGAGAAATTATGTTCAACACAGTCTAGGATGTGTACCTCTGGGTTGATACAGGCAAAGAAAGCCTTCTTAAAATCATACAAAAAAGGACTCCTTTATTTAGAAGTGAGTGCATCCAGCATTCTCCATGGTGACCTAAGATTTAACATTATAACCTTGCTGAAAGATAAATGTCACCAAGTGTGGTGGCTCACGCCTCTAATCCTAGCAGTGTTAGAGGCTGAGGCAGGAGGATCGTGAGTTCAAAGCCAATCTCAGCAAAGGCAATGCGCTCAGTAACTCAGCGAGACCCTGTCTCTAAATAAAATACAAAATAGGGCTGGGGTTGTGGCTGAATAGTTGAGTGCCCCTGAGATCAATCCCCGGGATCCCCCCCCACCCCAAAAAAAATGATTGTTACCAGAAACTTTTCTCTTTGATTCAAGCAGTCATCCAGGGGAGAAATTAAAAGTTTTATTTTTGTCCTCCAACCCCACCCCACTTTCTAACTTCACAAAAAGGAGGGGATAGAATTATTATTGCCAATTTTGCTATCCACATTCGTGTTAAATGTGTTAGACCCACTGGCTGATAATGAGAGATTAAATGTTTGGAATGTACCATGCTGATTTGGGTCTTTGGAGGGATTAGGGTGCCCATTAGTCTGGATTGAGCCTGGGGAAACATGTCTTTGTTACGTGGCTTTGGTTGCTCGGGAACTGAACGTTGGCTATTAGCTGAAATCGGAGAGGCTCTCAGTCCGTGCCTTGATCACACTTGCTTGCTTGGCTGACTGAACAATGAGGGACCTTGAACCTGGAGCATGGGAGAATAAAGTTTTAACAGCCAGATTTCTTGTTAGAACCTTAGCTGACACTTCAGAAATCAAGCCTCTTGCATTTCTTTGGTCTCCTTGCCATGCTCCAAGGCCAGATGCTTAGCTGTTGCAAAATGAGGTCAAGAGCACACTTGGAATTAGAGAACATAGAGCTGCATCCCTTTTGGCACTTTGGAAGATGGGAATCCATCAGTGTCAGAGGGTTAGTTGGCCTTGGCATACCTGGGGTAGGGGGAAAAGCTACTCTGCTTTTTTGTGGGTCTCGTTCTTATGGGTGTGCGAAGGTACTCTTGAAGTTCCTGGGAAGAGAAGGAAGAAATGGGCTTCGAATAACTCCAGCAGAAGCCAGATTAGTATAATGGCAGGGATGATATTTTCAAGTCACCTTTGAGAGTGTTAGAAATATAATTTTACTTTTCTGTAAGTCAACTTATTCTCTCCTTTGAGTTTATATATATATATATATATATATATATATATTTTTTTTTTTTTTTTCCTGATGGTAATCATCAAGATTTTAGGTTTAAACTTCTTTTAGTTTGGGTTTTCTTCCCCCCTCTACGTCCCTGGGAGGCGGCTAAATGCTGGTTTGGGCTTCCATAATGTCATTACCTCTGCAGAGAGTTAGTCCTATTCCTGGCTTGTGTCCACCCTGGCATCTAGGGGCCTGCTGATTTCAGGGCACCTGGATTATATTCCATCTGCTGACAGCGTCTTCTCATCTCTGCCCCACCATCCTGTAAGGCCTCCTGCCCCCTCCCCCTTTAACTAACTTGCAAGTCCACCCAGGGAGCGTGGCGCTATTTAGCAGCTAGCTCTCCCATGATTCTCTGGGATCTATGGGAAAAGTCAAGGATTCGCTGGGCTCTCTCCCATGACATCCATGAAACCATCTTCTGTCAAGTGCCTCATGCCCCCATTCCTCTGGTAACTTCTGGATGCTACCAGATCCCCAGAGTGAAGGAGGAGCCAATGGGAGTGAGGATAGGCCTTATCAGGAGACTTCACAAGTCTCTAGTTCTTGCTTCCTGTCCCCCTCTGCACTTGCATCTGATGGGGGGAAAGCTGGCTCAACAAAGCTTTCTACAAACCTGCCATTTTAATGGTACATTATCTGCCTTTGGAAACTCAAAAGCCATGGTTCAGCACCTGCATCCAGGAGACCACAGATGCCCCCTGCTGCTAGTTAGGCATCCATATGTCCATCAAAAATTTACTGAGTACAAACTTGTATCAGGGAGGGTTCTAAGTATTGGGGATATGGGTGTCACCAAGACACAGGGCTCTGCCTATGGTAAGGAGACACAAGTGACATATATGGGGTGTCAGGTGGGGTTAAGCACTATGGAGAAAGGTCAAGGAAAGGTGAGTAGGAAGGTGGAGAGGGCTGCTGTCATGTAAAATATGGCCACTAGGAGGGAAGGACTGAGATGGCATTGGCAGGGAGGGAGCTCCTGCAAGGGAAGGGCATGAGGGTGTGAAGAGTTGAGGACCTGAAGGGCCAGTGTGGCTGGAGTGGGATGAGTGAGCAAGAAATCAGAAGGGTGTGAGGTGAGAGAGGAGAGGCTCCTATCACAAGTGGCTTTCCGGGTTGTGAGGGCTTTAGCTTTATTCTGAGTTGACAAACGGAAATAATTAAAAGCTGGGTGACTTCGGCCAGTGTCTAATTGCTGATGGGGAGGATTTGGTAGAGGTGAGTGTGATGATGTAGGAGAGGATGGAGAGGATCATGGAGTGAGGTCCCTGAATGGGCCATAGGGGATGAGACCTGGGCGCAAGTAGAGGCTGGCCTTGGGTCAGCTGACAGGCACAGGGGGAGAGGTGGCGAGGGCACAAGTGTTGTGGGGTCTTGAGGAAAGAGAGCAAGAGGGATCAGGGTCCATGACAAGAGCAAGGCTAGGGAGGAGCGTAGCGGTCCAAGGAGAAAGAGAAGTGTGGAGGAGTGGGGGTGTCAGGAGATGAGGAGAGAAAAGGGCTAGGAAAGGAGTCGGGGAGGACAGATGGCCCTGGGTGCAGTGGAGCCTGACGTGAGTGTGGAACGAGACTGGGCAGGTGGTTTGATGTTTTCCTCTGGTCATGTTTGATGTTCGAGACAGGAAGAGCTGGATTGAAACCCAGGCTGTTTGGGTCAGAGATAAGACGGCTCCAGAGAAGGGCAAGAGAGTTCAAAAGCAGGAAGCACAAGACAGGGAGCCAAGGACTGGAGGGGCAACAAGCGGAAATTAGGTCATGTGTCCACCATGTCTCCTCTGCAGGCACCATGTGCATTGAAGGTGAGGGCGGTTGGCTAGAAGAGGGGTCCCCTCTATGGGATGGAGGAAGGAGATGGGGACAGACTCACTGAGTGGGTGGCCCCACTGTGATCAGAAAAGAAGCTTTATCCTGGAGAGCACTTGCTGCCATCTCCTCTCAGCCATTCCTGGGCTCTGGCAACCCCTCACTTATTATTTTTGTCTCATTTCATATAAATGGAATCATAGTTTTGTTTTTTTCTTGTGATAGACTTTTATTGCTCAGCATGTTTTCAGGGTTGATCTGTGCCGTAGCATGTTAACTGTTTTTTATGCATTTTGATTACCAAATAATATGCCATCGTATGAGGGCATCCTGTTTTCTTTATCCTTTCTTCAGCTGATGGACTTTAGGGTTGTTTTCACTTTTGGGCTCTCATGAGTGATGCTGCTATGAACATCCAAGTACAAGGTTTTGTGTGGACCAGTCATCTTCATTTCTCTAGGATCTATGCCAAGAGCAGAATTGTTGGGTCATTTGGATCTTTGTATTTAACACTCTGAGTGGTGGCCAGACTGTCTGCCAAAGTGTCCGCACCATGTGACTTTCCCACCACAGCGTTCGAAACTTCCAGTTTCTCCATATCTTCAGCAACACTCTTTATTATCTGATTTATGGAGTATGGCCATTCTGACAGGTGTGAGATATTTTCTCATTGTGGTTTTGAATTGCATTTCTCTGATGGCCAATGCTGTTGAGCATCTCTTCATGGGCTTGTTGGCCATTTGGATATCTTCCTTGGAAGATAAATCCATTGCCCATCTTTAAATTGGATTAATTGTCTTTTTTCTTATTGTGTGAGTTCTTTACATATTTTGGATACAAATTTCTTATAAGATAAACGATTTGCTAATATTTTTCTCCCAACCTGTGAATTGTCTTTTTAACTGTGGTGGTGTCCTTTGAAACATATTGCTGTTATGCTTTATTTAAAAAATGTTTAGGTTTTAAAGTTTTGAAAGACATTCTTGTATGCAATGAAAACTCAGAAATTTTTGAGTAATACACACAAAGAAGGAATAAATGAAACATTATCTTACCATTCAGAGGTAAGTACTATGAACATTTGGGATTCCATTATGCATTTTATAAGTCTCATCAGTTGTGAATATCTCTCCAGTTCAATATTTCTATAAAATCACTTCTTACGTTGCATAATCTTTAATAATGTGGGTGAACAGTTTGCTTAAATAGTTCCTTGTTGTTGGACACTTAGGTTGTTTCCAATTTTCACTCTTTTTAATGAAGTTAAATCTTTCTGAATATGCATGGTTAATTTCTTTGGATGGGTTGGAATAGAATTGCTGGGTCAGAGCATATACATTAAAAAACTTTTTCTGAGGATAGTTCTGGGGATTGAATCTAGGGCCTTATGAATGCTAAATATGCTCTCTCCTCAGCTACATCTCCAGGACCTGATTGCACATTTTTAAGGCTATAGAAACTTGCTCCCCATTTGCCTTCCTGAAAGATTGAGGCCAGCTATGCTCTGCGAGCAGTTTGTGGGAGATAGCCCTTGGCCAAGAAGCCCACCTGGTCCATGAAACAATACTATTAACAGTAATAGCATTGCATTTATGTGCTATGCACCATTTCAAGCACTTTATACATATTGACTGATTTATTCCTCATAATAACTCAAGTTGATATTATTTTGCCATTTTACAGATTAGATGATTGAGGCACAGAGAGGTTATATTGTTGCCCAAGGTCAACAGCTGGGAGTGCAGGATTTGAACCCTGGAAATCTTGTTCCTGAGTCCTGGATCCTAACTACTTTGCTTTACTCTCGATTTAGGTCTCTATCTTATGCAATCAATTGTGGACAGAGGTAGCTGTCGGTATAAATGCTCAGGAGGGAGAAAGCTTGGTACTCTCAAATACAATGCTGGCTGTTGCTTTAAAATGTTCATCATGCTAATAAAGCTAACACTTATTTTTTAATTTTTTCTAATTTGTTATATATGACAGTAGAATGCATTATAATTCATATTACACATATCGAACACGATTTTTCATATTTCTGGTTGGACACAATATAGAGTCACACCATTCCTGTCTTCATACATGTATTTAGGGTAATGATGTCCATCTTATTCCACCATCTTTCCTACCCCCCATGCTCCCCCTTCCCCTCCCTCCTCTTTGCCCTATCTAGTGTTTGTCTAATCCTTCAATACTCCCCGCAAAAACCCCATCATGAATCAATATCCTTATATCAGAGAAAATATTTGGCATTTGTTTTTTGAGATTGGCTAATTTCACTTAGCATTATATTCTCCAACTCCATCCATTTACCTGCAAATGCCATGATTTTATTCTCTTTTAATGCTGAGTAGTATTCCATTGGGTATATATACCACATTTTCTTTATCCATTCATCTACTGAAGGGCATCTAGGTTGCTTCCACAGTTTAGCTATTGTGAATTATGCTGCTATAAACATTAATGTGGCTGTGTCCCTGTAGTATGCTGTTTTTAAGTCCTTTGGATATAGACTGAGAAGTGGGATAGCTGGGTCAAATGGTGGTTCCATTCCAAGTTTTCCAAGGAATCTCCATACTGCTTTCCATATTGGCTGCACCAATTTGTAATTCTACCAGCAATGTATGAGTGTGCCTTTTTCCCCACATCCATGACAACACTTATTGTTGTTTGTATTCTTGATAGTTGCCATTCTGACTGGAGTGAGATGAAATCTTAGAGTAGTTTTGATTTGCATTTCTCTAATTGCTAGAGATGTTGAACATTTTTCATATGTTTGTTGATTGATTGTATATCCTCTTCTGAGAAGTATCTGTTCAGTTCCTTGGCCCATTTATTGATTGGGTTATTATTATTTTTTTTGGTGTTAAGGTTTTTGAGTGCTTTATATATCCTAGAGATTAGTGCTCTATCTGATGTACATGTGGTAAAGATTTGCTCCCATTCTGTAGGCTATTAACCTCACTGATTGTTTCTTTTGTTGAGATGAAGCTTTTTAGTTTGAATCCATCCCATTTATTGATTCTTGGTTTTAATTCTTTTGCTATAGAAGTCTTATTAAGAAAGAAATTAAAGGGATACATAGGAAAAGAAGAATTCAAATTATCACTACTTGCAGACAATATGATTCTGTAACTACTAGACCCAAAACATTCCACCAGAAATCGTCTAGAACTAATAAATGAATTCAGCAAAGTAGCTGGATATAAAATCAACACCCATAAATCAAAGGCATTTCTGTACGTCAGTGACAAATCTGCTGAAAGAGAAACTAGGAAAAATCACCCTATTTACAATAGCTTCAAAAAAATAAAATACAAGGGAATAAACTTAACAAAAAAGGTGAAAGACCTCTACAATGAAAGTTTTATTGCAGAATGGTTAGAGAATGTGACCGTCTTGGGTTTTATTTCTGAGGCTTTATTGAGATTTGCTTTGTGGTTTTTGATTTTTTTCTAAGTTCTTCAAGGGTGCTGGAAAAGAAGGTATATTTTCTGTTTTTGGTTTACATGTTTGTTTGCTTGTTACCATTAGTGGTATTATCCAGACTCTCTGTCTCCTATTCTTTTTTAAGTTTACTTGGATTTTCAAGACTGAGAGACATAAATCCTTTCCCACAACTCTTGTGTTCCTGTCTTTTCTTTGTACAAAAGCATACTAGTTGGTTGTCTGTCTTTGTCTGACTTATAAATGCAAATGTTAAAGTATCTGGGCTGGGAAAGAAAGGAACTGAGCAGCTAAACTGAATTCCATTTTAACTATTTTTACCTACGTGTACCTATTTGTACATATTTGTGTGTCTTTGTGTGTTTCTGTGAGGGTGTAATGAGATTTGGCATATACATCTCCTTTGGATGTGACTGTGTCAATATTTTCTCCTGTGTGCTTGTCATTGTGAGTTTGACATATGTGTTCATATATGTGTGTTTATCTGTAGCATCTTTTTCTTTAACTTGAATCAGGGCTAGGGACTGCCTTGCTATTACTTTGGCTTTTTGTGGAGTGGTTAAAAGTCAGGAGCTCTGCCCCCTTGTGTGTTAACCCATCTGACTCTTGGTTTATCTCTCCCGGCAGCAGAAGATCTTCCTGGTAAGTGGGTCCAGTACCAACAGCTTCTCTCTGGCACTCATTCTTTGCTCTGTCTGGGGATCAAGAATGTTAGGACCCTAAACCCCTGCTGTCACCCTCTCCCCAGAATGTCTGTTCATGTGGCCCTGGCCTGGCTTCTGCTTGTGCTCATCCCTTCATAAGCAGGAACTTAAAGGACTTGGTGTTGGCCCCAAAGGGCCCCTAGTATTTTCGGAAGTTTGATGGTAGCGATTCAGGTTATTTTATGACCTAGTGCAGGCTCCTCTGGAATCTCCTCACCGTCCTCTTGTAAGAGTCTCAGAATGGACTCTTTGGACACCTTGCACATGGCCTTTCTCATTGTACTGGATGAGCTGCTGGGGTGTGGACAGGCATAAACTGAGTGCCCAGCCCCACGTGGGTTTCTGAGGCCTGCCTACTTGTGACCATCCCTCCTTCAGGGAACTTGCTGACTTCCTGGGAGACAGGGCACATTCCTTAGACAGGACATGGCTGGAGGACTGTTCCCCACTCAAGAGCTGGAGGAGATAAAAGGTGGGAAGGTCAGTGTTTGCCACACAGACAACAGGCCCTCCTCTTCCTGCAAATGTGAGTGACTGGAGGAAGGAGAGGGCTGAGAGAGAGACATTACAGCCTCCTCTATGCTCACCCAATTCCCCTGTTTAGCAGCGTCTTTTGAATAAAGGTCACTTAGTATGTATTGATTTTTAGGGATTGTGCCTTGATTTGACCTCTAGGAAATCTAAGTTAGGGTTTCCAATGTGGGGAGGGGAAGGGCAGGAGAGGTCTAGTGCATTTTGTTCATCAATAATACATTACTGACATTTCCCCCCCAGAGCAGCCTCGGTACCCTCTGATTTTAGCATTGGTATGTCCTTGGGATATAGAGGGCGCCGTGATAATTATACCCACCCTACAGAAAGGCCCGAGAACCTGACAGAAACACACACAGTGGGGTCAGCACAAGGGCCAGAGCCTCTGCCTCGCAACCCCAGGCAGAGGTAGACACCTTCTCCTCCAGTCTGTGCCCTGGAGAGGCAAGGTTTCAGCTCCCTGCTCCCCTAAGCTCTCCTGTCAGGTGAGCCTTGGCATCTGGGTCAAGCCAGAGGCCTTGGTGGGGATCCATTAAGAAGGACCTTGCTTGGCAAGTTGTTTCTTACATGGTCTCTTCCTTTCTCCCCACTCAGGAAGAGGAGTTCATCGACTGGTGGAGCAAATTCTTTGCCTCAATAGGGGAGAACGAAAAGTGTGGCTCCTATTTGGAGAAGGATTTTGACACTCTAAAGGTGAGGTCTTGCTCCCAAGATGGGATTCTCTTCAGGCCTGCCGTCACTGGGCACCTGGGATGGGCAGCGGGAGATACAGCAGAAAGATAATGTGTGTGTGTGTGTGTGTGTGTGTGTGTGTGGTTGGGACTCTTGATGAACTAATTGGAATGAGAAAGGTCATCCACCTATTTGGACCAAAAAGTCAATGTGGGCTGGGATAACTAAGAAAGTATTTTGGTACCTGTGATACTTGAAGTATTTGCAGGTAAAATGATGCTTGAGTTTTGCCTTAAGAATGCCCCTTCAGACCCCAAAAATATGCAGGAGGAAGATACATGGTATGGGTGGTCCTCTGACAGATTTTCAAAAGGCTAAAAATGAGTAAGCCTATAAAGCATTAATTGTTAACATTGTAGATGGGTACTTAGGGATTTGTAGTACTATCTGATCTCTTCTAGTGTTGTTCGAACTTTCCTATAATAGAAAATTTGTATTGAAATAAAAAGTGGAATCAATCTGAGAAAGTACCTGTGGCCTCTGAATATAAAAATATGGTGAAACCTTGTCTCTGGATAAAAACCAGGGCTAATCAGCCAAATTCTGGTATTTTGAGGAAGTTCTAAAAATGCGATCACTCTTTTAAAAAGTGGATTCCTTTTTAAAATGATGACCAAAAGTGACTCAAAAATCACTGCCCAAAGGAGTTGCAAGTTTCCTGTATAGGGTTACCAGATAAAACCCAGGATGTCAGGTTAAATTTCAGATAATGATGGATGATTTTTAAGAACCATTTGTGTTCTTGTGTGGGACATACTTAACTAGAAAGTATTTTTTATTTATCTAAAATTAAAATATAACTATGTGCCCTCTATTTTCACTTACTTCTTTTGAATGTAAATGAGAAAGATTCTGTGCCCCACGATTACCCACAGGCATGGACAGGAGAGAACAAATGGTGGGTGAAGACTGTCACATGCATGAGACGGGTCCCCAGGATCTTAAAGGGGAAGGAATAAGTGAGGGTCCAGGGTAGTTGGGTGGCCTGGTCTTTCAGCTGATTTTTCTGCCTGAGAGTCTTTGGTGGGGACTCTGAAGGGTGGTTTCACGAGGTGGCAAATGTCAAGTCTGATGTGTTAGAGGCTGCCTGATGAATTGTGCCTGGAGACCTGGCAGCTCAGAGATTAGATGACAGGCAGCAACAGTGGCTCCCCCAGCAGTTAGCTCTTCATTGACTTCACAGCTGGGTACGTGAGGTTGGGCAAAGGGACAGGACTATTTGTGTACCAGGAAGAAGGTTCAACACAGTAGGTCTGGCATATGGTACTGTGGCCTTGCCAAAAAATGAGACAAACCAAGCAAGAATGAGGACTGCTGCCAGGGTGGCCCATGGCCCTGGCCCCTCGCTGCTCCCTAGGATGCCGGATGCTGAATTGGCACCCAGCCCTCTTGCTTGACCTCTCTGAGAAGATCTCCAAACAGCATCCAAGTGAAAATAGCCTGTCCAAAGCAAAAAGGCATTCCAACTATTTATGGGGGAAAAACTAGACTTAGAAGGAAGTCCTTTAAGGATAAGTAAATAGAAGAAAGCCAGCATCACCAGCATGGGTCTTTGAAAAATAGCCTATAGCATAATGGAGAGAACAGAGTATACAACAAGTGGAGAAAAACTCATTTTGGAATTTACTAGCATAGGGCAAAAACCAATGCATAGTCTTAAATAGCAAAACGAAAACAAAAGATATAACAAAGCATTTAAAACAAATTATAGAAAAAAAACAGTAGAAAAAGAGCAATACAGATTGGTTTTCCTAATAAACAAAAATGGATTAAACTCTCCTATTAAGTGAAAAGGACTCTTAGACTATATCAAAAGTTGAAATTCATCACACTGTTTTTTTAAAATATTTATTTTTTTAGTTGTAGTTGGACACAATACCTTTATTCCACTCATTTATTTTTATGTGGTACTGAGGATCGAACCCAGGGCCCTGTGTGTGCTAGGCAAGTGTTCTACCGCTGAGCCACAACCCCAGCCCCCACCACACTGCCCCTTTATAAGATGTGTCCAAAATGTACAACTTAGAATGATTAAAAAATGCTTTGGCAACCAATGTTTTGGCTACAAATACAATTTCAGGTAAGAATGAACAAAGGGGAAGCAGGTAGAACTAAAGTAAAAAGCAAAGAAAAAAAAGAGTTTTATAGAAATAAAAAGATACATTTCAATGAGAAGGCACCCAATGCTTAGAAATATTTGAGCAAAAATGGACAGGGATATATAAGCAATTACTTCAGACAGATAAAACACAGAGATTAAAATTGAAGTGAGGGATTTTAATATATATTACTTTTTGATCAGTAAAAAAATAAATAAGAAAATAAAAAATCTGAGTAACTGGGTAAGATGTTTTAAAGTTATGTCAAGTTAATGTTGCATCTTTACATGAAGTCACAGTTGTAGCTTTAAAATAGAAAATAAAAGTCATAAAAAATAGAGAATACATTTTTTCTAATGCTCAGAGAATGCTTACAAAGTTTGATTACATATTAGTTTAGTAATATGTTCCCCAAAGCAGATATCATACAAGAGAGCTTAAAATAAAATGAGAAATTAATAACAAAAGTTTAAAAAGAAAGTTAAACCAGTTTGAAATTTTAAAAAGTATTTTATTAGGACTTCCAGTACGAACATGACTGCATAAATCAGCATTTTTTCCCTTTTCTCTTGGAAATCATTCAAACCCACAAAATCCATTTTTTTTTTACCAGAAAAGTTGGAAACAAATACAAGTAGCAGACTCCAAAATATAAGTAAGGGCTGCCCAAGGACAACTGAGATTGGGTAGAGACCCACTTAGCAGTAAATGAAGAGAAGATGCATCGAGGAGGATGAAAGTGCATAGGGGTAGCAGATCCCAGTGAAAATATCCTTCCAAATGGAAGAATGCTGATAATTATTTAAGATGGGTGATGAGTACATGGGAGTTTGTTATCTATTTGTTTTTACTTCTGTGTGCTTGGAAATTTTTTATAATAAGTAGTTTTAAAATATAGTTCTTGGAATTGAGGTTGCACTGTGAAATATGAAAGTTAATCCCCTGTTTGCAACACTGGAGCTTTGGAGAGAGGATCAAAGTGATGACAGAAGCCTCCTTAGACTGGTTTGGTTCTGAGAAGCAGAGATGGTGGAGCTACATGAGGATCACCCAGATGAGCCATAGTTGCAGGAAGCAGTCTGCCTCTGTGGTAGGAACAAAGGAAGTAGCTGGTCCAGAAAAATCCGACCTACTTAGTGACGAATAATAATAAAATAAATGGTATAGCATTAATTTAAAAATTCTGGGTGGGGGAAAGGAGGGGAAAATAGAAATCAAATTTAGCAATGAAAGAGGATATATACCCACTGAAAAGTTTTGCCAAGGAGCAGAAGTGATAGAACATTTTTCTGTGAGCTTTATAGAAATGGGGCTGTTAGAAAGCAAAGTAAGGGATGATGAGATGAGTGGAGAGGAGCTGTGAGCTGGTAGGACTCAGGAAAAAGGAAGACGAAACATGAAATTGGAAGGAGCAGAGGGCAGCATGGACACATGGGGAACACACTCAGGGGTGTAGAGGACAGAATGACCAAAATGACCAAAACAAGCAAATGATGGAAAAGGAAAAATGTGAAAAAGGAAAAAGAGAAAATGGCAGATATTGAAGTCAAAGAAAAGAGGCCCAACATTTGCATAATTGGCCCCTCTGAAGATGATAACCAAAACAGTGAAGCCAAACAAGTAAACATAATAATTTAATCCAACGTCACTGGAATGAAGGAATGTTGAATATACATTTTGTAAAGGTCCGCTGTGTATTAGGAAAAATGGACCCCGCTTGGTCAACTCTGAGACATATACTAGAGTAATTATTGTACTTCAGAGTTCTTTGGGTAGTCATAGCTCTTTCTCATTCCATAGGGTAGAGGAGAAATAAATCAAGATGATTTCAGTTCTCTACAACCTTCAAAATCTTACTGTAAAGCACCATATATAGGATCATCAAAGAAATGCAGGGTGACCTGAGGATTTTACATTCAGCAAAGCTGCCCTCAGGCAAAACTACAGACAGCCGGGTGTGTGTCTTCAGGAACTGAGTTAATATAATTCCTACGAGCCCAGCTTGACAGAACTCTCAGGGATGAGCTTTAGCCAGTGAGGCGACTAGAGCAGAAGGACTGTGCATGTCCCATTTTACCTTAGAACCCAAAGGAAAACAAACGGAAGGCTTAGGCTCAGAAGACAATGTAGATACCACATGATACAGTAAATGCAGAATAGACTGAAAATGTAGAAATGATAAAACTGACAAAAAGTCAGTGGAGAAGGAGGAAAGAAGGTGAGACGTAGAGTAAGGACACTAACTGCTATATTACAAAATGAATGGAGTGGAGAGATTAAAAAATTTGCAGATCACAACATAGGACTATATGCAAATTATGACCAAATAGTAAAAGGTAATCATTAAGAAGAAAATGTTGCCTAAAACTAGGTGATAGAGAGGGAGAAGGAGGAATATAAAGTTTAGCCCACAAACACTGTCTCTAAAGACATAGAGGACTAATTATTATTAGTATGTATACATTTATAATACCAGAATGGAAACTCAGGTCATCCTAGATACCAGAAGACACACACACACACACACACACACACATATTGTGCAGCTAGAGATTTCTAAAAAAACCTATGAAACTAGAAAATTCCATGGCTAGCTCAATATAAAAACAAACGTATAACTCAGACTACATATCACTACCTGTAACATCAACTGCTTATTATGAAATTTAAATTTGATCTCAAAACAAAATCTCTGTTAAATCAGACCTCAAAACAAAATCTAACTCTAAGACAAAGAGATTTATAAAGAGTGAAAAATAAAAAATTGGCAATATGTGTACCAGGCAGATGTAAATGAAAAGATAGCAGAAGTCATGATGTTAAAGTTTTCAGGTTCCTAAGATTGAACAAGACAAAAGTTGGCAATTTATGGCGCTCAGTGGGAACAAGTTCAAGATAGCACAGTAATGAGAATGTCTACGTGTGAAGCAAGGCAATGTCATCAGCTACAAAACAGAAAGTACAGGAGGTGGAAGAAGCAATAGAAGCATATTGAAAAGTAGAGAGAGATTTTAATCCACCTCTATCAGTATATGTCAGATCAAGGGGACAAAAATGTGAGAGGATACAAAAGCCCTGGCATAATTATTAACCCAATTGAACTTGGAAGCCTGAAAATAAAGACCACACCTGTGGCACAATTACAAAATAATGAGTATGTAACAGGCCACAGAGAGAATCTTAAATTGAAAAAAAAAATGATGCTATCACAGACACCCATTTTCTGATTGCAATGCTGTAAAAATTAGAAATTAGCAACAAGATCAAACGTCCTCACGGCCTCTTCTATCTGGATAATTAAAAAATACAAACCTTCTATTAATAATTTTTGAGGGAAAGAGAAAATACAAACCAAAGGTGCAGAATATCTAGGAAAGAATGATAAAATACTAGACAGTAAAACTTACTCATTATAGCTAAAGCAGCTTTCAGAGTACATTTACAGCCTTCAGAACTTAGGTTAATTATAAAAGAATAAAAACTAAGCATCCAATTCTGAAACCAAATTATAAAAAATAAAACTGTAATTACACAATGCCAAGAAAATTAAGATGAAAATATTATCTATCAATACAAATAGGGCACTGCCAAGACAGTGGCAAGGAGAGGCAGTTTTGAGGCAGTAAATATTTTAATTATCATGAAAGAAAGAGTAAAGTGGATATAATAATAATACATTATTATAATTTAATAATTATTATAAATTTATTATTTAATAATTATGATTTATTGTCTCTGACTTAAAGAAGTCAGAGATAATAATGATAATACATTAAAACACAAAGAAAATATAAAAGCAGAAATGAGAAACTAAGAAAAAATGATAGAACTGAAAAATCTGAGAACTGATCCTTAAATTGAAATGAATCAGTTACATGAACATCTCTCCAGCTGATTCAATAAGAGATGTAGAGAAAAACAAGCCAAAATCCGTAATGGAAGTAGGGACATAGTGATTATAATGGAGAATTAGAACAGTTCAGGAGAATTTTAAGTTCTATGGAGGGCCCTTCCTGTCTGTGGATTTCACATCTGCAGACTCAACCAATCTCGGATGAAAAATATTTGAGAAAAATTTGTCTTTACTGAACATGTACAGACTTTTCCTCCTGTCGTTATTCTCTAAACAATGAATAAGTAGTTGTTATAACTACTTACATAGCATTTACATTGTATTAGGTATTATAAGAGGATGGTGTAACTATGCTGAAAGATGTGAGTAGGTTAAATGAAAATACTATGCCATTTTATTTTATTTATTTTAATTTATTTTTTGGTACCAGGGATTAAACTCAGGGGCACCCGACTACCAAGCGACATCCCCAGCCCTATTTTGTATTTTATTTAGAGACAGGGTCTCATTGAGTTGCTTAGCGCCTTGCTAAATTGCTGAGGCTGGCTTTGAACTCGCGATCCTCCTGCTTCAGCCTCCCCAGTTGCTGGGATTACAGGCATGTGCTGCTGTGCCCAGCCTATGCCATTTTATATAAGGCACTTGAGCATTTACAGGTTTGGGATATTTCCATACTAATAAGATTGAAAATCTCATTGAAATGAGTTAATTTGAAGGCAAAGAGAAATACTAGGACTGTCTCAAGAAGGAACAGAAAACTATGAAAGAAACAGGGAAATTATCAGAGAATTATCTCCCAAGAAAGAGCCACAATCAGGAGATTTAAAGAGGCAATTTCTTAAATATTAAAAAAATAAATAATTCCTATGATACATACACTATTCCACAGCAGAAAAAGAATTAAAAGTAAAAAATCTTGGTTTTTTTATAGAGCTAGAATTGCTTTACTACCAAAATCTGACAAAGCCCACTCATACATATAAATCTCATTTATGAAATGAATATATGTACAAAATCTTAAATAAGACCAAAGGGAACCAAATCACATATTAAAATAAAAAGTCATGCATGATAGTGAAATTGACTTTATGGTAAAAATAAGGAGAGGTCAATATTAGGAAATCATTAATAATATCCATCTTATTGAAAGGTAAAATTAACTGAGACTCAATAGATATAGAAAAGCATTTGGTAAGATTCAGTAGCTACTGTTGATTCTTTGGAATGAGTCACATATTGGAAAAAAGAAGGAGTTTCCTCAATGTTAGAATACATCTCAAACCAACAGCCAGCATTCAGCTTCATGACTTCTGCAGGTCTCTATCCCTAGAAATTAGGCTTCTGTTTCCAAAGAATGTTCCTTAAGTGCATTTGTCTGGGGCGAGGGTTCATAGCTTATTGATTAGTGATCACTGAAGTCTTGTGTGACTCAATATAGGCCTATAGGGAAGCTCTGGGGACATCCCTTTTGACAGAGACAAGAAAAGACTCACCATGACCACATACATTGTTCTAACCATGTGTATTCTAACCATTTCCGTGTGGACAAAAAGAAATAGGTCACTCATTTTAGAAAGGAGGAGGCAATTATCATTACCATCATGTGTGAAGGATTTGCTTGACCCCCTGAAAAGAATCTGCTAAGTTAGAATCACTAGGAGAACCCAGGAAGATGGCAGCAACTGTTTAGAAAATCTAGTGAAAGAAAGGTTCACATTTGCAATACCAATGAAACATTTATCTTAGCTAGGAATAAACTTAATGAAAAGCATGTAGGCCCTATATGAGGATAACTAGAAAATAAGTTTTGAATAAATTCAGCATCAGATTATATCTCTGGATTAAAAAAACTAATACTGAAAAGATCTTGATTCCTTCCTCCAAAATTAATTTTAAGTTTAATGTGAGTCTAATAAAAATTCCAAGAAGCATTTATTTAGAACTATACTTAATGTTCCAAAATTTCATCTGGAAGGACTTCAGAATATGGAGCCGCGGTAATTAGACATAGTGTTAGTGAGGAGTAGACAGAATGATAGAGTAGAATAGAAAGATATCACAACCAGCAGGATGTGTGATCACTTAGTGTGTGATACAAGTCACTGTGAAAAGGAGGAACAGTTTAAACAAATAAGACCTTAGACAATTGCATAACCATTTGGTGAAAAAGAATTTGAATTCTTCCCTCATACTATGTACGAAGTTGAATTGAGTGCTTGTTCCTGCTGAAAGAAGAAGACACTCGGAGCCTAATTTGAAAGGCAGAAGCTGTAAGGAAAAAGCTGTGTAGAAATATCTGGAATGGCTAAGAAAACAAACAAATGGAGCACACAAACACACACAAACATGACATCAACACATACAAACATAAACATACCATAAAAGTATCACACACATATCATAAACACGATTGAACAGCAAGTGATCAACTGGGACGAGATATCTGTATCATGTTTGCTAGACCAGTGGTTAATATCCTCTACATACAAAGAGGCCTTTCAAATTACTACAAATCAGAAAACAGACACCAGGAGATGGAAAAAGGATAAATAACAAGGATGAGCAGTTCATAAAGAAGAAATACAAAGGGCTAATAAACCCATACAGATTTTTCCAGTGGTCAAATAAATGTGAGTTAAAAATTTAATATACCATCTTTCATCTATCAAATTAGCAAATTAACATCTATCAAAATTAACAAACGTTTAAGTGATAGTATAAGTCCAGAATATGATACATTTGCACCTGTAGTTGGAAGAACGAGTCTAGACAATTTTTCCAGAGGGCAACTTGACTGTGCTCATCAAAGTTCTTAAAACATTCATATGTTTTGACCAGGAATTCTTTTTCTAGAACCTTACCATAGAGACACATTTAAATGAATACACAAAGCATATGGGTAACAGTTTTCAAACTCCTGTAATTTATAAGTCATTTTTTAAAAATAAGATTGAACAATTGCAAAACTAAATGTTGGCTATAACTTATGGTACATTTATACATTTTGATGTTATATTGCCATTAATGGGGGTCATATAGAAGTATATTTTTCACCTATAAAGATATTCATGGAACATTGTTAGGATAAAAAAAAAGTTAACAACACAATTTATTTCCTGGAACTGCATTTTGGGAAGAAAAAAATTCCAATAAAAAATATTAAGAAAATGTTCAAAATGACACGTACCAATTTTTCATCACATAACTATTATTTGGGGGATTTTAAGTGTTATTAATTTTTCATATTTGATTATAATTTCTAATTTTTAATATTGCTATCACTTGCATAATTAAAATATTACTTGGAAGAGAGAATTTGAGCTGGCCCAAAATGAGAAATAATATTTTGAAAGATGAGAGAGCAACTGATGTAACTTTACTGTTAATTTCAGTTTTAATCAATTCAGCATGTCTACCTGTAAACATATCAATATTACTACTATCATCTTTATCATCTGTAAAAAAAAATACATTTTCATTTATCCCTTATCAATTTCAAAAAATTTTTCTAGCAAATAATCATTATTGGCTATTTGAGAGCAGACAAATAAATAATAGATTTAACAAATTTAAGCTGGTGCTCAGCAGGTCTGCTTGGCTTAATATTTGATGCCATCCTCATTGGACATTCTGAACAGGGGTTCATTTTTACTTGAAAAGCTGATCTGTTAATTTTCCAGAGTTCTGACTCTGTCTACAAATAAATTTAACTTTTTATATGTTTGTAAGCTTATCTCCTTTTTTAAAAAATATTTATTTAGTTGTAGATGAACACACAGTATCTTTATTTATTTTTATGTGGTGCTGAGGATCAAACCCAGTGCCTCACAGGTGTGAGTCAAGCACTTTACCACTGAGCTACAGCCTCAGCCCCAAGCTTATCTTCTTAAAAAAATGCACCAATCATTTTCTGTGATGATGCTCAAATATTTGGAATATTAATTCAAACACTCGCTTCCATAATGGACTGAACCAATGTCTTCCCTCTTGCTCCCTCTCCTGGGGTTTTCGTTCCATCTCTGACTTTTCCCCCATTTCTTTCTCTTCTTCTTGGTTCCTCTGCACCTCTCCCATCTTGCCCTTCTCTTTGTCTGTGTTCCTTTATTTGTTTTGGTCCTCACTCACTTTCTTCTTCTCTGTTCCTTCTCTTTCTTTCTCTACTTTCATACTATTGTGTGTTCCCTTCTTTTCCCATTTCCTCTTCCTTTGCTGTCCCTCTGTTCGCTCTCCCTTGTCCCCCTATATGACAGGTCTATGACACATCACTGGAGAATGTGGAGGCTTTTGAAGGCCTGTCCGACTTTTGCAACACCTTCAAGCTCTACCGGGGCAAGACTCAGGAGGAGACAGAAGATCCATCTGTCATTGGGGAATTTAAGGTAAGTCCCTGAGGATGTGTCCCTGGGTCAGCCTAAGTGAAGAAGGGGGTGGAGCAGCAACTGCAGTGGTGACCATGGTGCTGATGTTGGTGACCACATGGGTGGTGGAAGTAGTGATGCTCCTGATGGTGGTAATGGGGCGGCATTGGGCTGGGTGAAGTTCATGTGATGATTCTCCTAGAGATGAGAGCAATGGTCATAATGGTTATCGTGTTGGTGACAATGCTAAAAATCAAAATTAACCTCTCATTCTTTTCAGGGCCTCTTCAAAATTTATCCCCTCCCAGAAGATCCAGCCATCCCCATGCCCCCAAGACAGTTCCACCAGCTGGCTGCCCAAGGGCCCCAGGAGTGCTTGGTCCGTATTTACATTGTCCAAGCATTTGGCCTGCAGCCCAAGGACCCCAATGGGAAGGTAACTTTCCTAGAGCACTCAGAATGGCAGGCATGACTACAAATGGCCTCAGGAGTCTGGACATGGTCTCTGCCTCAGGGAGTCACAGTAAGCTGGGGAAACCAGAAAAACCCATGCAGAACTGAGATGTCACTGGATGGAGTTTTTGTCAAGGACCAAAATGTAGGAGGTCAGAGAAGGGCAAAGTTGGCACAGGACTTTGGAAATATGTAGAAGTTTATGGGGAAGGAATAGGGTTCTTAAGTACAGAAGGAATTTTGATAGGTCAGGAGGGAGAAGAAAGTAGTATTTTAAGAGAAGTCAAAAGCACAGGCAAAGGTTTGAAATGGGAGGGCTTGGTCCACGGGCAATTAGGATGCAACATAAGGATCAGTGTGGCAAAGGTGTAGCTGGAGGCTGGGATTTGCAGGGCATCCGTGGTGGGAAGGAAGGAACAAAGGAGGGAGGAGCAGGTTTGGTAACTGCTGTGCCCAGCTGTGGTGGAGCTGGAGGTAGAAGGAAAACCAGGAATGCTCGAGGTGCCTTTATTTAACATTCTGGTGTTTTGTTCATCATGGATTATTGACATTGGTTTTAATTTTCAAAATACTGCACTGAAGTATTATTTATCTTGATTCCTGAGTTTTGGGGCCCTCCCTTAAATTGTGTGCCTAAGGCAAGAGACTCAGCTGTCTCACCCTAATCCTGGCCAGAGATGGAAGAAGGAGATTTGAAGGAGGGAAGGAGTCTGGGAGTCAAAGGGAGACAGTAAACTGGGTGACAGAGGAAAGCTGGAAAGAGAGAGGAAAGCTGAGAGGCAGGAGCGGTCCTTTCTTACCTCCTTACACAGGTTCAGGCCTCCTGTGTGTCCTTGAGGCTGTGGGGAGGGGCTCAGCATTCTCCTCCTGCTGCCTGGCCTCTCAGGGCTGGGAGGTCAGATGATCCTCAGCCTTGGCACCACAGATGGCCTCCAGGATGTGGCCGGGTTGGCTTATATCCTTCACACCTTCTCAAGCCAGACTTGCCCTGGGCCTTCTCTGGCCGGGCTGTTCCGGGAGGATAGCTGTAGGACTGCTGTTGCTTTTGGGCCATATCCAGGAGATCGGCTTGGGCCAGTCTTGGTGGAGAAAGTGGGACCATCTCTCCCCCTTTCCATCTGCTTAAGCAGCAGTCACAGAGAGGACCCCAGCCTGGCCTAGTCCCACATAGAATCCAATCTGTCGTGTGTGCGAGCCTGGGGGCTGGGCCCCGCCTCCCCCAGCCTCTCCCAGTGGGGCGATGGATCAGGAGTAAGGAAGACTCAGGTGCCCCACTCCCGCTGCAGGGGCTGAGGCTAGAGGCTGTGTCAGGGGCCATGTGGTTTAGGGTGGGTCTCCTGGCCTGGCAGAACCCAGTCCACATCACAGCCTCCTAATGGCTGGCCCCCTCACCCCATCCGGAGGCAGGGGACTCAAGAAGCCCCCAAAGACACATTGGGAGAATGATTTCACTTCAGTGTCTCTGTGTTGTCCTTCAGTGTGATCCTTACATCAAGATCTCCATTGGGAAGAAATCTGTGAGTGACCAGGATAACTATATCCCCTGCACTCTGGAGCCTGTATTTGGAAAGTAAGTGGGGAGCAGCTGGGTCCCGGGCTGCAGAAGCCGGTCTGGATACCCCACAGACCACTGGGTAGATGGGGCTGCTGCTGGGCAGTTCCTTTCTCCTGGGGCAGAACTGTATTCCCTAAATCTTGCATTTGGTGGGTATAATCTGAGCTAGCTCTCAGTGAGCCAAGGGCTGGAGTTCCAGCAGAAGCCCCTAGTTAACACACTTAACAATTGCCTAGAAGATCAGAAATCTGCACAGAAGCTCAGAAGATGCATTGGTTAATTCCTTTTTGCATAAACTTTTTCTTTGGATTTACAGAAAAGTGACAGAGAGGATACCGATTGCATATAACTTTAGTCCTACTTTCTATCTTACCTTTGCCCAAATGAGGAAATGACATCAGTGCGATGCTACCCACTAAACCCTGGACTTTATTAGGCTCTCACCAGTTTTCCACTAATGTCCTTTTATTCTCCTTTTCTGGTCCAATGGACCATGCTTCACTCAATGATTTCTCTTTTAGTGCCCCACGTGTGTCTGCCGTGGGTAGCTAGGGGAAGAATGTAGACCCGAGATAGTAACTGACTCTAGAACAAGAACAATAGAAGGAAGACTCAGTGCTCATGCTGTGGGAGCAGCTTCTGGGCATCCTGAAATCCTGAATCGCTGCTTGGTTGTGAGCTTTTTTAGGTTGACAGCTGGTGGCTGTCTCTCTAGCACCTACAGAAGCAGCCTCTTCTGATAGAGTCAAGTGACATATTGAATTCATACCTAGTATCCGTTTGGTTAGTTGTTATCATTTAGCCTGTGACCAAGACTCTGTCAGCCTGGGGAAATGCAGATTTTGAAGGGCAAACGGATCTGGTCAGCAATGAGTCACCACCAGGCTGGGACTGGAGGGAGGCTGGAGGGTGCAGAGGGCAGCACTGTTTGCTGAGCCCCAGTGGCTGGCACAGGGCTGTGGCTAGTGGTAATGGGCAGTGGATGGACCTGTCCCACAATGTGTGTGCGTGCATGCCTGTGCTTGTGTGTGCACCCAGGGCAGGTTGGGGAACACACTCCTCTCACTCCCATCTCCCTCCAAATCATGCCTGAAGGCTGGTGTGCCTGGTGCTTCTTGCTCCCTCAGATCCCAGCAGAAATACTCTCTACAACCCTTGAGATAATCAAACACAGCTTTGATGTCTGATAGTGCCCTTCCCTGATGGATGTTGTGGTAGGAACATGGCTTTTCTGCCCACTTTAAGTTCTATCTATCTATCTATCTATCTATCTATCTATCTATCTATCTACCCACCCACCTACCTACATTCCTACCCACCCATCCATCCATCCATCCATCCATCCACCCACCCACCCATCCATCCATCCATCCTAGAGACTGAATCCAGGGTGTTTTACCACTGAGCTGTACACCCAGTTCTTTAATTTTTTACTGTGAGCAGGGTCTTGCTGAGTTGCCAAGGCTGGCCTCGAACTTGTGATCCTCAGCCTCCCAAGTGCGGCATTACAGGCATGAGCCACTGTGCCCTGATAAGCTCAGCCACTTTAAGAAAGCCACAAACTCACAGCCATAGGGGTGAAGCTACTATGCTCATCCATGTTTAACCCTAAACACCCTGATGGTGCTAGGGGAGTATTTTCCTGTTCAAGCTACTCTTTGGGTTCCCCAGATGCAGTGTGTGGGTGAGCGTGTGGAGGGTCTCTGCTTGTCCCCTTGCCCTGCTTAGTTTTTGTTCCCCTCCACTGTGGCTGGGGAGCGCAGGTCAGGGGAAGGGTCTGTTCCACGTGCCAGCTGCCCTTGTTGTTCAGCTGCTCTCTGGGTGGCAAATATTTTGAGCCAGTTTATTTTCCTGTGGGTGCTTTCAAGAGGCTCTTAGAGACCCTCTGAGCCTCTTTCTCTCCTCTTGGGATGTGGGAGATGCTGCCTCCCTGAGCTGAATGTCTCCTACCCCCTGGTCCTCAGATGGCCTGGTTCTAAGATGGCCTCCTCCACAGTCTCTGGCTGTTGGAACCCTGGGAGGTCCTTTGGGGCAGGATTCAGAGCAGATCCAGTCTGGCCTTGAGGCAACCCCCTCCTCTGTGAGATGCAATTGGGTCCCTTGCTCAGCTGTGGACGGGAGAGCAGTACCTCCAGATGGGGCCCCGCCTCCTCCTCTCTGCAGAGTTAGCGTCCTGAGTGTGAGTTAGGCCGTGGGCTGTGTCTCCCACTCCAGGGAACTCATTTCAAGGGGAAGAGGTAGAATACCTCCACCTTGACCCAGGTGGTGGCCAGGGGCTCAGACCCTGCAGGAGCTCCTCTCCCCAAAAAAATCTGCTCAAAAATCCTTTTTCCATTCTGCCCTAGAAGTTGGTGTGCTGCCCTATATGCCCAGAGAGTGGGTCCTGGGCCAGCCCCTTGGTAAATGCCAGAGCTCTGGCTCCTGGCTTTGGAGTTTGACATCTCCTGTCTCCTGGTGGTGTAGTGGGAGCTTCAATTTTAACTTTCTGTTCCACTTCATTCATTCATTCTGGGGGCTGCCAGGCGGGTACCTGTTCAACCCAGTTTATAAGGGACACACACACACACACACACACACACACACACCCTCTCAGACAAGCTCTGTACAGAGTCTTATGGGTGATGTGCTCTATGAGTGAGTGACAGGAGACTGGAGAAGGGTGGACTTTTGAGCTCCTGCCCTTGTCCTGCTCCTCGATGGGTCTGTTGACATCAGAGGGCTGGCAGTGTCCTGAAGTCCACCCCTCCTGCAGGATGTTTGAGCTGACCTGCACTTTGCCTCTGGAGAAGGACCTGAAGATCACCGTCTACGACTATGACCTCCTCTCCAAGGATGAGAAGATTGGGGAGACAGTCATTGACCTGGAGAACAGGCTGCTGTCCAAGTTTGGGGCCCGCTGTGGACTCCCGCAGACCTACTGTGTGTACGTGCTTAGGGCTGGTTGCTTCTCTGACAACCAGTCACCCTGTCTATTGAGCTTTTCTGTGTGTCCACCTCGGGCTTAGCACTTCCCAGGTGTTCTCCCCTTGAGCTCAATGGGGGCCTTGACTTCACTTAACAGATGAGGAGACTAAGGTGCAATAAGGCCCGTGGCTTATGAGTGGTGTGCTTAGGATTTGAACCTGTTCATCTGACTCTAAGGACCTGCCTCTTGTTTGTATTGTTATAACCCAGTTCTCTGATATACCATGGAGGCCTGCAGAGAACTGGGCACCTGGGAAGAGATGAAGAGGGAAGGAGGAAGAGGAGGAAAGGAGATGTCAGTGGGCTTCCACTGGGCCTTGCGGGGAACTCTGGGATGGTCTGTCAGGGGACTCGCAGGTGGATGGTACCTCCTCCCACCATCTTGAGTCTTGTTTGGGTCTGATTCTCTAACTCAGGAAATTGGAAACATCTAAGTACCAATTCTGTGGGTACTTAATCCTTTGCCTCTTGGTCCTCCATTTTTCCATCTAGAAAATGATGCAAGTGGAGGGTGGGTGATGCTGTCTGGGGGTTTCACAGATCATTACCGACCCTTCTGCCCCATTCAATGTCCTTGGAGTGTCTCACCTTTGCCTTGTACTTGGGCTTCAGCTCTGGACCGAACCAGTGGAGGGACCAGCTCCGCCCCTCCCAGCTCCTCCACCTCTTCTGCCAGCAGCACAGGGTCAAGGCCCCCGTGTACCGGACGGACTCTGTGACCTTTCAGGATAAAGAATATACCATTGAGGAGATCGGTGAGCTGTCCCGTGACCCCCAAACCACGCCGAGTCTCCCTCTCTCTCTCCTCCTCTTTCTTCAGGTTTTCCCCTGTTGTAAAGGCTCAGGTGGACATGGTCCCCGTCAGCAGGGCGAGGGCTTGGGTTTCTCCAGGGCAGCGCAGAGGCACTAAGCTTACCCTTGGTGTTTTAGGTCCACTGTGTAGCCATGACACCGTTGTGAAAATCAGAGGTCAGGGTGGGGTCAAGGTCAGTGGTCAGGGTCAGAGCTCTGTCCAAGGCCATGTTGGAGCTCATCTGAGGGCAAGGATAGGAGTGAGTCTGAAGCCAGGGTCAGGGTCAGGGTCAGAGATAGGATTCATCTTCTGGCTTGGGTAATTAGACTTTGTTCAGAGTTTGGGGGACATCCATCTCTGAGAAAAAATATTCTACTTGAATTGCAGCAGCCCACCAGCTGGACCTTGATGCACCTTCTGAATCCCTCTGGGTACCGTCCATGCACCTATGTCTCCAAAGGGCAGGCAGGAGGTCTGTCATTGCCCAACCCCTGCCCCCGGTTCTGCCTGATACTGATGGCTGAGATCCCCCCACATGCTCTCCATGTGTCTGGGATGCCACAGGCCTGCACTGCCCACCCAGAGCAGCTCAGCCTCCCCGGAGGTGTTTACAGGCCCAGCTGGCCCCTCGCCTCCTGCTTGTTTCAGAGGTGTTTGATGTCAGAGCTGGTGCTGAGGTTATAAAAGGGAAATGACAGCTTTGATGCCTCCCTGCCCAGGTCCCCCTCCTCCTCCTGGTTCTGTTTTCCTCACTCCCCCAGATTATGGCCGAGCCAGGCTCAGCCATCAGGCACCACCCCCCTTTTCCTATGGAGCGTGCATCTGATCTAGGGATAGTCTCATTTCCTCCAGTGGCCACTGTTGCTCTGTGAGCACATTTAGCACAGGGACCAGGGCTCGTGGGCATAAAATTGTGAGGTCCAACATCTGCCTGATTTTGCAGATGAGGCCATTGAGGCCAAAAGTGGTTAACAAACTGCCCAGAGTCACCCAGGCAGCTGGGAACAGAGCCGGATCACTGGCTCCTACAGGGACATTCTTCTTTCTTTGGGACCCCTATTAAGGTGGGCAGGGCAGGTCCAATGGGTGAACGTGTGTGTGTGTGTGTGTGTGCGTGTGTGTACGTGGCCACACCTGAATGCCCTGGGTGTGTACTTGTGGGTGTGTACGTGCATGTGGACCACCATCACTCCCAGACAGGCCTCTAGCACAGGGGCCTCCAAGTCCATGTCTCTGGCTGGTAGGCCAGGCTTCTCAGGGTCCTGTTTCTGGTAATTTTTTGTCCTCTCTGGGGTAGAGGCTGGCAGGATCCCGAACCCACACCTGGGCCCAGTAGAGGAGCGCCTGGCTTTGCACGTTCTTCAGCAGCAGGGCCTGGTCCCCGAGCACGTGGAGTCACGGCCCCTCTACAGCCCTCTGCAGCCAGACATTGAACAGGTAGGACCTCAGCCTCTGGGTCCTGGAGTCCTTGAGCCCTAGACCCCACCCCAAGGTCAGCATGAACACCTAAAGGACCCACTGGAGACTCTGGGATTTGGCCAGTCCCTCTTTGACCCATTCCTTTGCAGTCTGAGTGGTCACCACTGGAACTAGGAGGGACCTCTAGGAACTGGCCTCCCTGGCCACCTCCAGCTCTCAGAGGTGGGGGGTGAATCCCAGCAACCCCTTTAGCCATGTGTAGGCCCAGCCTCTGACTTCAGTCCACCATTCTGGAGCCTCACTGTTCTACCCGGTCCCCAGGGTGTCTCCCTGCTCACTGCCATCTGTCAGAGGCTCAGTGTCAGATGCCCAGCCCTGTGCTGAGCTGCAGCTGGGTGTTCAGAGAGGGTTCCTAGTACCCTATGACCAAAGGGCAAAGAAAGCCATAGAGAGCATCCACAAGAGGGGCAGGGGAACCCTCCCATGCAGAAGGGTGGGGTGAGCCTGGAGGAGATGAGCCCAGAGCTGGGTTTGGAGGAAGCTAAGGGGAGAGAAGGTCACAGATGAGAAGGGGTCAGGGTGAGTCCTGGAGATGCCTTTGTCAGAAGCAGACTCTCTTTCCCTAGGTGGCTTGGTGACCAGCCTCCCCAAGGTAGTGCAAGGTCAGCACTGCAATCCCTGCCCCTTAAGATGGGGACAAAATTCACATTGGGCTTGCAGAGAGGGTGGGGCTGAGGGTGGGCAGGTGGAGGGGCTTCCTTTCCTGGAGACCTTCTGAGTCCCCTGACTAAACCTTGCTCTGTGCCCCCCACCATATTGCATAGACTACTCCCTAGCACACATCAGCCCCCCTGGGGAGCCTTCCAGGTTGGTGGCCTGTGGGGAAGTTGGCTCACCTCTGCAGTGGACCCTGCAGTCCCTTGATTAGGGTCCCTTCCCCACAGGGCGGGAAGCCTCTTCCTGGAAGGGCCTGAGTTTTCTCTGTCCTGTTCCCCAAGTGCCTGGCACAGAGCAGCTGTGCCATGGCTGTTTGAATGTAAAGGCTGGTGGCAAAACAGGCTTGTATCTCACAGGGGAAGCTGCAGATGTGGATCGACCTGTTTCCCAAGGCCTTGGGGCGGCCTGGACCTCCCTTCAACATCACCCCACGGAGAGCCAGAAGGTGACTGACCCAACCCCAGGCTCCCAGCTAAGCTGGAGGAGGGAGGGTCATGCTGGCTCTGGGTGGGAGCAGCAGGTTGCTCTTTGGCCAGGCTTTGTGCGACTTGGGGCTCAGAGTCCAGCTCTCCTTTGGGTCTGGTCAAGTGTCCAGCAGGCATGTGTCAGGCCTTCCTGGATGAGCCAGCTGCTCAGCTCTGGTGGGAAATCTGTGTGGATTTGAGTCTTTCTCCATCCCCTCAGGTTTTTCCTGCGTTGTATTGTCTGGAACACCAAAGACGTGATCCTGGACGACCTCAGCATCACAGGGGAGAAGATGAGCGACATTTATGTGAAAGGGTAAGGCGCCATGGCCATTCTGCCTGTGCCCGCTCAGCGGCTTGCCCTGTACCCTCGGGAGGCGCCCAGTGGGTGGAGCTCTGGGAGAACAGCAGGCTTCAAAGGAGGGTCTTGGAGGGTCTCCTCCTTTGGGACATTGTCCCCCCAGCAGATTTCTTTTGCACTCATCTTTGGGCTAAAGTTACAAGGTTTGAGGATGCCCCGAGACAGTGGCTGAGATGTCAGATTGCTTTCTGATGTATGGCACGCTTTTGCATCTTGGAGATTTCCTGGGAATTCTCTTTGCCATATCGTTTACCCAGTTCATTGACCTTTGTAATTCCTCATTCCCAAGTTGGGGATGTTGTGAATCTTAACAATAAATGCTTTTGGCGTGTGTGTGTGTGTGTGTGTGTGTGTGTGTGTGTGTGTGTCTAGCTGGATGGTCGGCTTTGAAGACCACAGACAGAAGACAGACGTGCACTACCGCTCCCTGGGCGGCGAGGGCAACTTCAACTGGAGATTTATTTTCCCCTTTGACTACCTGCCTGCGGAGCAAGTCTGCTCTGTCTCCAAGAAGGTGAGTGTCCCTTGTCCCCAGGGCTCTCGGTCCAGACTTTGCATTGCCAGTGGGATCCCATGGCTACTGTCACCACTCTCCCCTCTCCATCGTTGCAGATGGAGTCTTGGGGTCTACATGGGAAGAGAGGGAACCCCAGCCTGGTCACCGGAGGTGCAGAGAGGGTGACTTCTGGGGAGCTTCCCAAGAGGGCTGGCCTGGTGTGTGCCTGGGTTGCCTGTAGCACTGGGCATGGCTTGGCAAATCCCTCTGGCTGCCTGGCCTCCTGCAACTGTGTCCTGTGTCTGAAGTTGCTGTCCAGGTTGGACAGTCCCCGAGAGCCTCAAGTGCTGCCCTCCTCTCTCCACTCCACCACCTCTCGCTGCAGGCTGAAGGCACCTGGAGAGACAGGCCAGCAGCAGCCAGCAGGGAGAGGTGGATTTGGGGACCTCAGTCTCTGTGTCTCAGCATCTCCTACTTTAGGTCTCCTCTGGGCCACAGTCTCTCTACCTCTGATCTAGGCAAAGTCAACGGCAGGCACTTCCTGCCTGAGGCCCGCCCTTAGGGAGCAGCCACCAGAGCACAGTGAAGGGCTTGCTGTGGGCAGTGAGGGGCTCTGGCCAGACTGACTGGAGGCAGAGGGCCCCTGGGAGCTTCTGATCACCCTCATCCACCACTTTGCCTGGCATGTCTTGCCACCTGTTGGTGCTTTCCTGCTTAAGGAGGCAGATCCCTCTCTGTGTAGGTCCTGCTGGTCTGGTTTCCATCTGGGGGTGTCTCAAGGCTTCAGGCCCCAAAGCCCCTATGATTCTCTCTCTCTCTCTCTCCTGACTGGCTGCGAGAGCTCAGAAAGGGCCAGGGGCCAGGGCGGCTGGGGACCTGGGCTTGGGCTACCTTGCTCTTCTCAGTTCTCCTCATGGCTTCCTCTGCCTGATCCTTCCCAGCCCAACACAGAGTCACCTGCACTTTAGAGAAACCAAAATGTCCATTGGACATTCTCAGACCATCAAACAGAAGAAGACACAGAGAAACAAGGTGAAAGGGTTCGCTGGGTAGCACCTGCCAGAGAGCAGAAGTTAGCCACAGGTTCTGTGGAGTCAAGGACAGCCCAGACCGTTGCTAGGTCTCATCTCGTGTGCCTTTGCCCAGTATTTGTCTTTCCCAATACTGGTGTCAAAATGGAACACATGCTGCCATCTGTCAGAGAGCACCATGTCATACAGGTCCCAACCCCCCTCCCGAGTCTGCTGTGGACAGGGAGAGCTGGGCCAGGAGTAGAGAACAGAGCCGTCTCAGGGGCTCCCCAGGCCCTACAGGGGCTGGCACAGTAGGGGAAAATGGGGCCAGGAGATGCACATGGCCACTCTGATGGGAGATGAGGCAACCCCTTCACTGTGACAGGTGAAGGGGTGTGGCCAGAGGAGAGGTTTCTGTCTTTTTCTTTGAAATAACAGAAGAGAGATAAACTGGCCTGTCATGTGATCTGGGACAAGTGGAAAGGGTGGGAAACAGTGGCTATGCTGAGTGGGAGAAAGAGGAATGGGGAGGGGACATGGAGTATGCTGGTTGGTGGCATGAGAAGGGTGACCTGGCATCTCTGAGGGCCCAGGTGGAGTTGCTGATTAGTAATTTGGGCATCAGTGAAGTTCTGTGTCTGCATCGAAGGCCTTGGTGAAGAAGCTGGGTTAGCTCACGGGGTACCAGAGGAAGCACCGAGGCTGACCGGGAGTATCTGCCTGGCCTGATGGTCTCCACTTGGGAGGAGAAGCCTATATGGAAAGGGATGGAGAAGAGGGAGAGGAGTCAAAGAGTGAGTAAGAGGCACATTTGGGGAGGAGGGGACAGCAGGTGCTCCTGACCTCAGGCTCTGAGCAGAGGATGGCTGGGGGCAGGGACTGAGGTCACAGGAGGAGGAGGAACAGAAACAGCCCAGGTGGTTCTGAAGGCAGCCTCTGGGGAGAAGGGGCCCTGGGTGGCAGGTGGAGCCATGCCCACAGCAGGGCCCTAATTAGCTGGTCTGGGCTGACGGACATGTCTGAGGTGGGCTGGTTCAGGGGCTGTGCAGCCTGTGGGCTCCCCGGGCCTGCTGCAGAGCCAGCCCTCGGCCGTGGGCTTCAGGGCCTCTGGCAGGCAGGCCCTCCAGGGACCCCATTAACCAGACGAGACTGTCGTAAAGTACAAGGTCTCCTTTCATCCGGCTGCTTTGAACCACCGCTGGTTGCCCTGGCCCAGCTCCCCACCTGGAGCCCAGCACACCCACCGGGGCCTGCAGTGCGGCAGGCACCCACCCTGCAAATAAACAGCTAGTAAAAGGGCCCAGGCTGGGAGCATAATGAGCGCCGGGGACCTGGGGGGCTCATTCCCCAGGCTGGAGCCCCCGCCCAGCTGCTCCCACCAGGGGCTGTTTGAACCTCTGGCTCATTACTGAGCTCATAAACCAGGCCGGCCAGAGGATCGGAGGCTGCTGGCGGCCCTGCAGGCGGGCCTGGAGCTGGCCATAAAAGCTGGCCAGAGGAGGCAGGCACCTGCAGGAGGGCTGGGCTGGGCTGGGGCCTGGAAAAGGGGAACATCAGACAGAGTGCCGGGGGCCAGGGCGGCTGGGGACCTGGGCGCCTGCTCCAATCCAGGCAGCAGTCCCGTAGGTGGCTGTGCACCATGCCCACTCCTCAAGGGCCATGGTCATGGGCTCAGTAGAGAGCCCCGTGAGATCTGTGTGACCATGCTGCTCAGTGGGCACTCAGGACCCGTGAACCTGTTGTCCCCAGCACCTCCAGTGTCCCTGAGACTTGGGTTCAGGCCCTCCTCTGTCTGCCTCTCCAGATCTTCGCCTGTGCTTGCCACCAGCAAGAGAAAGAACAAGCCACTGTGAGCAGGACAGTCCAGTGACGGCCCTTGGGGTCGAGTGTGGCTAGAGTCAGGGGCTGGCTCGGTCCCACACCCCTCAGTTGCTCCATGAGGCTCTGAGGGAAGCAGTCCAAGGTGACCTGGCTCCAGGTGGAGCTGGTGCGAGGGAGGTGGGACCACGAGAAAGGGACCCCTCCTCTTGTTCCAGTAGGAGGATGGGGACTCCCAGTGCTGGGGCAAGCTCTGGAGGTGCAGAGGTATGGAGAGAGGTGATGAGGGACGAGCTAGGGTCCTGGTCCCAGTGCCAGCTCCTTACCGCAGTGTGCTGTGGTTCCTTCTGGTGCCAGCCAGGGTGGGTGGGGGATCCCAGGTTCTCAGCCCACTGTGCTGCTGAGATCACATGTGCCAAGCAGGGCTGAGAGCAGGATCCTGGAAGCTGACGGCCTGGGTTGGAACCCCAGCTTGCCACTTCCTGCCATGGGACTTTGGACAAGTTACTTGCTTTGGTCTCCTTAGCTGAAAACATAGTGTCCCCTTGTAGGCTGTTGGAAGGATCATGCGTCTAGTGGTAGAGGGCTGCCAGTGTGTAGGAAATGTGACATTAATGTTTTTATTATTAACTGTTAAACCTGGGCAAAGTCCTCTAACTCCTTCAAGCCTCAGTTCTATTGTCTGAAAAGCCAGTGATAACCTTGACTTACAGGGTTGGGAGGCTAATGGAGCCAGCTGACGTGAGGTGAGCCTGTGTGGTCTTCTTGTGGATCCTGAACACTACCTTCCAGAATCTGCCCTTACCAGCCTTCCCACCAGGACTTGGCTCTGGCAGGTCCCACTCCAGGGACATCCTACTCCACCTCTTCTTCCAGGCAGCCCTCCAGGTTGTAGGGACTGTGGCCTCGCTAATGTTTTTTCCCTGTTTCCTTCTCTGCTCTTCCTCTGGGTCAGGATGCCTTCTGGAGGCTGGACAAGACAGAGAGCAAAATCCCAGCAAGAGTGGTATTCCAGATCTGGGACAACGACAAGTTCTCCTTTGATGACTTTCTGGGTGAGCCTTGTTTCTGGTCAGCCAACACTGTGTATCAGAGGCTGGTCCAGAACCTGCTGTGTGTGTGTGTGTGTGTGTGTGTGTGTGTGCATGCCCGTGTGCCCCTGGGAAACCTGGTAGGGTTTTCTGCTCTCAGGGGGCTCAGAGTCACTGAGTCCCCAGTGCTGAGTGAAATGTATGACAGGACAGTGTCAGATTGATCACAGTGATCAGAGTGGCCTCTAGGGTGGGCCTCTTGCAGAGGTAGCATTGACCACTGGGCCATGTTGGATGGGGAACTCAGGTAGGTGAGGAAGAGGGGAAACTCAGGCTGAAGCCTGCACAGGTGTGTGCTGCCTGTCACAGCTGAATGGCTTCGTGCTTGGCGGGTGCTCTCGTTGCACCCCAGTCCAGACAGATTTGAGTCCAGAAATCAAGGTGTTCCAGCCACTGCTCATCCTTGTGCCCAGGTGCTGGCTGAAAGAACAAACCACAGACTCCATCCCCCAATCCCAGGGGTTCGGTGGGGCTGGTGAGATCCTGAGCTGGGAGCAGGGAGCTGGGCTAAAGGGTTGGCCGGAGGCAGTGCCTCTGCAGGGGTGGGATGTGGGGACAAAGATGGCAACTCTGCGTTAACTCTTCCAGTGTTAACTCTGGAAAACGGGGAACATCCATAGGGTATTATTCAGCCATAAAATGCCACAAGAAAGAAATGAAATGCTGTCCCATGACACCATGGAGGAACCTTAAGAATAAGCTAAGTGGGTGGTGGTTCATGTCTGTCATCCCAGGGGCTGAGGAAGCTGAGGCAGGAGGATCACGAGTTCAAAGCCACCCTCAGCAACTTAGTGAGGCTAGATGTGGCTCAGTGGTTAAGTGCCCCTGGGTTCAATCCTGGTACAAAAAAGAAAAAAAGAAAGAAAAACATGCTAAGTAAAAGAAGCAAGATGCAGAAGGACAGCTATTTCATGACTCCGTGTATAGGAAAGGCCCACAGGAGGCGAATCCACAGAGAGGCAGAACCATCAGTGGGGATTGGGAGGAAGAGGCAGGGTGGAAAGGGACTGTTTAGTGGGTACAGGGGTTTCTTTTGGGGCTGATGAAAATGTTCTGGAATTAGATGGTGGTAGTGGTTACACAACTCTAAATGCACTAGAAGCCATTGATTTGCACATTTAAAAATGGTTACAGTGCGGGCTGGGGTTGTAGCTCAGTGGTAGAGCCCTGGCCTCACACATGTAGGGCATTGGGTTCAACATTCAGCACCACATAAAAATAAAGGTATTGTGTGCATCAACAACTAAAAATATATTTTTTAAAATGGTTAAAGTATTAAATTTTATGCTATTTGAATTTTACCTCAATTGGAAAAAAAAAGTTTTAAAAGAATTTGAATCCATGGTAAAGGCAGCCCACGGAAGTCAGGATTCCTGGCTTCCATTTCTGCTCTGCCACCTGGGAGCAGGGTGGCCTGTGGCAGATCACCGATGCCCACCTGGATGGCTCTTGATTGCAGAAAGGGGAGCCCTCAGCCTCTGCAGGGGGCGTTCTGAGGAGCAGCTCTCAGCAGGGGAGGGCTGGCTGCCCGATCAAACTGCTCTCGTTTCCTGGGACTCCCACAATCCAGGTCCCACGCCCAGCAATCAGCACACTTAGGGCTGGGAGCTGCTCAGGACTTCATTATAGAGTCAGATGTAAAAGTGATGGCACCCAAATTGAATTTTGTTATTTGGCTTGTTATTTTGTCTATTATTCCTGTAGAAAGATTAGATGACCACGGTAAGAATGGTTCTTCCTCCTCCTTAATCTCACCACCCAGAGATAACCTCTACCAACCTTTTGATGTATACTATTGTATGTTGGTTCATTGATAAACAAACATGGATATGTATGCATTTTATGTAGATATATGACATGTATATAAATATTCATCTGCACAGTATGTGAAAGGGTGTGTATCATACATATTGTTTTATATTCTGGGTTTCTTTTTTTTAATTTAACATTTTGAGAGCACCCTCTCTGGTCCATAGGCATCCATCTACATTGACATCTGCATTACCACATTTGCCTGCCTGGTGTTTCATTGTGTAGATGGACCCTTTTTTGCTCAGTTTATCCTCTCTCGGTAGATCATCAGGCCATCTTTGGTTTTACCAATGTGAGTGACACCCCTAGGCAGACATATTTAGAGCCTTTGTACATCGCTGTCCTTAACTGTAGGAAGTAGATTTGTTAGAGTCTGAACATTCTAATGATTTTTGAAACATTTTGTTCAATTGCCCTCCAGAAAGATCTTATTTATATTTCTACTTAGGTGTCCTGTTTGTACAAGGGTGACATTTCTCCTAAACATTTGCTACCACTGTTACTTTTTTAAAAAAATTGTCAATGCCTTATTATTTTAATTTTTGTTTGCATTTATTACTTATAAGGTAGAATATAAAAAATATATTCATTAATCATATTGTTAGTGGGCCTTTTTTCCATGGTTTTGAGATGTTCATCTTTTATTCTTGGTTTTCAGAGCTTTTTATATATTAAGGATACCTTGCAAATTTCTTGCCATTTTTTCATTTGCTCTTAATATTTTTATGGAATCTTTTTGCTAGAGACATTAAAATTTGGGAGCATCATGGACTGGAGATGAAGCTCAAGAGTAGGGTGCTTGCTTAGCATGCATAAGTCCTTGGATTCAATCCTTAGGTTGGGAAAAAAATGGGAACATCTATACTTTATGGAGTGAGGCTTCAGAATTAATTTTGAAAAAGAAAAAAAAAGAAAAGAAAATTGTATTTTAACTGAATTAGAAAACAGTGTGAAAATAAAGTTAAACAGGCTTGTCCTCTATTTGTTTTTATTTTTTGGTGGTATTAGGATGGAACCCAGGGCCTCACATATGCTGGGAGAGTGCTGTGCCTCCGAGCTGTATGACCACCCACCCTTTCCCTGCTCCCTTTTTAAAAAAATTTGAGACGGGGTCTCACTAAATTGCTGAGGCTGGCTTCCAACTTGTGATCCTCTGCCCCAGCCTCCTGAACAGCTGGGACCACATCCCACTTCATCCTTTGTTTTTTAAAATAAAACTTCATAAAACCATTAGCGAATACTATCTTTTAATTCTAGGAGATTTCTCTTTTCCACTTTATACTCTGTTTTATAATTAGATAGTTTATACCCTTTGAATATTTGTTACTTTTTAATCTTATTGGTAATAATTAAGCATCTATAATCTCACCATCCTGAGATAATCCTGTGTTTCCTTAACTATCTTTAATGTAGATCGTGATGGGATAATTTGTGTGTGTTTGCGTGTGTGTGTGTGTTAATACTCTGATAGTTACTTAATATTATATTGGGATCATATTTCAAATGGGAAATTAATATTTATCTGCACTGGGTGGAGGGATATGTGGGTAGATAGATAGATGAATGTGATGTACTGGTGAACAAGTGGATAGAGATAGTGCTGAACAGGTGGAGGCTATAGAGGGAGGTAGATGGGTTGACATGGATGGAGAGATAAAAGGAAAGATGTATTAAAGGATGGGTAGAAAGAAAGAAAGCCAGGAAAAAGAATAAGATCCAATGCCCAGCCACAGAAACTAAGCATTGTACGCTGAGAAAAATCTAAGCTTTCCATGATAATAATCTCTTCAATTTGGCCCCAGGAAACAATTTTGCAATCCATCTCTCCCATGAGTCCCTCATGACCGGGGCTCCAATCCTGTTGACTCCATCACATTTGATTTGATTAGGTGAAACCACAAGATTGCTGTTCTTGTAGGTCAAAAATAGTTACCTATTGGCATTTTGATATGGTTGAACCAAATAGCTACAGCTATGGAGAGAGGATGGATAGCACGGTAGGGTAGGTGACTCAGTGACAAGATGGCTGGTTGGAAAGCCGGGTGGGTGGATGAAGAGACTGGGGTGAACCACAGCGAGGCCCTGCTTCACACCTCCTGGGAGGGCAAGAATATAGTAATGCTACTGAGATGAAGTCAGAGGTGTTGAGGATGTGCAGAAGTCGGAACCTTTGTACCTTGCTTGGGTGGGTGTGACATGGTGCAGCTGCTGTGGAAAATGGTGTGGGATTCCTCACACACCTGGATTACCATAGGACCAGCAGTGCTCCCAGGGAATTGAAAACAGGAACTCAGAGACGTGTATGCCAACGTTTACTGCAGCATTATGCACAGTGGCAAAAGGTGAAACAACTCAGATCCATCAATACATGTATCAATATATAAAATGTGTTATATACATACAATGGAATATTATTCAACCATTAAAAGAATGTTACTGATGTGTACTATAAAGTGTATGAGGTTTGCCAACATTGTAGTCAATGTAATAATCCAGAGGCATAAGGGCAAATATTATATGATTCCCCTTGTGTGAAATATCTAGGAAAGGCAAATTAATAGAGACGGAAGGTAGACTAGAGATCTCCAGGGGCTAAGGGAAGAGGAGAATAGGGAGTTTTTGCTTAATGGATACAAAGTTTCTATTTGGAGATGAAAACATTTCGGAAATATTGGGGATGGTTTCCCAATACTGTGGCTGGAGTTAATGCCACCAAATTGTACATTTAAAATGGGTTAAGACGATCCATTTTATGATGTATATATTTTACCTTGATAAAAGTAATTTTAAAAAACCTGATGAATGTAGACATGCGTATGTGAATGGGGTGGTCCTCAGTAAGGTGAAGGGCAGAATCGGGGGCTTGTTAAGGGTGAGTCAACAGGATGAATGCAGATGGACACTGAGTAGATGGATGGGAAACTGGGGAGGGAATGAGAGGCTCCGGATGGGGGGTGGATGGTTTGTGGGATCTGGCCCATGGCTAAGCCATGAATTGAAGCTGAGGAGGTGACGGTGAGCTTTCTCGAGCCTGCCTGCCTTAGGGCCACCCAAGGCCAAAGCACATCTCTCTGTGGCAGGCTCCCTGCAGCTGGATCTCAACCGCATGCCCAAGCCAGCCAAGACGGCTGAGAAGTGCTCTCTGGACCAGCTGGACGACACCTTCCACCCGGAATTGTTTGTGTCCCTTTTTGAGCAGAAGACAGTGAAGGGCTGGTGGCCCTGTGTAGCAGAGGAGGGTGAGAAGAAGATTCTCGCGGTGAGTCTGCTTCCCCAGCCTCCTGGTGGAGGGTGCCTGGTGGCTTCTTCCTTAGAGAGTGGCGGGTAGCGCGTGCTCCCTGCTCCTCTCCTCTGTCCCTCTAGTTTCAGGGCATTCTCCTCCCCTGTCCCCTTTCCCATTCTCAGCCTTTCTTTCCTTTGAGGCTCACACCCAGGGGACACTTATTTAAATAGACTATGATGGCTGGGCAGGGCGTGGTGGCACACACATGTAATCCAAGCAGCTCTGGAGGCTGAGGCAGGAGGATCATGAGTTCAAAGCCAGCCTCAGCAATGGCGAGGTCCTAAGCAGCTCAGTGAGACCCTGTCTCTAAATAAAACACAAAATAGGGCTGGGGGTGTGGCTCAGTGGTGGAGTGCCCCTGAGTGCAATCCCTGGTACCAAAAAAATATAAATAAAAAAATAAATAGATGGATGGATACATAGATAATGGACGATGCTTCTATTCTGTGTGTTCCTAACAGTGATCTGGGTTTCCTGGGGGATGGACGGGGTCGTGTCTCTCCCATTGGAGCAGGACCCTCCCTCCTGGCTCTGCTCTCCTTGCTGAGAGGTTTGATCTGGGGGGTGATTAGAGGACCAGGGAGAACCTTCTTTCCGCCCATCCCCCAGCCCAGAGCAGCTGCAGAAGGAAGCGAATCCCAGACACAGAAACAGCCGGCAGCCAGCCAACCCTAAAGTGGCTCTTGAAATAAAATACCCTTGTTATGTGAAGAATTGTAATGATTACTACAAAATACTAACACCCCAAATGAAGCATGAGCAAAGGACCTCCGTAGATAATCCACAGAAGTGCGGATGTCCATTAATCATGCAAAAAAGGGGTTTATTCCTTCTAGTAATTAAAAGACTATTTTTAATGTGATTTTTTGTTTATTAAATTAGATATCAAAAAAGAAATACTGACCAATGGTGAGAACGTAGAGAGACAGACCTCCCCATTTACTTTGCTAGGAGTGTTAGAGGTTTTAGTGTGGGGAGAAGCACTTTGGTAGCATACAGCAAGAGATGTAACCATATTTGTGCCTTTGGACTCTGTTGTCCCACTTCTAAACTCTCTTCTAAAGAAGTAACCAGATAAAATGAAAAAGTTCTGGGATGTTTGCTGCAGCATTATTTATAATATCAAAGAGTTGGAAACAACCTAAATGAACCAAAATAAGTAGTTTACTGAAATACATTACAGTTAAGCACCCATGAAATGTTTTACAATCATTAAAAAGCAAACTTTAAAGAACATATAATTATATACTGAAATATATTCCTAAGTGAAAAGAGTGAGCCGTAGACCTGTGTATACAGTGTGATATTTCCTGCACTTGCAGCTTTGGGGCATAAAAGGTTACTAACTGCTTGTCTGCACACGGTGGAGGTATGGATGATAATCTTTCTTTATACATTTCTGTAGATTCTAAGTGTTCCCCAGGGAGCGAGTACTGCTTTTATCATCACAACATCTGTACATCTTAAAAATATTAAAAAAATGAAGTGGCCTTATGTTCATCCCAGCCTGGCTCCTCTCCAGGCCACCTGGTAGTCCCTAATCAGACTGTGTATCCCCCCCCACAGGGCAAGCTGGAAATGACCTTGGAGATCGTGTCAGAGAATGAGCATGAGGAACGGCCTGCTGGCCAGGGACGGGACGAACCCAACATGAATCCAAAGCTCGAGGATCCAAAGTTAGTGCCCAGCCCCATTCCTGGTGCCCAGGAGGTGGAGGGGTACAGGCCCTCCTGGAGGGGGCACCCAATGCACAGCCATGCACAGGTCACAAGGCCCACATGCCTCAGAGAGGGGCAGGTGACAGGCATCATTTCAGGGGTTGTGTGCCAACGTGCTGTCATACAGCATGTACACCTTGTCCTTGGGAACCGTCCCTGCTGGGTGGTCATTATCCCCATTTTACAGGTGAGAAAACAAAGCAAAGTTAAATAAGGTTTTTCCAACTAGGAAAGTAGGGAAGCTGAAATTCTCCAGTGTGCTCTGATTAGCTCTCATCAAGGTCTTCCCCTTCACCATGCTGCCTCCATGACTGTCCTCTGGTGTTGCGGCTTTCGGATGACTTTTTGAGCTCCATTTTCCCATCTGTGAAATGGGGAGACCAGTGCTTTTTTTCCCCCGACTAAATACAATTTTTATTTTATTTATTTTTTATTAGTTATACATGACAGTACAATGATCTTGACATTTCATACATTTGAATCAAATGGGGTATAATTTCTCATTTTTTTGATTGTAAATACAATTTTTAAATCCTTTTTTTTTTTTTTTATACCATACATCTCTTAGGAAAATAAACCAAGCCAGTGGATGTGGGCTTCTCAAAGGCAGCTCTTGGACAATCACTAAAAGACACTTGGGGCCAGGCAGGGTGGCATATGCCTGTAATCCCAGTGGCTTGGGAGGCTGAGGCAGGAAGATTGCAAGTTCAAAGCCAGCCTCAGCAACTTAGTGAGGCCCTCAGCAACTTAGCAAGACCCTGCCTGTAAATAAAATATAAAAAAGGGCTGGGGACGTGGCTCAGTGATTAAGTGCCCCTGGGTTCAATTCCTGGTACAAAAAAAAAAAAAAAAGACTTGGGGACTCAAGGCTGTGTGTGATGTCCCCAGCCAGCCTGCTTAGTACAGACGGCTCATTTTGACACAGCGCTATCCTGAGTGCCATGCATCTAGCCGAGCTGTGAGGGGTGTGGTTGCCCCCGGATGCTGGGATCTGGTAGACAGAGAAGAGAAAGCCGTGAGACCCAGGGGTACAATCAGACGTGAACAGGCCTTGATCTGGACACAAAATCCTGCGTGTTCTTTTGAGCTGTGGGGCTGGCTGAAGGGAGGGTTTTGAGGTTCTTGGTTGGGAGGGAAAGAAAATCAGCCTCTGGGTTCTCTTCCCACCATCCTCCCCAAGTGTGGCCCAGCCATGGCCATCTGGGAAAGTGGGTAGCTGCTCTGAGGCCCATGGGCCACGGCTCACCCAACATGGCAGCTCCCAAATCTGGGGTCTGTGATGAAGGCCTGAGGCATAGGCTCTGGGGAAGGTGTCCTGGGGAGGACGGCTGGGGACCAGCTCCGGAGCACCGAGAACAGGAGGGCGGCACAGTCAGGGCTGATGCTGCAGCAGGGGCTGGGGACAGGGATGCAGACCCTGTCTGCTAAGTTTGGGGGCAGAGGCTGGGGGCCTGGGTGAGTCCTGGGCACCCTGGAGGCCAGGGCTATTCGACCTGCAGGCTCAGGTCCGCTGACCCCTGGGGTCTTGCTTCCAGGCGCCCTGACACCTCTTTCCTGTGGTTCACCTCCCCGTACAAGACTGTGAAGTTCATCCTGTGGCGGCGCTTCCGGTGCGCCTTCATCCTCTTCCTCATTCTCTTCATCCTGCTGCTGTTCCTGGGCATCTTCGTCTACGCCTTCCCGGTGAGCAGGCCCGATGGGGAGGCAGATGTGCCGACCTGGGGGAGCTCTTGGGCTGCTGGGGAAGCTCATCCTTGACTGTGAGGAGCTCCCTCTGTCTCCTCAGGGAGAGGAGTAGCCTCTGTCCCCAGGAGTCCCTGGTCCCATGAGGGGACTAAGGATGACCCTGGGGAGCCCTTGGTCCCGGGGGGGGGGGGAAACTGAGTCCTTGCCCTGGACGGGGAGACACAGCTGTCTTCAGCGAGCCCCTGGAACATGTGTCATCAAGGGGTTGGCAAAAGATGAGGCCCCTTGGGATGGAGCGAGCAGGGGAAACTTCTTGAAGGAGGGTGTGGAAACTGGGTCTGGACGGGAAGTTAAGAATTGGGGGGACCACAGGGGATGGCCACTCTGCCTTGAGGACCCCACTTGCTAAGTCCAGAGGAAGGGAGAGGCTGGATCCAGGAGAGGGTCCCAGTGTCTCCTGAAGACCTTGGTAGAGTGTTCCTGCCTCCTACAGTGGGGGTGGGGGATGGAGAAAGGGGGGAGTCTGGCCCAGGAGCCCCTCATTTGCAGGGCACACATTGGAGGGTCCCTTTCACTTGGTAAGAAGCCAGTTGATACCTGGCAAAGAGCTTGCTAGGCCCATACCAATGATGGCTGCTGTGTCCCCAGCTCCATGGGACCCTCACCAGGGAAGGGGGTGCTCAGGTGTCTGCCCTGGCTTTTACAGGTAACCCTGAAAATGCCCCAGCCCCCAGTGTCTCTAGAACTTTAGACATTGAAAGGATCACAGCATTCTCAGGATCACACCTGATTTCTCACGTCCTTTACATCTTTAAAAAGCTTTGTAATATGAGCATTTTAAACCTATATAAAAAAGTAGAGAGAAGGGTGTAATCAGCCCCTGGATACACTGATTTTCACAACAAAGACTCGGAGGGGAAGGGCTGGCTCCAGGCACACAGCCCCTGTCCAGGGATCACTGGTTTCTCGCTTCAGTCCAGGAGCCTCGTCCTCATTGCAGCAGCTGCTGGGAATGACTCCCAGGCAGCTCTTCGCTCTGTGAACCCTCCCGGAGGTGGAAAGGGGTGGAGACTCCCCCGCTGAGAGTTGGTAGCTGGCATTGCCTTGTCGGCAGAGTGTGTCCCAGAGGAGGAAGCCTTGAAACCATAGACCACCCCATGCTGTCTCTAATGTCATAAACGGAGAGGAGCCATGGAGGGACGGATGTCCAGGCCCCAGCTCTCTAGGGGCCAATGCAAGAAAGAAGGCCCAGAACCAGGATGGCTGATGGGTCCAGCTACGGGCCAGGCCCCCCACGCTGGCTGGGGTCACCTCGGGTGCCTTGTTAACATGTTTTCTGGGGCTAGGAAGAAGAGTTGAGGTCAACTGGCTAAACTGGACTGTGGTCCAGGGGTGGACCCAGATCGGGGGGCCCTGAAGTTTGTATCATTTCAGGGGCCTCTTTAAGAAAGGAAAAAGAGATCCCAAGGTTAGAGACAGGTCTGTAGAAGGAACCACTCAAGTATGGTGTCCTGGAGCACAAGCTGCTGCCGGAGGTGACCTGGGCTGTGACAAGGCCCCAGAGCTTCTGCCTGGGATTTGCTCCCAGGGGCGGCCCAGGCTGCCCAGCTCCCGTCTCTGGGCCAGCTCCAGCTGGGTTTTGCTCATTGGACATACTGGCTGCCATCAGCTAGCTGGGGAGACTTTCTCAAGCAAGCACATGTGTCTGGGCAGAGTGGACATGTTGGGGGCATGAGGAGATGAGGAGGCCTGTGCCACCAGAAGTTCTTGGTCTCCTGGGAGACATTGAATAAGGACGAGTAAGGATGACCACAGAATAAGGATGACCGCCACGGCTAATTGAACATTCCATTAGGGGGCCCAAGCTGCGGGGCTAGGAAGGGGGGCTGGTGCAGGCACACTCCTCCACGTGGGCGTGAAGCCACCAGCACCAGCATCGTCGGGGAACTGGCTAGAATGCAGACTCCTGGGCCAGCCCCCCAGAGTTTGCACTGGGGCACACTGAGGTTGGAGAAGTGCTGTTAAATGAGATGGAGTTCTGCACTTGAACTCAGCAAGACCAGCTCCACCCATGACTTCTTGTGTGACCTTGGCAAGGTGGAGGCGGGGGGGTGTGTGGTTGGTGGAGGTGGTGGTGGACGACGACCAGGTCAGCTCTGGCCTTTTGTGACTGTGATTAAGGCCAGGGGAACTCCTTCAC
Source organism: Marmota marmota marmota (assembly GCF_001458135.2). Classification (NCBI taxonomy): domain Eukaryota; kingdom Metazoa; phylum Chordata; class Mammalia; order Rodentia; family Sciuridae; genus Marmota; species Marmota marmota. Next base: position 2,006,567 of record NW_025999977.1, on the reverse strand, counting down.
CTTCCCTGCGGAGCAGCATGTCAAGCCATGTCTCTTCCCAAAGAGCCTAGGGGAGGGCCGGGGGCAGGCCCCAAGCAGCACCCCCACTGCCCTTTCTATGCCTAACCCCAGGCCACAGCCAGCTTGCCCATCTTATGAGGCCTTTGGGTGGCAGACCTAGGACTCTGGGGCCTGGGGAAGGAGTCTCTCTGCCTGGCTGGTGGGAAGGGAAGGCTTCTAGTCCTTTCTAGACTGTGGTCCTTCTTTGTCCCTGGGGCTAGCCTTAGCCTCAGCCATGTGGGCAGGAGCTGAGTAGCATTTTGGGGGTCCTGTTCAGAGGCCCTCCCCTGACTCCTGGTCTCCCTAACAGTATCACTGTCCCTCAAGTCCTTCTAGAAATTGTTCTCTTTAAATACTGACCCTGCCTTCCCTCTCCTACAGCCAACAAGCAGGGGCACATCCTAGTCCAGGGCGCCAAGGACCCAGGGGCCAGCCTGGGACTGAGATGGCAGGCCTTTTGCTTGCAGGCTTTGCTTTAGCCTGGTAAAGTCCTGCTCCCCTTCACCCAAGTCAGTCACCTGGCCAGTCCCACTTCTGTGAGGACTAGATTGGTGCCCCTCACCTGGCTTTTAGGCCAGGGACAGAGGGCTTATGCTAGCTGGCCCAAGCCAGGCCCGGTGGAGAGGGGCCCAGGGTGGGGCTGCTCCCCTCCAGTGGGCCCAGTCCCCCACCCTCTTGGAAATTCCCCTGGGAGGGGCGAGGGGGCAGCCTGTCTGATTCCTCTCGGCTCCCCCCTCAGAGCCAGCTGGGAGCAGGGCCAGCGTGGGGAGGCAAGAGGAGAATTGGCGGGGAAGGCCGGCCGGCTTTGTTTCCAGAGTTGGCTTCCCCGGGCCGGCGCTGGGGAACATACTGTCCCAATTAGGAGCCCTGTGTTGTGTTGTGTATGTGTTCATGGTTTTTTGGAGGGAGGAGTGGGGAAGGGAGGTTCCTGTCAGTCCTGCAGCAGGCCGGGCTAAATCAAGGGCCATCCATCTCTGGTCCTGCCCCACATCAGGGCTCCACAGCCCAACTCTCTCTCTGGCAGGGAGCAGGGTGACCAATGAGATTGGGGTTTCCATGTGGGGGGTGTGTGTGTGGAGGGCCATAGGGGAGAATTGAGGCCCTGCCTTCAGCACCAGGAAGAGCCCAGGGTGGGCCTCCCGAGGCTAGGCCCTTGGGGATCAGAGTCCCTTGGCCAGGACCTTGATGATCAGAGTCCTGGTGGGAAGGTGGGAGTGGGCCCCAGATTAATGGGAGAGAAGATGGGGCAATTCAGGTGGCCTTGATCCCAGATACCGGGAGGGTATGAGTGGTTTCAGGAGGGTATGGGTTTGCCTGATGGGTGGGTGTGCCAGTCAGTGTGGAGTTTGTGCCAAGTGTGGGGGAGAAGCAGGTGTGGGCAAGGAGTGGGCAGGTAGGTGAGGAGCCATTAGCCTCCTTTCCCAGTCTCCTACCTGTCACTCAGACCTGTCCAGCTGCTCTGGCTGTGCCTGCCCAGAAAGAGGTCACCAAGTGTCCCTGCCTCCTTCCTCCCTCCAGAACTATGCTGCCATGAAGCTGGTGAAGCCCTTCAGCTGAGGACCCTCCTGTTCTGGAGAAGGGGGCGCGGGCTGCCCTCCCAGCCAGGGCTGGCCTGCCTCCTCGGCCCAGCTCAGCCGAGCTCCTCCAGACCTCCGCAGCCTGACCCTCCTGCCAGGTCGGGTGGACAGCACCTGCTGCAAGAGTGACTGATGAACGTGGAGCCCTGGGATCACCCATTTTCATCATCTCTTTCTCCCCCCAACCTGATCCCCTTTTGGATCAGCTCATATAATTTCAGTATAAAACAGACTGAACCACAGAGTGCATTGACTGTGTACTTGAGCAGGGAGGGGAGTGGGGATGGCTGGGCGGGGGAGGGGTGGCTGGGCAGGGGAGGGGTGTGTCTGGGTGGACCAGTTGTGCACGGGGTGCCACCATTGCTGGTATGGCCTTTCAGAGGGAGAAGCAGGTGGGCGGAGCCCTCAGAGCTGCTTTTACAAGGCTGCCTGGGGGTAGGGGGCTTGGAGGCTCGGTGTCTGGCTGGCCTCACCACCAGCATTCTGGGCCTCCTTTCCTCTCACCCCCTCCCCTCTCCTCACTCAAGTACCCTCCTTCCTTTCCAAGTCTGCCCTTTGCTCCGGTGGGCAGTCACCTGAACCGTCTGGTTCCCTTGGTCATGCTGAGGAAGAGGTTCCACTTTACAAAAAAGGAGAGTCAGGCTGGGCGCTCCAGGCTGAGAGGGCAGCAGGAGCTCTGGCTCAAGCCAGCCTTGTCCCTGACACTCTTGGGAACCCCTCCCTCTGCTTCCTCCTTCTGCTTTAAAGATCTGAGCTGGAGAAAGACAGCTTTTCCTTGCAGTCTGACGCCTGGCTTTACCCACTGGTCTGACCTTTCCTCGGGAAACCGGGCTCACTCGGAAGGAGCAGCAGGAACATGCTGGAAAACACAGAGCTGGGGGACGTGGCTTTTAAATGTGGCCTCCGCCGCTCACCCCAGAACTGGAAAACCAGCCTCCTCTCCGGTCCCGCCCAGGCCCCAAGGTCCCCAAGGGAACCTTCCAGCCCCACTTGGTTCTCCCCTGCACTCGGGGACCCAAGATCCGGCCCCTCTGGATTGGGAGGTTGGACGGTGGCTGAGAGAGGGATGATGTCCAGAAATTACCTTGGGGAGGGAGCTGTACCTTCTGAACAGAGTGATTCTACTTTAGGGGAGATTCAGGTGGGAGGTGGCCGTGAGCCCCAAGAACCGTGTGGCCAGTGCTGAAACACTGCCACCTGAACCCTGGAGCCAGGAGCCACAACTCACACAGAACACGCAGCAGGGAGCCGGGTCCAGAGCGCTCCTGGAAGGCTGAGAAGGTGGTGAGCTCTTACTGGGCCTGCGCAGTGTGGCCCGTGTGCGGCAGGAGGGGAGGCCGCCTCCAGAGCAGGCTGCAGGAGAGTGGGCAAGAGGGGGGCTGCAGCTCCAGGAGGGGCCAAGGGAGCTTTGCAGGGTGGAGAGGACTGAGAACATCTGAAGGTAGAGAGAAGGAAGCCCCTGAATCAGGAAAGATGGAAGAGAGGAGAGGGTATGGGTTTGCCTGATGGGTGGGTGTTTTTAAAGGAATATTTAAAGGAATCAGTTTCTGGAAAAGATAAGGAAGGTGTTAGCTCTGGAAAGAAGATCCGGCTTTTTCTTCCAGGCCCAGAAGGCAAGCTCAAATAAAAGCATACCATGCAACTATCAGCTGGCTTAAAAGGGTTTTGAGGGTCATTGTCCCATTTGTTCCATTGACTCAGATGTTTTTTCCTTGCTACTCTGGGTTGCAGGTATTAGAAAAGCCCACTGAAACTAGTAAAGGGAACTTAAGGGCTTTATGGAAATGAAACATCAAGGGTCGGCTTCAGGCAAGGGTTCATCCAACTTCTCAACTAGATCACCAAGAGTTTGTGTTTTCTCTCTGCTTTGCCCTCCTCAAGGTTGGCTTTAGCTACAGCTGGCTCCATTCCTAGAACTGGGCTTGAAACTGTTTCCTGGGATCACATGGGCCAATAAGAAAAACTCAGGGAGGTCTGGGGGATGGATGCTAAGGGGACACTTGCCCAGCAAACATGTTCAGTGTTGAGGTGCTTCATGTGGTAGGCCCAGAGCAGATTCTGAGGATCAGCGGTGAGTTACCTGTGACTCCTGTCCTCCCAGGGATCCCAGCAAGGATGGAAAACTGTCTCCTGATAGGAAGAGTGTTTGAGAAGGGGTGTGTCCTGCCTTGGGGAGGAGAGGCACAGGAGACCCTCTCTAGAAGGGACATTATTTGAGCAGAGGATTGAACTGGCCCAGAGGCTAAGTGAAGGGGGGTTCCAGTGACGGAGGTGGAGGCTGAGTTGCCAGCTGGAGCCATCAGAGAGCTCTGCTGTCCAGGGTGTGGTCACAGCAGGGACGCGGCTAAGGAGATGAGCTGGTAGGGCAGGGCCAGGTGTGCAGGGCCTGGGCGTGCACACCTACCTCATTCTGGAGGCAATGCAGAAGCACAGGAGGACTCAACACTCCACTGACGGATCAGCAGTCTGTTTTTTTTTTTTTTTTTTTTATGATCCCTCCAGCTTACTTCTTGTCTTGGGAGACAGGAGTCCCCAGGGGACTCAGAATGGGCTTCAGACAAGTCAAGCTATGGCCAACTGCCTCTGGCAGGGAACATGGGGATCCCACCTTACTCTCAAAGTGGTCTCTGGTCACAAATACTGAAGAGCAATTGCTCAGGGTGCTGCGTGGCCGGTTGCAGAGGGCCATTCTAGAAGGCTGGTTCATGAATCCAGAAACCGACTGGGGACTATCTGACAGGTGAGGTTAGAGTGAATCGTTCATTCCTATCTTTCATTCATTCATTAAAGAAATATGCATGCATATATATTTGCCTATGTATGTAGACGTACATGGGGACAGAGATGGAGAGGGCTGTCGGCAGACCAGGCACGGTGCTAGATTTTGAAGATGAATGTTGAGAAAGACACACGTGGGTGCTGCCTTCCCCGAGCTCCCAGTTGAGTAGGAGAAGCAGGAAGTAGGACAGGAACAGACACTGTTGGAAGGTCAGGAGGTACAGGGTCAAGAGCAGGGGAGGGAAAGCGTGAAGAGGGAAGAGAGTGCAGCCAGGCAGGATGGCACACGTCTGTAATCCCAGTGGCTTGGGAGGCTGGGGCAGGAGGATCGAGAGTTTAAAGCCAGCCTCAGCAAAGGTGAGGCACTAAGCAACTCAGTGAGACCCTGTCTCTAAATTAAATGCAAAATAGGACTCAGGATATGGCTCACTGTTGAGTGCCCTGAGTTCAATCCCCAGTACCCCTTCCCCCATACAAAAAAAGGAGGGAAAAATTGCCCAAAGACAGGCCATAACCAGAAACAGGCTCTAAGATCCATAGGAACTTCCACATGGATACCGAACAGTGGTTCTCAACCAGGGGCAGTTTTGTCCTCCAGGGCGTATTTGGCAATACCTGGAGATTTTGGGGGGGGATGGGTGTACTGGGGATTGTATTCAGGGGCACTCAACCACTGAATCACTTCTCCAGCCCTATTTTATTTAGAGACGGATAAATATTTTATTTAGTTGCTTAGCGCCTCACTTTTGCTGAGGCTGGCTTTGAACGTGATCCTCCTGCCTCAGCCTTCAGAGCCTCTAGGATTACAGGTGTGTGCCCACGTGCCTGGCTGGAGATGTTTTTGATTGTGATAACTGACAGGGGAGAGGTGGAGGTTGCTTCTAGCCTTCAATAGCTGCTAAACATCCTATAAAGCCCAGGGCAGTTCCTTTATCCCTGCCCCACTGCCCACAACAAAGGATTATCGAGTCTAAAATGTCAAGAGTACTGCTGTTGAGATATCCTGGCATAGTGGGGTCCAAAAATGATGGACAGATAATTTGCTAGGATTTGAGGACAGACTCGTCAGGGCTAGGGGAGTGGTGGGATGGGAGAGAAATTCCAAGTGCTTCCCAACTGTCTGGCTTTATGAGGGGTCAGCTGTGTTCCCATTCATCAAGTCCGTTCCGGATAAGGATGTTCAATCGTGTTTACAGCACGAACAAAATGCCCTTCCTGCCCTCCATGTCTCCCTGCTAACTGCAGGGAGGTCTCTCTCCTCCTTTTGCAAAGTTCTGGAAAGCACCGTCCATGCTGGTTGTATCCACATCCTCACCTCGCCCTTCCACCCATTGTGAAGGTTAAGCCATTGACCTTGACAGCCACTGTCTCAGGAAGAGGCATGTCATTCATTTATGGTCAATGAGATATGAGGGGAAGGTGGTGGAGTTAGGAGGGGGACTGGGGCACTGCTAGAAAGGGTTGCTCCTTAATACAAAAGGATATAAAAGGAGACACATCCTCATCTTTTGTCTCTTAATCTTGTGGGGAAAAAAATGTAATGACAGGAGCTGTAGCTGCCATCTTGGTGTCTTCAGACAAATTTGGGGAAAGGAAGATGGGAAGGACCTGGTTCTTGATGAAGCTCTGGAGAAAGAACCAAGCCTGGAACTGCCCCACCTCCAGACCAGATGTCTTGTGATGCAGGATCATAAATTCCTGATTGTGCAAGGCCCTTTTGTCTGGGTGGTATGGTACCCACAGTATCCTTTCAGAGGAGTTTCATTCTGTTACCTAAAATCCAGTTTTACTACAGTCACCATGAAACAGGGCTGCTGTATACAGGCCCCACATCTAAGACATCATATGCTTATTATTTATTATAATAATGTCCCCACAGATGGCAGTAAAGTGTTTTGTTCTAATAAAACCAGTGTGTTACAGTAGTTTTCTGATAGAAGTAAATTACTTGAGGACAGGGCACCTTTTTCTAATTCACCCAAGGGCACCATCCAGCCCTAGTTGTTAAATCTGCGGACGCTTGTCCTTTAGGACCCTGAGCGGCGACTGGAATAGGGATGTGCTCCGCTTCTTGGTAAACTTGGCCTGTCCTTGGCTCCCGTGGTCCCCTGGTCACCGGGGTCTCTTCCCCCTCTGTGACCGGGCCTTCTCAGTATCCTTTTTTGTGGGTCTAGAATGTTCCTTGGGGCTCTTTTCCTGGCCCTTATTTTCACACTGCAGACCTCCTAGGTCACCTCACCTCCTCATCGGACTTTATTTGTCCTCAGAGGTGAATCCCCTTCTCACCCAGCTCTTCTCTTGAGCTGCAGGTACTTTGTTCAACTGCTTAGCCCTGGGCTCCCCCCACCCCCAGGGTGACTGAAGCCCACAGCTCAGAGGCTGTTACTCATTCAAAATCTCCATCCTCCACCAGCAAGAGAAGCTCCTACTTCATTCTTCCCTCCATCTCCCCAGTCACTGGGGCTTCAGCAATTGGGGACCAATCGCCCTCACCTCTCTGAGCCTCTGGGGCTGAAGTGGCATATCAGTCCTTAATGAGATGTCTGCTTCCTCCACCGAAGAGACTTTAAACGTTTCATTGCAAGTTCTCTTTAAACAGGCAGGCCCGCAGAGGCGTTTCAAATAGGATTTTATGTTCTGAAATTCAGTTAGTCCTCAACATTTGAGACCAATTTTGGCTGCGAGGTGGAGAATAAATCTCATCTGTTAAAAAGTGGTTCAGTAAAACTTGATAAGCCTTTTGTATCTGTAATGCTCAGTTCTCCCTCCCCCTCTCTCTTTTTTCCTTTGCTGGTATTTTTGAGAGATTCTACACATGCACACACACACACCTGTGCACACACACCTGTGCACACGCACCCATGCACACAGGCAAACATGCAAATATACACACTGCACACATGCATACCTATATCTGCACATCTCTGTTTTTCCATCCCTTTTTTGTGTTTATGTGGCCAGTCCAGGACAGGGTGACAGGGAGGAGGAAAGACCTAGAAAAAGCTAAAGCCCTGCCCAGGCTGCCCCTTCCATTTGCCTCTACCCTAGGGACCTCGAACTTGTCTCAATCTTCTCTCCACGTGTTTCATAAATGTGGGATTATGGGATTTCCAGAGAAGCCAGGTGGGCATCCCCTGCCTGGGACCTGGTGACAGCCCAGGAGATGTTTCCCCGCTTGAGAAAATGGCCTGGGTGAGGGCAGGGGTTCACCCGCCATGCTCTGTCCCTTCGCGGCTGAAATGAGTGCAGCAGCAACTCTCCCCTCCCTCCTCTTCCCTGAGTGAGAGCTTCTGTCCTGCCCTCTGGGGAAAATAGCTATAGCTTCTATTTCCTGGGGCTTGGCCAGCGTGGGTTCAGACCTGTTTCTCTGCCTTTGTTCTGGTCTCAGGTTTTCATGGTGTGTGTGTGTGTGTGTGTGTGTGTGTGTGTGTGTGTGTAAAAGAGCCAACATATGAGACAGAGGTAAAAAGAGACAGATTCATGGTGAGAGACAGGAACAGAGAGAGACAGACGGAAAGGGTCAGCAGGGACAGGAAAGTGACCAAGGATGTCTTGCCGTGGCTGGAGTATCTTTTCTGTTTGCTTATCGTTTATCAATGGTCAGAACCGGCTCCATCTCCATTCTGCCCTCCCCAATGGCTCCCAGGCTGATTTAGAATATGGGAGAGAAGAAGGGGAGAGGCTACAGCCCACATGGACCCCCAAGCCCAGCCGGGCAAGCCTGGCACCAGATTTTCCTCAGAAGGCAGGAGCTGTTGCAGACTCTGTGGGTCACCACTGTCCGTCACCCTGAGGGCTGGCTTGTGTGTGTTGGTGGGGAGAGGGGTTGGCTCAGCTCCGAGGACGTGGGCTGAGTGCCTGCCCCAGCCTGGCTGTTCTCCACGTGTCTGTGAGTGGCCTGGAGCAGCAACCTGCCCCGTCCCCTTGTCCCACACTCCTCTGCCCTCCATTAGGCTCAGAGGCCTCCATGGGGATCCCGCAGGTGTCCAGTCATGCCGCCACTCAGCTCAGGCCGAGGCAGGGAACTCTTTCCTTCACTGCTGGGTTCAGCAGACATGTCCTGGGGTCTCTTCAAAAGGAACTTGACTGAGAACAAATGGTAACAGACCGAAGCGCAGCAAGAAAATCCCACACACAACAGGTGACAGTTTTCTAAGTACCTGCCGGTGTGTTTTGTGACTCTAATCTCTTGCTTCCTCGCCTTCTCTTGGAGCACTTTTTCCATCTGGGATTACCCCAGAGAAGGGGAGAGGAGGGGCAAAGACACCTCAGGACAGGGGCGATGGAAGGATGGTACCATCGAAAACCCCGGGGAAAACGCCCTGTTGGCTTTCACTGAAGTGGGACTGTGGATGGCCAGCTCGGGAGCACTCTCTCTGGGGAGACTCAAGCTCAGACATGGTATGGCAGTGCTTCAGGGTCCCAGTCTCCTTCAGTCTACAGGAGGATTCCCAGCCTGATTCCTGGTCACAGGAGATCTTCCTAGAGCCTGGTGGCTAAGGGCAGGAGCCCTGGGATCCGACACACGGCAGCCCGAGTCCTGCCTTCAGCACTTGGATGTGGGACCTCGGGCAAGACACTGGCCCTCAGGTCACGTTTCCTGTCTGAACCCAGAGATGAAGATGGCCTTCCCCTCAGTGTCGTGAGGACTCCCTGAGACGACGCCTCCCTAGTAGGTGCTCCTTGGCAAGCGGGGGAAGTTGTCACACTTTAATGAAGTAGCTCTGTGTCACCTGGGTGCTGCAGGAGGGAGGTGCTGAGGAAGACAGGGCAGGTGAGAGGGGGTTCCCTCCCTGGGGGCCTCCCCCAGTGCGGGGTGATGTAACCCCATTTCTCTGCCTGGGAAGGGCTGGGCTTTCTCCCTGGATGTGGGAAAGGAGCAGAGAGAAGCCACGCAGCTGCCTGACATCGTGGTGGTGTCCGCCATCCCATCCTGTCTCTCAAGCAACCTGCCCCTTCCCCTTGTCCCACACCATGTCCAGGGGTTCCTTTCTCAGCCAGTGGCGTGCTTTTATTCCACTGGTCACCTTCAGGTGGGCTGGCTGAGAGTCACCCCTAATGACCAGAATGGGTGTCCCCTGTAGATGTGTAGTCAGACCCTGTAGACAGACCCAGTCATTTAATCACACCTGGCCACGCTCAGACTCCCCGGGATGCACCCCGGTGCTCTCTCGGACCTGGTCGCACACAGACACGGGCACGGGCACACACAAGCATCAGACGTACGTCTCTCTCCATGTGCACGTGTGTACGTGTGTGTGCGTACGTGCTTCACATAGTCAGCCAGAGTTTGCTCTGGAAACCCAAGCATAAAGGAGCGTGTGAACGTGGCCATCATCAGGGATAAATTAATCCCAGACATGTAAAGGGTTTTCTATTTTCATTCTCAGCCCTACTGCAAATTCAATTAGGACTCTCTGCCAGCTACTGAAAAGAGGGGACAAGTCAGTACGTGGCTGAGCCTGGAAAATGGGGCGGGGCAGGGGACCCTTCTGGACCCACATCCTCCATTCCCCCTCCCTGTTGTCCTGGATCCAGGAAAGAGTTGCAGGGATCTTGGATTCCCTACTCCGATTGGACTTGGGGCAGCACCAAGGTGCCACGGGAGATGTGGAAGTTTGAAAACAGGGATGCTGCCTGAGAGATGAGCTTGGAAGTGACTGGCGCAGGTTCCCTACCGAGGCCATGGGTTCCAGGGCTGGCAAATCTTCACGGCTCAAGGGTTTGCCCAGCTGACACCCACCTTGACCGTGTCTGGGGAAGAGAGAGGCCTGGCCAGCAGACTCTTTGCCAAGTCTTTCTGTGCCCCTGGCTGAGGGTCAAGTGTTGACCCTCTCCTTCACTCTCCACGCTCCCATGGCCACCTCTGACGGCAGCTTAGCCTCCAGCACCTGCGTGCTTACAGGGGCACGTGTGTCTCCCCTGTGTGTCCGAGAGCTGGCATCCGGGTTTGCAGGTCCTCTCTGAGCTCAGCTCATGGGGGTCTGCTCCTTGCACCTGGACCTGGCGTTCCAAGACCCACTCAGTCAGAGTCTTAGCAAACCTGTGGGAGGGGGGCCCTCCTGGGTAGAGAATGTCCTTTGGAAGGCCACCTCTCCTTGCTGACTCCCTTCCTGTGTTCGTGACTGTCCGAGGCTAGGGATGAAGTGCACGCCCTCAGGTGGGATGCTGCCCTCTGTGACCCAGGTGTCCCCTCCTCCTGCTCTTCTGAAGGGAAGGGCCCTGGTGGGGAACTGAGCTGCTTTAAGGGGACAGTAAAGACAGTAATTCCATGGGAACGCCCCGAGGAGGCCAGGAGGAAGCCCGTATTGATAGGGGACGGGTGAATTGATGAAATAATAAATATCTCTTTTGTTGAGTTCGTGATTGAGTTGGAGGAGCCCTCAGGGAGTTGGAGGCAGGAGGGGAAGAGAGTGGGGAGGGTGGACCTGGGGACCTGAATAGACAGGCTTGCAGGGAGAAGGCTTGTGGGGCCAGGGAAAGGCTTCACAGAGGAGCCGCAGGCCAAGGGCTGAGGGCAGGGCTCTGTCTGCCCACCCCGGGGGTCCTCTGGGGCCTCTTCCTTAACGTAGGCCTGGCCACAGAGAAATGGCTCTTCCTTAGGCTCTGGCTGCCACCTCCACCATGGAGGGTAGGAAGGAGCAGGATGGGCGGGAGCAGAGCTGGGGCCAGGGGCCTGAGCAGGGGCCTGCGGTGCCAGCCCCTGGCCATCAGTGCCAGGTGGACGAGCTCCTGTCCTGCCTTCCCCAGGCCTCTGTGTGGGGGAGGCTCCATTCCATGACCAGCCAGACTGCTGTGGATGCCTGAGATTCACGCCCCACCTGGTCAGGCACTGTGTGAGGCCTGTCCACACCTGGAGTCGTCCCCCGTGAGTGGCAGCTATCTCCAGCCTCATTGTAGAGATGAGAAAACTTTGGAGGTGACACAGTCTCTGACAAAAGGCTTGCTCTTCACCCCCAGCCCAGGTGCTCCTGCTCAACCAGTCTCACGTCTGTGACATCTAGGAGTCCTGCAGGGCAGGCAGGGGTGGCACTCAGGAGACAGGTAGGAGCCGTGGATATGAAGGTGGCGTTGGTTCTGTGGAGTTTGCAGTGTGTCCATTCACCTGACAGATGGTCATTAGAGCAACTGTTCTAAGCAGAGGCCTTGTCCTTGTCAGGGGTCCTCGTCAAGGGTCAGATAATAAATAGTTTCAGGAGGTGATGAATGAGTTTTAGGAGGAAAAGTCAAGTAAGATGAACACATTTGAAAAATGATTCTAGGTGGGACTATCAGAAGTGATGGTTCTTTTCAGATGGGAGAGGGGAGAGGCCCTCAAAAGAAAATGTGACATGGGAGCAAAGACCTGGATGAGGTGAGAGAGGGAGCCTGAAAACCTCAGGAGGTCATTCCAGTCAGAGGGCCCAGCAGGTGTAAAGGCCCTGAGGCAGAAATGGCTTGCTGGATGAGGCCTGTCTTAATCTTCTTTTGGGCCTGGGAAGGAATCTCAGCTCCTTCTCATCCCTCACTGCTTTGCCTTTGCTGGGACCCGCGTGGACGCCCTCATCCTCTCTAGGCTGGGCTGGCAATACGGGCACAGAGCCCCTTGGCTGGCTTCTTTCTCATGGTTGGCTGTCTGGAACCCGGCCTGGGCCCTGGGAAATGCTTCCGGAGTTCACACTCCTCGCTGCCCACTCTAACCCCCGCTGGGGATTTGGGAAACATGCTATTTCCAGATGGGCAAGGGTGACTATTTATTTTATTTTTAAAAATAGCTTTTATTGGTTTTTTTGTCTTATTACAAAAGCAATATATGTTCGTTACAGAAATTTGAGAAAACAGCTAGCAAAATGAAGAATAGAAACCAGCCACTAATCCCATTACCCAGAAAGAACCACTTCAGGCGCTTGGGGGTAATTCTAGAATTTTCCATGTATAAACTATACGTGAGCCTTTTTAAAAAATGTGATCTCACCATACCTAGTGGTTTGTAACCACGATTCTGAGTACGTCCGTCCACATCACTGAATGCGCCTCTCCAACACGATTTCATGGCTGTCTGACAATCTATCCTTCAGAGGAACCACGGTTCATTTAGTCAGGCTCCTCTGGGTCAAGACTGTTAGGTAGTTTTCTCTTCTCGAGCATCGTGTCCCCGGGTCTTACCTGTGGCCGCTGCAGGTGGTTATTTTGAAATGTCTAAGCAATCCTTGAGATAGGAGGGCAGGGTGAGATGCTCTGGATGGGAGTCTGGTTGGACGAGAAGGTTCCTGCTTCTTTTTCTAGGGCAGGTCTTGAAGTCTCTCAGACACCCCCAGGCAAAAATGGAACCCCTGGAAAGACAGAGGAGATAAAATTTAACTAGGAAATTTTATCTCCACAGCTGTCTACAAACAGCCCTGCTGTAGAGGAAGGCAGATCTGGGCTTCTGTCCTGTCTCAGGCACCTTCCTGAGGTGGGGTAGGGATGGTGGGGGGAATGGAGGACCCAGGGCCCAGAGCAGGAAGGGGTGATCAGCACCACCTGCCCTGAGAGCGCATCCTGGGGATGTGCAGAAGGCCTTGCAGGTGAGCTGGGGGTGAGAATGCGGGTGGGGAGATCTGGGAGGCCCACCCCCCAGGGAAATGTGGGTGCAGCGTGGACTGAGGCTCGGTGAGGCTCACCAATCAGGAAAAGCCTCTTTTGCTTCCTCCAGGAAGCTGCCCCTGATTTCTCTCCCAGAGCAGGTTCATGGAGTCCTTGCTTTCATGGATCCCGTCTCCCTCAGAGTCCTGGCCACCCTGCTGTGTGAACAGCAATTATTTGCACATGCTTGAACTTGACGCTGGCATCTCCCCTCACCATACAGGAGGGCTGGGACTATTCTGTCCCCGCTCCTCAGCCATCACGAGGTCATCATGGCTCCTTCAGTTATGATCAAGTCCAGATGCCAGGGATGTGGCCCACGGGGGACGCTCAGGTTTGAAATGTTTCTTTAATATCTTTTTCTTCCACCCTAGATTAAGTCCCTGAGGGGATGCTAGCACACCTTCTCCACGTCCACGCCAACCCCACAGCACTGTCTGAAGACCTCCACGCAGCACTGAACTGGGGAATGGGAAGAAAATATTGGCAAAATCAAAACTTAGTTGTCAGGTGGAGTGGTGCATGCCTGTATCCCAGCAGCTCCAGAGGCTGAGGCAGGAGGACCGTGAGTTCAAAGCCAGCCTCAGCAATTTAATGAGGCCCTGAGCAACTCAGTGAGACCCTGTCTCTAAATAAAACACAAGAGGGCTGGGGGGCCAGGAGGTGGAGCGGGTGGAGTGAAGCTGGTGATGTGGCTCAGTGGTTAAGCGCCCTTGGTTTCAATCCCCAGTACCAAAAATAAACCAAAACAAAACAAAAATTGAGGACATGATGCTTGGATGGACCCTGGACTCCACTCATGCTATGGTGGCTGATGGCCACGTGTTTTGTGTTAAGCCAACAGGTAACCCCAGGGAAGAGGTCTTAGTCATATCACCCTTGTTGGTCATCTTTTGGTGCTTTGCTTTTTGTGTCTTAGCTTTTGGCGTGAATCTGGTTAATGAAGAGGATTTACAGATTACATGATCTGCAGTTCACTGAACCAACTTCCACAAAAAAAGACACATGACTTAAAAAAGACATCTGCCACGAAACCACTCTAATGGAAGAGAAGCTAGCACTGCACACAGAAGAGGCAGATGGAAGGTGAACTCACACTTCCAAGCAGAAGTGACTGGCAGAGCCGACTCCCACAGCTGCTTCCAGCCAAGGCTTGACGCACAGGTTGCATTAGGAAGCGAAAAACCAGGGTATACAGTCACCCCTTGGTATCCACAGGGGATTGGTCCTAAGACTCCCAACAATACCAAAATCAGATCCTTTATATAAAATGGCATAGTGTTTGCATATGACTACGTGCATATGATGTATATTTTAAATCATCTCTAGATTACTCACAATATGTAATGCAATGTAAATGTTCTATAAATAGTTGTTATACTGCATTATCTAGAGAATGGTGGCAAGAAGAATAGTCTGTGCATGCTCAGTACAGATGCAATTTGTGGGGGGACTATTTTCAATCCACACTTGGTGGCCAAGGAATCTATGGGTACAGAGGGCTGACTGTAATTAGATCTGCCAAGAAATCAGGGATGCAAGCTGAAACGCCATGAGGACTTACTTACATCTACTATCTGTAGCAGTGACCCTTGCTTTAAACCTAGAATGTGCCCTGAGCTATTGACTCAGGATATAGTATATGGGGAGGTCACTAGTGCAGGCTCATGCTTTTCACCCACAGGGCTTTGCTGTGGAAGGGTTTGGTGACCACAGCTCCATTGCTGGGCCCGTCTCAGGGCGTGGGAAGCGTGGGCATGAACGTGCATCTGGGACGACCTCCGTCACTCAGTGTCCTCACCCCTCCTTTTCCTCCTGCCCCCCCTTCCTCTCATTTATTCCCGCCTGCCAGTGGGTGCCCCGGCCTGACCCTCATTAACTCCAAGTGTAAAAACCATTTGTCTGCAGCCCTCTCCTCCCCCAGCTGGGGGCTGGGGCCAGCCCCTTCTTTCTTCCCTTCCAAGCTCAGACCTCTGTGGTTTATGAGCTAGACCCTAATGGCTAGGCCCCTACGACAGGCTGGACTTGTTAGGGGATGGCCTCAGGGCTGCTCAGAAGACCTATAAAGAGGGAGGGATCCTCCTGGGGAGCCCAGATCTGCCCCTCCTGCCACATGAGGTTGCAGATGGCGCCCTGCACACCTCTAAGGGCCCGTCCTCAAGGACGATGAGGTAGATCGCCCCTCCCTGGGGCTGCATAGGACACAGGCTGGGCAACCAGATGTGGACAATGTTGTCTTCGGCTCGCTCCTCTCTCCCCCTGCCCCAGCCTCGAGGACAGCTCCTGCCTCAAGGACCCCTGGTCCCTACCTGGAGGGGGTAACTGTTCACCTGTCAGCTCAGAGGAAGGGGACTCTGGTTAGTGAGGAAAGAGGGGAAATTGGACCTGGGATTAAACCAGCTAATAAATACCAAGCGCTTAGAACCTTACAGAAGGATTTGCTATAGCAATGGATCAGGCAGAAGGCTGAGGAGTGGGCCAGGGGCCTTTGGGTGGCAGCACTGAGGACCCTGAGGACTGCAGACTGTCCTTTCTGAAGAGGGAGCCTTCCCAAGGGGGACACTGAACTGTCACTCAAAGGCAGATGCCCTCTGCATCAGCCCAAGGCTCCCAGGCCACCTTGGGGACATCCTCAGGCCACCTTGGGGGCCTATACTAGGGACAAGGGACCTGAATCCCTCTTAGTCTTAGCAGGGGCTAGTGGCCTGCCTTCCTCCCTCAGGGCTGCCCCTCAGGGCTGCCCCGCAGGGCTGGCAGAGGTGAGCAGGCAGAGCTGTCCCTCCTCCTCCCTGGAGCTGGCAGAGGACCAGAGGCAGCCGGGAGTCAGAGGGGATCTGGGGTTTGTGGCCAAGAGCCCAGCCTGGCCCTGCTCGAGAAGGCCATTGCCCTGTCATTACTCAGGGGGAGCCACAGACTGTCTTGACGAGAGTGCCGTTGGGTTTATGTAACGTCCCACCTGTGGGGAGGACAGGTGGGGGCTTCATGCTGGCTGCCAGAGGCAGGCTGTGGGGACGAGCTGGCCTCTCCAAGGAGCTGTGGAGCGGCCACCCAAGTGGGGGCCAGGTGGTGCAGTCTGAAGATCCCTGCCAGGGGGTTCACTGGATGGCTTTGGGCTTTGGCAACCACCTTTTCCAGGTCCTTCTTTAAAGGCTAACCACCTTCCACTCCCGAATAAGGACAATTAATCAGGTCTCCCTTCTAGAGAAAGCTAGAATGACCCTCCATTCCTCCCTCTGCCCTCCCCAACTTTGAAGGCCCAGAGTGTCCTCAGAGACCTGGGAGCTGGCAAGTGGGTGGTGTGCACAGGGCTTTATGTGTCTTCAACTTTGCTCTAGACTGTCCCTGTCCACAGGGCAGGGACCCATGTGTCAGGGGGACAGAGCTGGGAACAGATGTGGTGACCCTCCTGGGGTCTATCCCAGGGATGTGCTGACTTGCTCCTGGGCCCAAGGCAGGCCTGACCTGGCACTTCTCAGTGGGCTGCCTGGGTGGCCCTGGGCTGCCCCACGTCCCACTCCCTCACAGCTGTCCCATCCTAGGCCCTCACTGGTCCCCGTGGTGGCTGCTCTGGGACTCACTCAAAGCCACGGCTGACCTGCCTCCTTGCCTGCCAGGGTAAAAATAGATGTTTCCACGGCGGCCACCTCTCCTCCCCAGGATCAACTTTCTCCCACTTGAGTCCCTGCCAGCGCTGGGCTCTGTGAGTGGAGCACCACTTGCAGTGCTGAGCCTGGCGTCAGGGCGCTGCTCGGGAGCCAGGCTGCTGTGAATGCTTTATTGTTCGTGGAGGTGACCCCGGGTGTCCCTCCTTCAGGCTTGGGCCCTGTCCTGCTCACCTCCAGCCCTCTTTCCATTCCCTCTGGCCTCTTAGCTCCTCATCTTCTACCTCACCTTACCTGGGGACCCTTTGTAGAAGGCTGGCTCCATGGGCATGTGCCCTGTGCTGTCTAACGGGGTCCCATAGAGATCTAGTGTCCTGCTATCACCTCTAAAAATTCAGGAACCCATACTGTTATGTGGGGCCCTGTGAATTGTGGAGGTAGGCTTGATACATCTGGGGTCTGAGGGGAGAGACCCTGTCTTCACCTCCACAGAGGCTCCAGTCTGATGGGAAAGGCACATTCTCTTCTCTGGGGAGCCCAGAGATTGGAGGAAAGGACATGGTGGCCTCTAGAGCACAAACTGATGGGCAGGCAGTGTCTTTGTCCTTTGAGCCCCAGGAAAGGTAGGAGACACCATTCTTGTTCCCAAAGAGCCTCAGATCTGATGGGAGATACAGACCCTGCCCTTGGACACCTCAAAGATCAATGGAGAAGGCACAGCCTCTGCCCTTAGAGAACAGGTACTCTGATGGGGAGACAGAGCCCCTGCTTTCCATCAACCCACAGTCAAATGGTAGAGGCACTGGCCTGTCCTGGGGCGCTGAGGACCTCTGCGACGACTAATTAGACACATGCATATTAGGGTTGGTCCCAGCGAAGACTCAAAGGCATTCAAGTGGCCATGGAGAATCTGACCAAGGGCAGCTATGACAGCTGCCAAGGAGGAAGAGTTCGGGCCTGGGCCCCCCTGGGACAGGGAGATGGAGGGGAAAGTGGTCATGCTGGTTCTGTGGGTGTGCAGGCTGGCTGGTGAAGGGGTCCTGGGAGCCTTGGGAGGACTTCTGAGGGACTCCAGGAGCATGGTACAACTTGGATGCTCCTGAGGGTGGCAGTCCCAGGACAGCAGGAACTGGGTGTTTCCCGGCAGCATGTGGCCAGGGTCCTGGCCATGGGCTGGGAGCATGGCCAGATCCCGAGGACTGGGACTCTGGCTTGGACCATTGGAACCCACCAAATTCCTTGGGAGTGGGTAGTCACTGGGGTCCCATGAAGAAGAAAGATGCTAACTCGTGACTGGGTACGAGGCCCCAGGGAAGATAAGTGGGATGGTAGCAGTTTCACCTGCACCCTGTGGGCCATTGAAGAACCCAGGAGGGGTTTCCCCTTGGGGGCAGGGGCGGGATTTCCTGAAGCAGGTAATAGTCTAAGGGTTGGACTCATGGGAGCTTTGAGGGCCTCTGCCTGTCCCCCGTCCCCAGCAGGCTGCAGCTCTGGGTCCTCTCCAGGCTCCTCATTTAAAACCCATGGTAGAGACGGTGAGAAGTCTTTCTTGGGGGTGAGGTGCTCCCGCCCTCTGAGGAGCTGGGGTGCTCCTGGCAAAGACCAGGCGCAGAGAAGGTGGAGCCCTAGCGTCCAGGGGTCCTCCCTCCCCACGGAGAGGTGACAGCAGGTCACACTCTTGCCTTTCCCTCTGGGTGGTGAGGGCGTCCAGCTGGCTGGCCCCTCAGGCAGGAGGCCTCGGCACCTCTGGACGCTTCCTGTGGGCTTCGTGCTGCATAGAACCTCGCAGCACCTGGGGGAGCACCAGCCCATGTGGTGTGTGAGGAGAAGACTCAGCGGTGGTCAGGGCTGCTCTGGCTTCTGGAGAAGAACAGCCAGGACTCTGTCCCTCTGAACTGCACCTTGGCAGGTCAGGCAGCAGGAGGAAATGCTGTGAGATACCAAGAAGAACTTCTGGATGGTCCAATTGGTAAGACCTCTGGCACCAGTAAAACAGGTGTTTTTGAAGTTTCTCTTTCCTGGAAATCTATAGAGTGAGGATTTCCTCATGGTCCACCACTAAAACTGGGTGGGCCAGATGCCAACCAACATCCTTGGGGGAGATGGAGCCCTTCTCTTTCGTCCTCCACCCAGGTTGCTGACTTCAGGGCTCAGCTCAATCCCCCGAGGCCCCCAACCTCTGCAGCCCACAGATATATTTTCTTCTCTGCCCTTGTGAAGCAGCTCCCAGTGCACCTCGCAGGCACAGCCCTCCAACATTTCCATGCGGGGAGAGTGGCATCCCGACTCCCAGCTCACCTAGTCGGACCC
Source organism: Marmota marmota marmota (assembly GCF_001458135.2). Classification (NCBI taxonomy): domain Eukaryota; kingdom Metazoa; phylum Chordata; class Mammalia; order Rodentia; family Sciuridae; genus Marmota; species Marmota marmota. The sequence goes on along the minus strand of NW_025999977.1, from coordinate 1,987,657 downwards.
TGAGTCCAGAGAGGGCAAGGAACCTATGCTTATCATGCACAGCCAAGCAGAGAGAGCAGAAACAGCTCCATCCCCTCCCTAGGCTGCCTGGCTTAGATGAGGGTTATCACTTCATTAATCCATTCCGTCAGCAGACCCTGAGCTTGCTGAGCACCGAGGGCCACGCATGGGGTGGGTCAGGCAGATGAGACCGGCCCTGTCCTCTCACCTGGGCCAGCAAGTGTCCCTGTACCCTGCAGTGTGGCTGAGGCTGCATCTGGACCAGGGCGGGTGGGGTCCCTAGGAAGGCTTCCGTGGGGTAGGGATAAGATGAGGGGCTGGTGGGGAAGCAGAGTGGGCTGAGGGCTGAGTGTTCTGGGTTGGTGGGGAAATGACCTAGGCTCCCTCAGACGGCCACCCCCAGGTCTGTGAGTCTGGCCTCTGCTTGACCTCCCTTCTGTCCTCGGGGACTGGGGCCCCTCTCAGTGGCCTCCTTTGCTTTCTCTTGCCCCTCTCCTCACGGGCTCCCAGCAGGGTGTCGCCCTCTCCACCTTCCTCTCCCCTCCCTGTCTTGGCCACTCCAGGAAGAAGCCTTCATTTTCCCCATCTGACTCTCGCCTGCAACCCCAGGCATGTGCGGGGGAAATTGGGCCATTTGAAGAAGAAAGGAGAAGTCAGGAGAGAGGAAACTCCCGTCTCAGGGCGCAGGCCACAGCTGGGGTGAAAACCTGGTCCTCATTAACACCCTGAGTCAGGGACCAGGGTGGGGGTGTCGCGCCTCCCCAGCCCTCCCTCAGGGACCAGGAGGGGAAGGGCATGCTGGGAGACCTGAGCCCCAGTTATTGGGAGCAGATGGGAGGGGGGCAGGGAGACTGGGGAAGGAGAGAGCCGGCTTGGGGGCAGCGGCTGGTGGGAGCGTCCCGTGGGGGGAATGGGAAGACCTGGACATTTTTCCTCCCTAGGATTCTGCCCAGGACTGGGGTGGGCTGAGGGTGGGAGTATACTTGGGACTGTGTGTAAGGAAGCCAATGTCCTCAGGACCAGAACTGGACTTGCAGCCACGGGGAGGCCCTGAGGGGGGCCACTGACAGCAGGAGCACTCTTGAGGCCATTTTTGGTCAATGACCAGTTTGCAGAGAGTTGCTGGTGGTGGTGAGGTTGCTGACAGTGTGAGACTGATGTCTTCACTTGTCCACATCTGAGGTGATGGGCCTCCTGTCCAGTGCATCTCCAGCCTGTGGACACACCTGTGGCCTTTGGGGGAGGGGTCTTATCCTGGAGGTCTGAGTTTAGAACTCACTGATTTCTGGGTCACAGCCAAGAAAACGCAGCCCCTGCCCCTGCCCTCATGGGCTCCATGGGTGTTTGTTCTGGAAACAGGCATAGGCTGAGGGGACAGGCCTGGGGGACTCGTGGGCCAGGTCTGGGCCTTCACTGCGGCTGCCCCCCTCGGCCCTCAGCCCAGAGAACATTTTGTCTGCAGAGGGCAGGGGTCAGGTGTGGAAGTCCTTGTCACTTTGGAATCCACTAGACTGGTCCTAGAGGAAGAGGCAAGGTGAGGTAGGGTGGGGTCAAGGCCAGAGTTGTGTCCCTCCTGGGCCCTGGCACCTCAGCTGGGCACTCCTCCCACTGAGCCCTGGCTCAGGCAGCCCCCATCTACACTTCCGGCCATGGCTTGGGCCCAGATTCCTCCTCCAGTGTTTTAATTAGATCCCTTGCTCATTAGCCGCCCAAATGCCTTCCAGATACCCTGCAGCTGCTCCGGCCCTCCCCACACCTGCCTGTCCAGCTGGGCCTCCCCCACACCTGGAAGACATTGAGCCTCCAGCCAGAGCCCTTGAACTCCAGCCCCTCCCTGTGGCCTCTAACAGCCTGGGCTTGTGAGGAGAAGCAAATCCTTCACTGAGAGAGGGTAGGGGCCACGAAAAGCAGCCTCCCCAGCCTTTGTTAAGTTGGCCCCCGCAGGGAAGTCTGGGAAGTGAGTTGTGGCTATAGCACAGGAGATGAGTTTAGATGTCACCACCTGCCTCAGCCAGGGAAGACAGGGACTATGTTCCCCCTCTGCCTCATCATACCTAGGCCCTCCCTGCAGGAGGTCCCTTGAGAGGACCTGTTCAGAGCGCAGAGTGTCTGCCGTCTGCATTGGGTAGAGGACAAGCTTATGTGAGGGGAGAACAGAGCACTAGGGGTTAGGAGAGTTGTGGCTTTGATCTCAGCAGGCTTACCCAACCAGGAGGCAATTCCTGGAGGATTTGCCAGCCCAGATCATCATTCAGTGAGTGCCAGAGACACAGGGTCAAATCCAAGGTCCTGGCCCAGGCTTGAACTCAGATATTTGCCTCTAGTGCCAATCCCCTTCCTGATCTGCTGGGTTGTACCAGCTCCAGGGGGCACCGGTCACACAGCATCAGATTAATTAATTCACTCACTGATACAGCACTTAGGAAGAGCCAGGAGCTGTTAGAAGAGCTTCGTAAATATCAACCGTTCCATCCTCACATTAAACCTGTGGGACGGGTGCTAGAAACCTTGCTTCACAGGTGAACTCAGCAGAGCTGTGGAAGAGGTCCCTCACGTCCACACGGGCTGTAAGGGGCTGGTGGCAACAGGATTCCGATCCCTGTCATCTCCGCTTTCTGTCCCCACTGTCCCCCTGCCTGGTATCTCTCCAGAGTAAACCCTGCATGCTGTATCCTACCATAGGCACTGGTGGCCCTGTGTAAGGGTAGCCAATGAACATAGGAAGTGCTGCCACCTACCCCAGGAGGGGCGGGAGGTTCTGTCTGTGAGGGCAGGGCCGGGCAAGTGGGTCGTCTCTTCCAGTTTCCATGGTGAAAAATGTGAACACCACGCTTCGCCTAGAGAACTGCTCTGAGCATGAAATAGAGAAAGGCTGAGTCTCCCCCACACCTCCACTTGCCCTTCACGGTGGTCCTGATCCTGCCAGGCAGGACAGACGCGTCAACTTCTCCCCCAACCCCCAAGCCAACCTGCAGGATGATAAGTTTTTGAGATGTTGATTCCTTTCACTGAATGTAATAGACAAGGACCCCAGTTTATTAAAGCAGAGTGGAACTGGCTTATCTTCAGTTTGGATGACAGCCATGTGAGGGGGCTGATGCTGGGGGTCCTGGTCTCCAGCACCTTCCAAGGCTCCTCAAGATACCCCAAAGCTCCCTGAAGAGCCTCAGGACTCTCAGGACCTCATAGTCATTGGGCAGAGGGGGCCAGTTGACCACGCTTTGTAGGGCCAGTTGGTGGCCTGAATGGTCCTCTGGCCATTCCCTCTAGCGCTTGCCTTAGGCCTCTCTCCTTCCTCTCCTATGATCACAAATTCTGGGCTGAATGAGCTAGTCCAGGGAGGACACACAGCAGTGAGAGCATCCAGTTGGGTCCATTTACATATGAGGAGCAAAGTGGGTGGGCAGAGATGGCCCCTCCTTCAGCCATCCTAGACCTGTGTGGATGGGGTGGATGAAGGACCTTAAATAGTTTTTCCATCCACCCTCCACCCCACATTGCATGTCCCCAGTAGAAGGCTGGGCGTGGCTGGTTGCCACTCCTGGGAAATCCACCCAGCCACATCCCAGGTGGCAAGATCATGGCAGCTGCGGTCGGGGAGAATGGCAAAGTGGGCCTACACCGTTCTGTGTCCCCTCTGCAGAAGCACTCTGAGGCTGGGTCTCTGTCTCTGGGACTCCCAGAGCTGGGCTCCTCCCCAGCCACCTCACAGACCTCTTCCTATTGGATTAGGCTCCACCTTGGCCAAATGTCCAATCACAGTCACCGTAGGGCTTCAATATATGAATTTTGATATCATGCTAATGAAAGAAGCCAGTCCCCTGCAAACCAAAGGTAGAATGTTCTCTCTGATATGTGGGTGCTAACTCACAACAAGGGAGGGTACGGAGGGGAAGAACAGAAGTTCATTGCATTAGACAAAAGGGAATGAAGGGAAGGGAGGCGGAATGGGAATAGGAAGACAGTGGAATGAATCCGACGTCACTTTCCCATGTTCATACATGAATACACGGCCCGTGTCACTCCACATCATGTTCAACCACAAGGATGGGATCTTAATTAGAATAAGTTTACTCCACATATGTATAATATGTGAAAAGACACTCTACTGTCATGTGTGTCTAAAAGGAACAAATAAAAAAATATGAATTCTGAGAAGGTGGGCAGGGGACCCAATTTTTTCCATAAAGATTAAAAAAAAGAAGAAGAAAAAAAGAAGGCCTTCATGGTTTAGTAAATTTAGGAAAGGATGAATTAAAACAAATAAAACAGGATTCTTCACTGCTGTCTTCTCAGGGCCTTTTACGGTGAACAAGGAGATTCCAGGGTGGTGCTGGGGCAATGCAATGTTTGGGGACATGCAATGTTCCCCAAACACATTTGTCTTTGCACCTACTTCTGACTGACAGTCGCCTGCAGCTAGTATTTTCTGCATCTCTGGGCCCTGCTGCACCGACCAACTGCTGCATAGCTTCTGCTGAACTGAGTGTCTTGCAGGCAAGGTCAGTTGTATTGTTGACCCCAGAAGTTGGGTCAGTCACCAATAGGAGCTCTTCCTGGTTAGCGCTCACGATCCATCTCCAGTGAATGATCCAGTTGTGACATTATCAACCATGCCTGTTAGAGTGTGGGGTGAGGTCCCAGACTCACCTATGAGTATGCCCTGTTGTTTTGGAATACTTGAGGTTCACACCTGTTGTCTGGATATAATACTCAATAGTTCTCCCTTTCATTTTTGAGGGTGTTTCCATTTGAATTTCGAATGATTTCAATATAAGAAAACGAACGGTTCCTTCCTCCCTTTTCTCCTTCTTTTCTTTTTTCTTGTGGGGCTCTAAATGTGTTATCTTCACTTAATCCTGAGACCACAGCTGTTGGCCTAGGTCCCTGGACAGCAGCTCTTCACCATCATATTCATCTATGTCAGAGTTGGTCAGTTTCATTTCCTCTGAAACCTCATCAGCCTGGCCTTGACTGACAGCATTTCCAGCAACATTCTGATGCTCTTAGCCCTCACCAGAACCACCCGTTAACAGCATTCTAGACCCTATCCTGCTTCTCCAAAGAGTTTCAAACTCCTCCCATAAACCAATTCTAAAGGCTTGAACACATTTTCTCATGTATAGCCATAGTCAGTGCCTTCCCTTCTCGGCACCAGTTTCCTGTTAGTCGGCTTTCCACTAATGTAACAAAGTACCTGAGATAATAAACTTATAAAGAGAAAAGATTCATTTTTGACTTATATTTGGAAATTCCAGTCCATGATTTGTTGGCTCCATTGATTTGGGCCTGTGGTGAGGCAGCACACCATGGTAAGAGCACAGGACAGAGCACGACCATTTACACCGTTAGCCAGGGAGAAGAGAGAGAGAGAGAAAGGAGCCATGGTCACATAATTCCCTTTGTGGGCATGCCCCAAATGATCTAAGGGCCTCCCACAAGGCCCCAACTCTCAGAGATTCCACTGCCTCCCAATAGCACCAGCCCCTGGGGACCAAGTCTTTAAGGCATGTCCTTCAGGGACATTCAAGATCTGAATTGTAGCAATGTCTCTGCTGCATTTTGGTTATAGTCTTGCTTTGATGCTGAGTGATAGGCAGCCCTCCGTGGGGTAGCCCTTAATCTTCGCCTTTGATCCCCCAAAACTTTGCTGAGATTGGTGCCATCCAGGAAATGTGGACCAGTTTTCCTACTCCAAGATCTGAGCATCTGCAGCACTGGCATCACCTGGGAGCTTGTTAGAAATGCAGGGTCTCAGGACCCAGCCGGTCCAATTGGACTAGAATCTGTATTTTTAAGCTCCCAGGTGATGGATAGGCAGGCCCGTTCGAGTTTGGGGTGTAGTGTCTTGGTAGTGATTTTTCATAACCACAGGTCACGACCCACAGTGGGTTGCAAAAGCAAATCACGGGTTATAATCAGCATTTAAAAAAATAAAAGTAGAAATAAAAATATAGGCTGCACTGACTTAGTAAGGGCATGTATTTGGGGTGGGGGACTCTATGTGTTTTATTATCAAAAAGTGTGAAGACCCTGGTCTCAGGGCACCCAAGGGTAGTGAAGCAAGGGACTTAAGTGCTGACCCCTGCCTGGCCTTGCCCACCACCCCCCTGCCTCTCCCCAGCCGCCTGGGTTTCCCGTCACTGACCACACACACCTTGTCACCACACCCTGTGGCCCAACGCCTGGGTTTTGGGGTGTGGTGGGGAGAGCTAGATCCCAAAAGAGTGACTTTTAAAATAGGTTCTTCTCCAGGTTTATTTTTCCCTGGCCACCTCTGCTCCTCGCTGTTCCAACTCCTTGCCCGGTTCCTCCTTTCCCCATTTTTATTCCAAGCTGGAAAGCAAAGCCAAGTCCAGCTCATCAGAGATGGAGTTTCTCCCTCTTCGCGCTGTAGAATTCTCCTTCCCGAGGTCCCCTTACCCCATACCAAGAAGTCAAAATAACCTGGCTGACCCCGTCCGTCCTTGCCTGCAGGGCCACTCTCACTTCTGGCTGACAGCCACCAGTCTTCCAGAAAATTGACCTGATCTTTGACCCCAGCGCTCCCCTGGAGGCAGACCCGGTCCCCTGCTAATGCCCCACTCTCCTGCGGAGTGGGGCGAGCGGAGGTGAGCAGGGAAGGAAGAGGGCAGGAGGCCCTGCAGAGGCGCTGCTGGGGAGGCAGTGCCTAGATGGGAAGATGCAGAGGCTGCCTTGGCCATTTCCCCTCCCTTCACACTCAGTTTCCGGTTCAAGGCTGAAACGCAATGATTGAAAACCTGCCAGGGCTCTTTGCTTTGAAAATCTGTCGTCATCATTGTCATCATCAGCATCACCATCATCATCACCGGGCACTGGGGTAGATGGCAGAGAGTGAGTATGCCCTGTTCCCTTGGAATGCTTGCGGCTCACACCTGTTGTCTGGATATAATACTCAATAGTTCTCCCTTGGATTCTTGAGGGTGTTTCAATTTGAATTTCAAATGGTTTCCATATAAGAAAACTAAGGGATGTGCCAAAGGTCGGTCACAAAAGCTAATAAACAGTTCAACTGGGACTTGACCCAAATCACACACTCCTCCCAGAAGGCTTCACAGCCCTCCCGGGTGCCTCACGGCCTTCTCAGGGTGCCTCAGGTCCTTCCAAGGAGAGCTCAGGGCCTTCCCAGGATGCCCCAGCTCCTTCCCAGGATGCCTCACCTTTTCTTTCTCTTTCCACCTGGCAGGAAGGGCCCGTGGGTCGGTGTGGACTGTGGCTGTCATCCTGGACTCTTGGCAGCCCTGAGAGCCAGTTAAAGGGAATCCGCTTACCCCCTAACCATCCCTCCCAGATGCAGGGTGCAGCAGAACCCTGAGCAGCTTCTGAGGCCCCAGATCTCCTTCATGGGTGGCCAGGGATGAGGGGGAGGCTGTGGTGTGGTCCAGGGATGCAGACCTTTCCCCGGTTACTCTTCCTTTCCCCATCACCACCCAGGCCTGCTCTGAATCCCAGTTATAGACACAAACTGTCTCGGGGTGAAGGACATGCCAGCTCCCTCTTCTTGTTTCGTGCAGGGTGTGTGCAGCAGGTGGGGTGGAGCAGGGAGGCCTGCGAGTTAGTGGTGAGCGGCGAGTAGGAAGTGAGCAGAGGCTGGGGTTTTGCATGCGGAGGGGCTCGGGACCTTGGTTTCAGGATAGAAGGACATTAGCTGTAGGTGGTGTGCTCTGGCAGTGACTCCCCTTGACCTGGACTTGGCATTAGGTTAACAATATTGAGGCACAAAGCTACCCCCAAAGCTCTTGGCATCCTTATTCTTCCAGGCCACCCATGGGCACCGAACTGCTGACAGGCCTCTGGCTCTACCAAGATCACTGGCCTTTAGACATATGAGGCCTGGATCTTGTCCTACTGGACCCAAGCCCTGATGCTTTTCTGGGGATCTGCCATATCCTGTCCAGGGATATGCTGGGAACACAGGTGAAGGGTGCTGCAGGGTGCCTTCTTGAATACCCACGTACACCTCGCAAACCCACACATGTCAGACACAGACTGACATCAAGACGACCCCATGCCTACTTACCCATTCATATCCACACACACACGCACACACATACATGCACCCACACGAGCATATAATCACACACATCTACATACACGTGCATGCACACCTCACACATGCATACAATAGGCACCCACGTGTGCCATGTCTCCTAGCTAGGTCATACAGGAACTGGGAATGACTCCTCGCCATGGAAGAGGGGAGGACCTGTGCTCTGAGAGCAGGTCTGGGTGAGAGGCTCAGGAACACTTTGAGGGGAGGGTGGGTGGTGCTTGGAGCATAGGTGGCAGGCAGGTTGGAGGGACAGCATGGCCAAGGCATGGCCAAGTCATCCAGACTCCCCACTCTTTTGTCCACACCCTTCTGTCCCAAGGGGTGAACCTCTCCTTGCCTCTTCAGTCACATACCCTCTGTCCCCTCTCTCCTCCTGACTTATTTAGAAAGAAAACAGACCACCTAGAAAAGGAAGCTCAAACCATACTGATGTCGATCTTCTTCCCAGCAATCACATCGGCAAGAAGACAGATAAATATGTTTTCAAAAATTTCAGTTGGGTTGGGGATGGGGCTCAGTAGTAGAGCGCTTGCCTAGCATGCATGAGGCACTGGGTTCGATCCTCAGCACCACATAAACAAATAAAGATACTGTGTCCACCCAAAACTAAAAAATAAATATATTTTTAAAAAAATTTCAGTTTGCTCCACAGTGAGTTTTGTGGGGAGAAGCAAAGGGCAGGTCCTGTATCCACCCTTGGATGGGAAGGTGGGGACCCTCTTAGAGGACACTTGCTGTCAGGATTGAGTGATCCACGGTCTTTGAACACCTGAGTGGAGCAGTCAGATTGGCCTTCGGGTGGGTGGGACTGGACGTGTCAGGATTGGAACAAGCAGAAAGGACACCAACGGGCTAGGGCTTGGTAACTGCTTGGCCTCTTCCAGGTGTCCTTGATGGCTTCTAAGCTTGCTGCAGGTGGCCTTGGGTTTACAGGACAGAGCCTCCTTCTCCTCCGGGAATGTGGCTGTCACTCAAGTGTAGCTAGACTGACACCTGTGGGCTTATGAGACCTTGCTCTGGTGTGGTGCATTCCACGAAGTCTGTTCACAAGTCAGAGTCAAGGCTGTGGTCAGGGTGAGGGTCAGTTGTATTTTGCCAGGGTAGGGTTTGTCTTTGGACAGGGTCAGTCCTGTGGCCAGTATCAGAGGTTGATCTTGACCAGAGTTGCAATCAATCTGAGTCAGTGTCAGGGTCGGTCTGTGGCCATGGTTGTGGTCAGTCCGAGGTCACATTGATGTGACCAGAACTAGGGCTTGATGGAGCTGAGAAGCACTTTACCCTCACTGTACACTGTGGCTGGGACTTGCAGCAAATCCTGCCCACAAAAGGTCTCTTGGCCACTCTGCCAATGGAGACTTGTGCCCTGTCTTGACATTAGTGCTTTTGAGTTCCAAGTTCTTGACAACGCCTGGGTTGGGGGGCAGCATGGCCACCAAATCATGTGTCCCCACAACTGGAAGGCCTCAGTTTCCCATGTCCAGGGCCACCGTCTGAGGAAACTTATGGAGCCATAGCAGAGGGTCTCCTTGATTCTTGGGCTTGGCATCTGGAGGCCAGGTTTTGGTGTGGGATTGGCCAGTTGTGACACAGCTGGCCATGGATTCTGGGCCCCAGCAAAGCTGGGTGACACCCATAATCCCCCTATAGACTCTTTTCTCATCACCCAAAACAACTAGGAACTTGGTCAGTTTGCTCTTCTGCCCAAGCAAAGGGGCAATCCATTTCTTGGCCCTCAGCTAATAATACCTTTCAGTGTGTCCTCCCAGAAGGAGCCCGGTCCAGGAGAAGCGGGAATGGGAAGGGGCTTGGAAGTCTGGAGAAAAGCCAGGTGGCCCTGCTCTGGGTCAATCTGGTGTCAGAAAAAAATTGCAAGGAATGGAAGGTTGGAATCCTGGAACCCTCAAATTCACGCCACTTGGACTGGTGTCACCTGAGACCCTTCTGTGACCCAGGCCTAACCTGGGCTCTGCAGGGAATTCAGAGATGAATCTCGGTTTTGATCCCAAGACTTCATGAACAGGACCAGAGAAATGTAATCCATGTACTGTGTGTGGGGACCGCTGGGGGTGGGGTGGGGAAGGGGTCTGCAGATGCCAGAAATGCTCCAGGGCTCAGGGGTCCTCAATCCACGCTGCACGTTTGAATCACCCGAAGACCTTCTAAGAACTAGGGATGCCTGAACTCTACTCCAGAGCAGTTATGACCAGAACCGATGTAAATCGACACCCATGGAAGACAGGATGCCCCCAGGACCCCTGTTTTAGTCATCTTCTTCGATGCTGTGACTGAAAGACCCAATAGGAAAAACTGAAGGGGAGGAAAGGTTTATTTAGGGGTTCACAGTTTCAGAGGTCCACAGAAGGCCGGCTCCCCTCCTCAGGGCTTCAGGGAGGCTGAACATCATGGCGGGAGAGTGTGGCAGAGGGAGGTGGCTCACATCATGACTAGGAAGCAGAGAGAGAGAGAGAGAGAGAGAGAGAGAGACTTACCAGTTACAAATATACACACCCAAAGCCACAGCCCCATGCCCACAACACCGTGCTGGGTTTAAAACACGGCTGCCAAATTCTTTGGCGTCCTCTCCAGTGAGAGGTGGGGTCTCTGTCTCCTCTCCGTGATCTGAGCTCAGTGACAGTTGACCAGCAAAATATGAAGCGATGCTTTCCACCTGCATGTTTCTGGGGCCAGGTCTTAAGAGACTGGAAGTTTCTGCTTCCTGTCTTTTGGAATGTTTGCTTCTGGAATCCAGCTCCCATTCTGTGAGGAAGTCAAGCGGTCACACCACACGGGGAGGAGAGGCTGCCGTCGAGGGTGGGGGGGGGGGTTCTGACCAACGGTTCCAGCTGATAGCCCCACCCACCACCAGACAGGTGAGCAAACAGATCTTCAGCCCATGTCTATCCTTAGACAATGAGTCAGTCCCAGCCTTGAGCCAGCCCAGAAAATACTGGGAAGGAGCCGAGGTGACCTATTCCCACTAAGTGCTGAGGATTCGTCAGCAAAATGACAGTTTTATGTTTTAAAGTCAGGGGTTGGCAAATTTCTGCAGAGGGCAAGATAGTCAATATTTAGGCTTTGAAGGCCAGGAGATCTGCGTTGGAACTATTTAGCTTTGCACACGCAGCCACAGACAGCACAACTTTTATTATGGATACTGAAATTTGAATAGAACATGATTTTCACATGTCATGAAATAGTATTCTTCTCCTGGTATTTTTCCCAACTCTTTCAAAACTTAAGAAACTATGTTTAATTCATGGACTTTACAAAACCCAGCCAGGATCACTTGTGGAACTCTGCTTCAAGCCGTTATGACTTGGAGGGTCTGTTTTGCAACAGTAGATAACTGGTACAAGAAATTCACTATAGAGATGCTTCTGTGACATTTATGTGAACATGAGGTATGAGGCATGAAGAAACGCCTTTGAGTTCACGGCTACAGTAACTCATTTACAAGAAGGGTGGGTGAGCTGGGAGGGCTGGATTGCCATTAAAAAGATCCAAGAGACAGAGATGTTTGCTGCTTTCCAGCCATGTTCAGGGAAGAGAGGCTCAGAAAGTGGGACCAGGAGAAGGAGTCCCTCTTATGGAGCTGGAATGTTTTATTAGGCTTCCCTGGAGTGAAGTAAAATCTCCCACCAAACATTCCACCTCTCTTTTCTAGATCTACATTCACTAAGCAACCTTCTGAGTGATAATTGTCTTCCCACAGAGAGGCAGTTGTTTCTGGGAACACTTATTGGGTGCTTAGGGTGGGCTGTGCACTCTTCTAGGTTCTTTATGTGTATCAACTCAATAACGCCTCACAGGAATTTGTTACTATTCTGAATTTGTACATGGGGGGAAATTATAGCTCAGAGAGTGTCAGTTAACTTTCAGGGCCTAATAAGCCAATTCAGCAAAGTTGCAGGATACAAAATCAACATACAAAAATCAGTAGTGTTGCTATATATATATACACCAACAGTGAATTATCTGAAGTAGAAATCACATTGCAAAAGCTACAAAAAATAAAACCAAAAACCAAAAAAAAAAAAAAACCAAACAACCATAGTACCAGAAATTTATTTAACCAAAGCAGTGAAAGATATCTACAATGAAAACTATGAAACCCTGATGAAAGAAATTTAAAAAGACACACACACACACACACACACACACATGCATAATGGAAAGACATCCTATGTTCATGGATTGGAAGAATCAATATTGTTAAAATATGCGTGCTACACAAAGCAATGCACAGATTGAATGCAATCACTGTCAAAATACCAATTACATTCTTCATAAAACTAGAAAGAATGATCCTAACATTTGTAAGGAAACACACAAATAAACAACTGAATAACCAAATCCATCTTGAGCAAAAAGAACAAGCAGGAGTCATTAGACTGTCTGACTTCAAAATATGCTACAAAACTACAGTGATCAAAACAGCTGGCATAAAAATAGTTACATAGACCAATAGAACAGACTAGAGACCCTAAAAGGAAACCTACAGTCAACTGATTTTCAACAAAGGTTCTAAAAACATGCACTGGAGAAAGGGCAGTCTATTCAACAATGATGTTAGGAAAAGTGGATATCTACATCCAAAAGAATAAAACTAGACCCCTACCTCATCAGTTACAAAGATCAACTCCAAATGGATTAAAGAATTAAATTTAAGGCATGAAACTACTAGGAAAAAAACCACAGGGGAAGTGCTTCAGGACATTGGAAGGGGCACAGGTTTTTGGATAAGACCCTCAAATCACAGGAACCAAAAGCAAAAACATACACATGGAATTACATCACAGTAAAACTTCTGAATAGTAAAGGAAACAATCAACAGAAATTGAGAGACAACCTACAGAGTGGAAGAATAGATTGGCAAACTATACATCTGGCAAGGATTTAATACCTGGACTATATAAGGAACTAAAAGAAATCTTTACACCAAAAAGTCTTGATTAAAAAGTGGGCCATAGAACAAAATAGACATTTCTCAAAAGAAGACACACAGATGACCAACAAATATATGAAAAAAATGTTCACTGTCACTTATCATCATGGAAATGCAAACCCAACCACAATGACATATTGCCTCACTCCAGTTAGAATTGCTATTATCAAAAAGACAAATGACGACAAGTGCTGGGAAGGATGTGGAGACAAGGGGATCCTTGCACAGTGTTGATGGGAATTTAAATTAGTATAGATATTATGGAAAGCAGTATGGAGGTTCCTCAGAGATTAATAATAAGTCTCCCAAATGATCCAGTAATCAAACTCCTGGATATATATCCAAATGGATGGACATCGGTACGTTAGAGAGACATCTGCATTCCCCATGTTTATTGCCGTGGTGTTCACAATAGTCAAAAAATGGAAACAACCTAAGTGTCCATCAACTGATGAGTGGATAAAGAGAAGGTTGTTTATATACACAATGGAATACTATTCAGTCATAAAAAGGATGAAAACCTGTTATTTGCAATGACATGGATGGAACTGGAGATCATTATATTAAGTGAAAGAAGCCAGACACAGAACTACAAGTACTGCATGATCTCACTTATATGTGGAAGCTAAAAATGTTGATTTCATCCAAGTTGAGCATAGATTGGTGGTTACCAGAAACTGAGGAGAAAGGGGAGATAAATGGGGCAAGGTTGATAGATGGGTACAAGGTTATCATTACTTAGGAGGGAGAAGTTCTGATGTGTCATTGCACATTAGGGTGACTATAGATATCAATTATGTTCTGTGTATTTTAAAAAGACAGAAGAAAGAATTTTGAATGTTTTCACCATAAAGAAATGAAAACCGTTTAAAGAGACAGATATGTTGAACCTGATTTAAACATTGCACAATGTATATACATATTAAAATATCACATGGCACCCCACAAATACATACTCTTTTATTTTTTATGTATCAGCTAAAATAATTAAAGATGAAAAAATAAATAAATTTTTAGACAAAGATTTCTGCCAGGTAGCCTGGTTGCTGATCCCAATTACTTAATGACAACTCTGCTGTTCAGTTCTCCACCTGTCCCTGGAGAGGGTCCCCTGAGTGGAGGTGCGTTCCAGGCACTTGAATGGACGGTTTCTTCCCCAGAGAAACAAACCCGCGTCCGGTTTGCGCTCTGCCTATTGTGAGTTGGGTTAATGCAAGTCTGTGCCTGAGATGCACGAGATCTTTCAGCTCCTATTTCTGCTGGGACTTGAAAGGCAAAAGTCTCCATTGGAAAGGTTGAGCCCAGAGGCCTTGGTAGGTATTGGGAGAACAGAAGTCAGCTGGCTGGCACTCTGTGCATGCCACTTGACCTCTTAGTAGCATGCCTATTAGTTTGCATAATATTTTTCATTATATTTTCTTGCCTCTCTAAATTTTTTCAGCATCTGTGAAGATGTCCACTTTCTCATCCTGATATTGGCTTTTGATGTCTTCTGAAATTCCTTCTTTTTCTTTCCCCCATTTGTTCCCACTAGTGGTGTGACAATTTTATTGGTCTTTTAGGAGTCTCAGTTTGGGGCTTTGTCATTTTATGCTCTTATCTTTAATATTTCCTTCTAAATTTTTGGGTTTATTTTGGTGTTTATTTTTTTAAATTTGTTCTAATTATTTACACCTGATAGTTGACTGTAGTTTGACATACTATGCACATGTGGAGTGTAACTTCTCATTCTTCTGGTTGTATATGATGGAGACTTACATTGGTCATACACATAGGATATTAATGTCCGATTCATTCTACTATCTTTCCTACTATCATTGCCCTTTGTCTAATCCAAAGAACTTCTATTCCTCCCTAATCTCCTCCTCATTGTGAATTAGCATCCGCATATCAGAGAAAACATTTGACCTTTGGTTTTTGGAATTGGCTTATTTTGCTTAGCTTTGATATTCTCCAGCTCCATCCATTTACTGGCAAATGCCATAATTTCATTCTTTTCTATGGTTGAGTAATATTCCATTGTGCATATGTACCACATTTTCTTTATCCATTCATCTGTTGAAGGGTGTTTATTTTCTAACTGATTGGCATTGAAGTTTTATTCATTGTGCTCATTATTTTTCTGGCTTATACCTTGTCTGATATATCATGGTGGTAAATTTCCCTCTTTTCTCTTGGTTGTAGCAAATTTTCACAGATACTATTTTTGTCATTGTGAAGTTCAAAACATTTTCTAATTTTTTCTGGTTTATATATGATTTCTTTTTTGACTCTTGGAATATATATGCTTATTTATTTCTTAATTTCCAAACATAGGAAGATTTTTTTGTTATCTTTTTTGTTATTGATTGATTTCTCATTTAATTGCATGGGATCTAGAGAGCATGCTCTTTATGATTACATTCTTTTATATTTTTTAGGTTTATGAGCCAGTTATATGGTCAGTTTTTTTTTCCAGGATTATAAAAGAAGTTTTATAGAAGATGAATTTAAGTTTTCTGTAGAAGAGTAGGGCTAATATCCCAAATATATCAGGATATGTACAAATAAACATTGTGTGAATACATGATACATTTAATACTACATATAGTTGAATACATCAGTTTTTATACAATTTCCAAGTGTGTGTAAATAAAAATGTATCATCTAGACCTTAAATATCGATGTTCCTTAGGGCACACACCTGATGTGTTGGTTTTCCTCTCCCTCTACGTGTTTTCCAATAAGCTATTTTCTTGACTTTAATTACTGCCTGGGATGCTCAATCAATATCCCTAGCCCAGACCCTTCTCCCGTGTTCCACAGAGTATGTCCATTTACCTACTGGGACATCCTCTTGAATCTTTTTCAGACAAAATTACCACAAAGATTCATCATTTCCTCCCACATCTGCACCTCCTCGGTCAAGAACATTACCAGCTAGGCATGGGGGTGCATGCCTTTAGTTCCTGCTACTTGGGAGGCTGAAGCAGGAGGACCCAGAGTTTGAGGCCACCCTGGGCAACTTAGCGAGACCCTGTATCAAGAAGGAAAAAAAGAAATGGAGCATCATTTCCTACTAGCTGCTCATTGGACCCCCCAGAAGTGTCACTAAGATCTCTAGTATCAATTTATGCTTTTCAAGTTAGGAGTGGAGGGCTATTGTTACTGACTGAACTGTGTCTTCATGTTCCCTAATTCATATGTTTAAGTCCACAGTACTTCAGAGTGTGAACTTACTGGGAAACAGGGTCTTTGCAGACGTAATTAGTTAAGATGAAGTCATTCGGGTGGGCGCCCATCCAGTATGACGGGTGTCTTTATAAAAGGGAGAAGCACAAGTCCACATCTAAAGTGGGTTTCCCCCAAATCAAAGTGGGTTGAAGGCCGGGCAAACAAAGGGATGTCAAGTGTGCATCCTACCCTTGACAGAGAGTGCTGCGCTTTGTGCAGTTTGGGGGCACAGGGGGTGATGCTTTGGGACCATGTTTAGTAACGAGGACAGGAATGTTCTCCCCAGTTCTCCATGGGACCCTGATGACTCCATCCCAAGGAGTAGCGACAGCTATTGGGTGATGCTCTTCAGGTGGTTGAGTGGGCATGGGTGAGGAGGCTTATTTTCAACCCTGAATGAGACCCTCACTGGGCCCTGAAGGGCATGTGGAGGCGTCTCCATGAAGACACATGTGCTAGGATCTGGAGTTTCTGCATTATTATCCATAAGCCCCTAAGTGAGGGCAAAGCTGGTTCCTCAAATCTTGGGACTCAATCAGACTCCAGCCCCCAAGGGGACACTGAAGGGTCCTGAGAGGAAACATTTTTTTTTTCAAATTTTAGATTCCTTTTAAAATTTGTTCTTTCAAGATGTATATGACAGTAGAGTATATTTTGACATATTACACATAAGTGGAATGTAACTTCTCCTTCTTGTGGTTGTACGTAATGAGGAGTTACACTGGTTGGGTGTTCATATATGAACACAGAAAACTTCCGGTTCCTTCCAGTGTCTTTCCTGTTCCCACCCCTCCCTTCCCTTCATTCCCTTTGTCTAATTCAATGAACTTCTATTCTTCCCTTCATCCCCCAGCCCCCAATTTTGTGTGTTAGCATCCACGTATCAGAGAGAATATTTGGCCTTTGGTTTTTGGGGATTGGCTTATTTCACTTAGCATGAGAGTCTCTAGTACCATCCATTTACTGGCAAATGCCATAGTTTCATTCTTCTTTATGGCTGAATTATACTCCATTGTGTATATATACCACATTTGCTTTATCCATTCATCTGTTGAAGGACACCTAAGTTGACTCCATAGCTTAGCTATTGTGAATTGAGCTGCTATAAACATTGATGTGGCCATGTCACATGCTGATTATAAGTCCTTGGGGTACATGCTAAGGAATGGGATAAACGGGTCCGATGGTGGTTCCATTCCAAGTTTTCCGAGGAATCTCCATACTGCTTTCCAGAGTGGTTGCACCAATTTGCCGTCCCATCAGCAACGTAGGAGTGAACCCTTTCCCTACATCCCTGAGAGAGAAATGTTAAGAGCTGAGCAGAGTTTGTCAGAGTGCTGGACCAGCAGCCTTCTGGCCCAGGATCCTGCTCTGGGAGAGGAGGCACCTGGGGCCTTGGCTACCTTCTCTGAGGCCCCCTGGAAGATCAGGCCTCCAGTGGGCTTTGGAGACCTGCCAGGCCTCTGGCCTCCAGAACTTACCATTCTTTCCACTTCCATCTCTGGCTGGAGGCCTCCTAGACAAGAGGCTTTGGGATCCTTCCTTCCAGAGGTTGGAGGGTGTCTGGGCTCCTGCTCGGTGGGTTTGGGCAGTGAGATGCCCTCTATCATGTGCTCTGAGCATGGCCATCCATCTTCTGTCAGACTAGCACTTCCAGAAGATGTCAGCAGAGCTGCTGCCCTTGGTCCCCGCTTGGTGTGCAGACTCCTCTAGAACCTCGGAGCCCCTCATCACCAGGGTCCCCGGGCTCCTCCCTCCAGGCCTGGGCTCTGACTTCTTTAGGGAGCCGGAGCTCCAGGCCCATTTGGGAAACGCTCACTGCAGAGGGGTCTGGCACCACATCCAGGTCGGCAGGGCTATATTTAACTGGCTATATTTGCTGTCCCACTCACTTGTCCCAACCCGGCCCCGCCTGCCCCCCCCCCCGCAGCAGCCTGTCCTGGACCATGGTACCCGTGTCGTCCCTATTCACCCTGCTCCAGCTGTGCAATTGTGGTCTGCGCCACAGGCTATTTTTTGCTTGGTGCCAAAGATTATTCAGTTATCAGGAATGTGTGTTTAAGTGGCCGTCTCCGGAATAAGGATTATAAATAGGAACTTGGGGTCAAAGCCTGGGCCCCAGTGTCCTCCTCCTCTTTGTCCCAGTTCCTGTCCCAGCCCTAGGAGTTTACTGGGGGTGACCCCATGAGGCGATGAGTAGCAAGATCCAGGGGTTTCTGGTGGAAAGGACACCAGGGCTGGGGGTGTCAAATCACGTGACCTCCCTGAGACTTGCTTTCTCATTCTGGGCAATGGGGTGGCCCAGACCCCGTCACTGCACGAGAAACAGGTGGCGGGTCTCTGTTGGTCTATGGAGGAGAATCCACGTTAAGCCAGTGGATATCGGGGAGGAGAAAGGACCAACTGTTGAACATTAGTTCTTTCTGGGAAATAGACAATAGGGTATGAAGAAAATACCCGAGTACTAGTCTTGGGAGTGAATGTATAAAGGTAGAATGTGCCTTTAGGGTGCTCCTAGGCAGATGGTGGAGGCCAGGTCTAGGCTTAATCCCAGAACCAAGTGACCTCAGCAGAATGAAGTGGGCATGTCTGGGCACAGGCACCTGAGTCAAGGCTTAATCTTTCTCTGACAGAGTGTGTGCTGGGTCCCCAGGCACAGGTTCTCTTGGAGAACAGGTCCAGGCCAGAGGTCTTGGCCCAGGAAGTTCTGGTTGGTCAAGAGGGTTGGGTTGCTTCCTGGTGACCAGCAGTCCCTCCTATCCTCTCCCAAGACCTGGCTTGGGCAGCTCTGTCTCCCCTTCAGCCCACCCAGGAGTAGGGGGCAAGGGCAGAGGTCCACCAAAATTCAGGGCTGGGACTGGCCCCTGGGGGCTCCATACTATTCCCCTGGGCTCCTCTCCATGCTCCCCAATGTGGTGGAGCAGGGGAAGGACATGATGTCACTATTTCTCCATCAAAAAATGGCAGGAATAATGCACAACCTCCCTCCTGTAGTTGATAGGAATGAGAATGGTCTAACAGGATATTGTTCCAATGAATGGTAATGAGCAGAACTGTACTGGTTGACCTGAGTGGTCCCAGCCTCCAATGTCGCCAAATCTAGCCACACCCACCAGTCCTGTGGCCTCAGGCTCCACACTTTGGATCTCAGTCTGTCTCTGGGGTGTAGGTCCATCCATATATCCTCCTTTCTTAGTCATCTTCCCATCCCTTACTCTGGTAAACCTCAAGCATGGATAACTGATCTGGGGCACAGTTATGGAGACCCCTTTATTTCCCCCAGATCTCTGAATTCAGCAGATACTTAGCTCTTTCTACTCTTCAGGTGGGGTCAATCCCTGCCCCACATTCTTCCCCCAAGATGGTGCTGCCTCCTTCTGTGGCCATCAAAGTACAGGACAGTCCCTTTCTGATAATGTGGATGAATTCATTGTTCACCGTAATGAAATGGAATTGACTTTTATATCTTAGAAAGACTTTCCATTTCCATTTATAAGTGGGAAATTAAATTCCTGCAACAGATTACCTTTTGGTTTTTGAAAATGTGGACAAATGGAGGGGAGGGGCCTACCCAAGTGGAGGTGGGGGTTGGGAAGGCCGTGTCTCCCAGGGGACATGGTGCCAGGAGAAGGGATGTGTGGATAAGCGAGCCACCTGGCGAGAGAGAATCCCGGGTACGGCAAGCAGGTGGAGAACCTCCTGACAGCCTTGTGGGGAGCCTTGTTCAACCATCACCAAGAATTTCTTTGCCTTTGCCTCTGAGGGCTGTTTTTGCCCTGTTAGATGGTGTGGAAAGTCCTAGAACATCTTGGTTGCTCTGCAGAGGCAAGAGCAAATGCCATCATTTTTCCCTGTGCTGTGGTTGGGTAATGAGTGGGGAAAAGAGGGACAAAGAAAGGGCAGGTTTAATTTACTCAAGTCCTGACCCCGCTTCTCCTGGCCCCCAGCCCCAACTGCTCTTCCGCAGCTCATGGTGGCTTGGGACAGGGCATGTGGGCTTGTGTCAGGCAGGATCCAGGCACACAGAGGACTGAATGGAGATCGAGGCTTGACAGTGTTTTCCTGAGGACTCAGCTGCCACCTCCTTCTCCTATGATAAAATCAGGATGACCCTCCACTCAGAACCTTCCTTGGCTTCCCTGGGGCCCCACAGGAGGAACCCTTTTCTTGCATCTTCTGGGATGAATCCTCTCTTCATTTTGTGGCTCTTGGCTGCGATGTTCTGATCTCTGCTTTGGTGGTCTCACCACCTTCGTTCAGTTCTGATTCCCTCCGTCCTCTTGGGTCCACGCTGGCAGTGTTTGCATCTACAGAACGTTCTCGAGAACCTTGCTTTGGTGACCCAGACTGGGCCTCTCTCCCTTCATGTCAGGCCTGCAGCTTGGACCCCATTGACTATGACTGTCTACTTTGGACAGCAGGACTTTATCTTGGCCTGTGCCTTTCCCCCAGGACACTTGGCCTAGTGGCCCTGATTCTCTAGCAGAGCAGAGCCATGGCCCCAGGACTGCATTGAGGGCAAAGAGAAGTGGTACCAGCACCCGCACTGTGCCAGAGGCCCTGGAGGGGTGAGCTGAACCACATTGACTGCAGGTAAGTCCACCCTTTGCAGGTAAAAGCAAAACTAGGACACTGAATCAAACTCATCTTCACAGAAGCTCCAGCTACGGGTATCACAATCGCTGATTTATAGATGAGGAACCTGAAGTCCAGAGAGGAACAGTGTGTGACCTGAGGTCACAGTAAAAGGCAGAGCCAGGACTGAAAACCAGGTACTGCTGATGCCCCTCAGCATTCCCCACCGTAGAGGTAGCAGGTGAACGGTGGAGAGGCCACTGCCTCCAACTTCAGTACCCCAAACCCTTAGACCTGGGCTTTGGTGGGTCTTTCTTGACATGTTATAGGTTCCTCTCTGTAGCTGGGAATGACCAGGACTGGCACTGCTTCCTGTTGGGGTACCCTGGGATTGGAGTGGGACCTGGGTGGGTAGGTTCTATCTGTTTCTCCTCCTTAGGGTACCCTCTGACCCACAAGCCTGCACAGGTTCAGAGAGCAATAGGCCCCATGCCCGGGTGGTTATACTGGGGCCCCAGAGCCACACTTGGTTCTGGGTGGGCATTTTGGTGAGTGGACTGGTCCCCGGCTGGTGAAGTATTTTTTTTTTTGTGTGTGTGTGTGTGTGGGATCACCCAAGTCTGGGCTTTCAGAATGGTGCTGACATGCTAATTTTGAATGACTCAAATTGTTTATGTGGACAGGAGCCTGGCCAAAAAAAAAAAAAAAAAAAAAACTGCCCAGATTCTACCTACCCTACAGGCGGCTCTGTCATCCCCTGATATTAAGCCATCTTGCTGTGTTGTTGTTGCTTATTGTATTAATTGGTTTTTCTCTTAGTTGCCTTGAAACCTCTTTTAAAAGACCTACACCAAGGGAGATTTCCCAAATTCCCTTTATTACCCCTTCCCCACCATGTTTCACAATCTTTAGATTTTTCAAAATTGGATCCAGATCTGAGTTCCAAGCCCCAGTCCTTTAGCTAAAACAATCTCCCTTTGTCCTTGCTCCCATGGACAGTGCTCAGCCCCTCCTGACCCTTACCCTTCTGGAAGAAAAGGAGGCCTGCTCGCACCCTGGGGTTTCCAGGAGAACAAAGATGTGATACAACCTGCCAGAGAGCCTATGGCTGCCCACGGAGGTTTGGAATTGGCACATGACATCTTGTACGTCACCCTCAAGAGGGCACTCTGTGTTGTTCGTGGAGGCGGTGGCCAAAGGGACAGGCATCCTTTGTGCTTGGCACCTGTCCTCTTTGCGGTCTGCTTGCCTGGGTCCTGACCCCTGGGCTTTTTTTCTAACACATGCTCTTGGTTTGTGCTCCCCAGTGAAGCTGGGATGAGGGCTTGGCATGCCGCAGCCACTGAGGGCCCTACATCCGGGGAGTGACTGTCCTCCCGGTGGACAGAGGTGAAGGGACCATCCCTCACCCGGGAGGTCAGGGCTGTGAGCCCCATTTCCTTCCAAGCAGCCTCTGCCCAGGGGACCCTCTCTGAGCCTCTTTGTCTCTCTCTTCTCAGTGGGACTGTCAAAAGCTGAGCCTCACAGGTTGTGACTAATCACTAGCAGATTTTTTTTCCATCTAAGAAGAAGAAAAAGCTGAAGGAGATGAAGAAAAACCCCAACAGTGAATAACTCGGAAGAGTTTCCAACGTGTGGGTGTTTTTCTGGGACCAAAGATCAGGAAGATTCCAAATGTAAACAATCCCAAAATAACTCAGTTCTCCCAACCCCAGGCATTCCCAGGACTGAATGTCCACACTCCCTCCCTTTCCCTCAGGGAACCCGGGGTCAGGGAGAGGTGGCAGGGCTTGGGTACCATGAAGAGCTGCCGGAGCGAGGCTTTCAGGCAGAGTATAGGATCTATGAGACCCGGATGGAGTCTTCATCCGTTAATGGTGATGGTCTTTCCTTTTGAGAAAGGGGCTTCTTTCTGCCTCATCAGACCAGATCGCGCTGGGATTCAGGGCCATGGCTAAGGCTCTTTGCTCAGAGTCATATCCCATTGTGCTTAAACCAAGCTCCTGAGATTTCTTGCCAGCATAGTGTAATGGAAAGAATATGGACTTTGAAGTCACACAGGGTTGGAATCTTGGCTCCACCACTTATTAATTGTGTGGCCTTGAGTATGCTATTTAGCATCTGGGAATCTCAGTTTCCTCCTTTAAAACTGGGGCAAGGATTCTCACCCGAAGCATCTCGACCATAAAGTGCCAGTATGATGCCGATTGCTTGGAAAGAGGTCCCTGCATGGTCCCTCTGTCCCTCTCTTCCCCACAAGTACATTGCTTGAGCTGGAGAAATCAATTCTTTTCAGCCCTCTCTTTTCCAAAAGGAGGATGTGCAAAGGTAGAGATCACTCCTTCTCCACGCTATTGAAAATTGCTATTGAAAATTGCTATTGAAAATTGCTATTGCAACTCTTTTTCTTTTCTTAATCTTTTCTGAGAGAGGGTCTTGCTCAGGGCATTGCCCAGGGTGGCCTCAGGCTCCTGGGCTCAAGTGATTCTCCAGCTTCAGCCTCCAGGCTGGGACCACAGGCATGCACCACTACACCTGGCTGATTGCAACTCCTATGGAAGGAGAATATATTAAACATATATTGTAAAAAAAATCTTTCTGGAGGACATAATGCTACAGGATGGTGCAAGTCTTGGAGAACATTATGGAAGTGGTGACAGTGGAGTTGATGGTATTTGTGATCATGAGGTGATGATGAAGGGCATCATGGTGAATTTCAGAAGCAATGGAGGAGTTGATGGAAAAGGGATGGAAGTGATGGTAGGGGTAGTGGCAGACGTGGTAGCAGAGGCTATGATGGAGGTAATAATGGTGAAGTGAAGGTGAGGGTGGTGGTGGAGATGGGATAGGAGTGATGGTGATAGTGGTTACAAAGGCCATGGCTGAGGTGACAGTGTTTGTGTTTCAATGTGGGTGTTTTTCTGGGACCGTGTTGGGATGATGCATCATGTTATCCTGGATTTGGCATCGTGGTGAGCGAGATCTGGTGGCATGTGATTGGGCTACCTTCGACGGGTCATCACTAAGTAGACAAAGGTGCAGAAGTGGCAGGCAAAGAAAGGTGGAGGAATGTTTTATGATTAACTGTTACTTTGGCTCTGAACTACAATTGAGAACATTAGACTTCTTAATCATAGCTGATTGAACACACATGTTTATCTTGGCTACGTCCAGAAGCCCCACTAAAATGTCATTAATGGAATTTTTTTAAAAAAGGCATAAACCCACAGGAAAAAAGAGAATGGGAGAGGAAACAGCAGCCGGCAAGAGAAGCTAATAATTAGGAAATTAGAAAGTGGATGGATGAGTGGTACCTGACTTAGCAGACCTCAGAGAACTGAAATCCAAGCCAGCCAGGGGGAGGGGGTTGATGGTGGGAGCCAACAGGTAGGAAGATATTTCTAGCCACACGATCCTGGGAAGGCCTGGGAATGGGAGACACCCGTTTCTTCTGAAGGCAAGGATTCAGAATGAGAGTGAAAGGTTTTTAAAAGAAGTGGCAAGCATCTCCTCAGCCCAAATTTATTCCTTTATCCTCTGCATCCAGAGAGTCATCCTCTCCCATGCTGGAACGTGGCAATAGCTTATGGTCTAAAATGTTGAAACAGAAAGGTTCTGGACACAGAGGCACCAGGCATAGCTGAAGGAGAGGTAAGGAGCCAATCTCAAAACAGGGGGATTAAGGATAAGTCTGTTTCCTGAAAGCCCAGGCTCTCAGCTCTTTGCCTTATTCCAGTCCCAGAACACTGGCAGTCATGTTAATATCACATGGGAAGACATTGGAACAGACTTCCCTGGGAAAATGGATTTTCCCAAGAGAAAAGACCTGCAGGTGTGGATTCTTGGTCTCCCAGTGAAACTGCAAATTCCACGCAGTTCTATCTGCTAAGGAAGCTGCCTATCCATACCTTTCTCTTCTGTCCTCCAGTCGCTCTCAATCAACCTTTAGTGCCTCACACTTCAATTACGAATGGGCAGTGAAGAATAGCTTGATAGTGAATGGAGTCCTTCAAGATGGAAGAGGTCAAAAAGGATCGTGGAGGAGACAAGGAAGAGGGAAATAGCCCCAAAATGATGATCACCATTTTCAAAATGATAGAAGAAGGTAATCATCATTTTTGTGCTCCTCTTCATTATTTCCTCCACGATCCTTACATCTTTTAAATAAGAACAGGAGACTAATTTTTTTTAAAAAAAAAATTGGGCAGAAAAAAGGGAGAACTTAGAAAATACAAATATTTGATTAAAAATGAAAACAAAACAAAGATTGGGACATAAAGTTAAGACAAGTTTCCCCCAAGTAGAGCAAAACACAGAAGAAATGGAAATTGACAGATAAAGAAAATAGATGTTCTGTCTAGGAGGAATAGCCTCTAAAATCATAAGTCCTGGAGAGACATAAAATGAGAGAAGGAGGTGAAATTACAAAAGAAACAATGCAAGAAAATTTCCTAGATCTAGAGAACATGCATTTAAAGACTGAAAATTTTCTGAGTGTGCGATAAACTGAATATTAAGATAAATAAACAGAAACAAGTTATTCTAAGGTTCACTGTAGTGAAATCTCAAAACTCTGGATAAGAAAACTCTAGAAGTTTCTGGAATGAAGAAAAATAGTTTATTTTATAAATTACCGAGAATTAGAACTGTGCTGAAATTCTCTTAATAACCACTGGATAAACTAGAAGAAAATGAGCAATGCTTCTAAATTCTGAAGGAAGTGCTTTCCAAACTGGAGTTCAATACCCAGCCAAACCAGTGATGGAGTGTGACAATAACAATAAATAAATAGGAGAAGGAAGATGGCGGCGAGGGGAGTGCATTGCCCCCGTGTGCTGCTTCACTGTGTGGGAGTATGACAAGTCAGGACGGCTAAAGGATATCTTGTTAGGAATTTCCAGCAATAGTGGGGTGCTCCGGAACCTGGAGGAAGGATTTCCATCGCACGAGGATCGGCTACGGGGACTCAAACGCGAGAGGTTTGTTGCACGGAGGGTAACACTGCTTATTCAGCAAATCGCCCCGTGGCTAGAGTCTGCAGCGCGCGCTGGGATAGAGACGCAGGGTTACAGCGCTGCAGTTTCTGCCAGCCGCGCAAGCACCGTACTCAGGGCTGAATTCTGGGTTCGAGACGGGGGAAGGAAGCGGTCCATCTCGGTTCTCCACACCGGTCAGACCACAGAGGAGGCCAGCAGCCACCATGTTGGTAAACTGACGTCACCTCCCCTGTTTTCGACTGACCGCAGCTCATTCAGCCATAGATCAGGTAATTTCAGGCTGCCATTCGCCTGCGGCTTGCAGACAGATTGCTAGGGTTCAGCACCTGGGTGCTTCTTAGAACCTGATCTTATCGGAGAGAACACCGAGCGCGGGGCGGCCAAGTTCCGGCTCCCGGAACCGTCCCGG
>NW_025999977.1:1790736-1960536 GCF_001458135.2 Marmota marmota marmota | reverse complement strand
CACTTCCAATTCCTTTGTTTTATTTAACTTATTTTTGTACTGCTCCTTTTTCACACACATCCTTCAGTTCATTGATTATTCCATACAGGTTAAATCCTACCTCATAAGGACCTTTAAACACAAGTCACCTACTATGTTTGACTTTGAAGTACATGAAATCTTATTATTTTTCATTTTATTTCCATTGATTCATCTTAAGGAATTCTAAAAAATAATACTGAACTGTAGGAGAGTAAAAATGATCTGGAAATTTAAAAGTGCCTTGAGTATGTCAATGAATAAGTAAGTAATAAAATGCCAATTTCATTTCCATGATGGTAGTACCAATTCACTGTGAGAGTGCTCTGCATGCTCTACTTCTTCACTTAGGCTTAGCCTTTTTAATTTTGGCCATTTTTTTTGGTTTGCAGTAGTATTACATTGTGGTTTTGCTTTGTTACGCAAATTGAAAACATTTAAGAGTTTCCTGAGCTGGATATTAACTATACATTTATGCTAATTTTGGTACTTTTTATTGCATTCACCTACTTGTAGGTAATGTGACAAGAATGATGGATCCAGATGAGTTTGTTGAACCTCTGGTGGCCACTGGAACACAGCTGTAGCCCCACATGAAAACTGTGATCTGCTTCTTGTACAGGGACACGACGAAAATATCTATATTTGTAGTCAAGTGGTTTCTGTAAAAGAAAAGGTGCATGAGCAATAACAAAGCTATTACACTTGTATATAAACATTTATGTGATATATTATGTAAGAGTAACACTGGAAGTAACAATATTTGCACAAAATAGAGAGCTGTCTTGGGCATCACTTATATAAAAGTGTACAAGTTCTTTGAAAAATGGCAAGCACTCTAAAAATATAAGGTTTCCCCCATCATCATAATAACTCCATGTGTTAAACATGACTGCATTATTTCTACTAATGGCTGAAGAAAAGAAGATCCAGAGAGGTCAAACAAATTAACCAAAGTTAAACTACCATCCCTTAAACCTAGTACTTCCTTCTACTAAAAAACACTAGGAATATTTTATTAGAATGTGATAAACTGGTACAAGCTGCAGAAAAAGTGCAGAGTAAAACTTAATGGAGAAATAGATGTGACAAGGTTCATTAAATCACACTTTTGTAAACACTAAAGCACAAAAATGGAAACACTGTGAATGGTTTCATTATAAAAGAAAACTGACAATCTTCATGGTATTTCCTAAACACTTATATTAGACAGAGCCTACTCAACTAGAGTCTTATAATTCCCAATTTTGACCTCAGAACACTCTTGGTTGTAGTCAAGGCAGTTATCTCTGTTCCTTAGACTGCTGCCCTGCATTCTCAGGGAGGCAGAGAAGCTAGTGACAGGTGGTTACAAGCAGAGAGGACTCACAGATGAAATGCTGCCCTATTTTGATACATGAGGCTAGAGAAGAGGGATTTCATACAACAAATTCCTTTCGAAACCTACTATTTACAAAGGCAATAGGCAAATACTTATTCTACTTACCTACCAACTGATTTCTTACATACACATTATGTTTTTTAACCAGGATTTAAAAAAATACATAAGGAGAAAGTTGTATAAAAAATTAGGTCTAGGGGAGGGGGAATAGTAGAGGATAGGAAAGGCAGCGGAGCACAACAGACACTAGTATGGCAATTTGTAAATCAATGGATGTGTAACTGATGTGATTCTGCAATCTATGTATGGGGTGAAGGTGGGAGTTCATAACCCACTTGAATCAAAGTGTCGAATATGATATGTCAAGAAATTTGTAATGTTTTGAACAACCCACAATAAAAAATTAAAAAAAAAAACAATAAATAAATAAATAATAAATAATTTTGGATATGAGCAGTGTTATGTGTTATGGTCTAGATCCTAGGTGTCCCCTAAAAGCTCATATGTGAGACAATGCAAGAAGGTTCTGAAAAGCCTCAACCCCATCAGTGACTTAATTTCCTTTATGGGGATTAACTGAGTGGTAACTGAAGGCTGGTAGGGTGCAGCTGGAGGAGGTGGGCATTGGGGGCTGGCTTTGAGGCATATATTTTGTATCTGGTGAATGGTGACTCGGTCTGTTCCTGATCATCATGTGAGCCACTTCCCTCCACCACCCTCTTCCGTCATGATGTTCAGCCTCACCTTGAGCCCCGAGAAATGGAGTTTGCTTCTATGGATTAAGAACTCTGGAACTGTGAGCTCTCCAATAAATTTTTCCTCCCCTATAATTGTTCTGGTTGGGCCTTTTAGTCACAGCAGCGAAAAAGCTGACTAAAACAAGTCGTGTTTAAAAATTACCTCCTAATTACCCGCTTCCAGGAGGATATTGGGAAACTACCCATCTTAATTAGAAAGTGAGTCAAGGAAGAGGAGGGAGGCAAAGATCTAGAAATTAGGATAAATTCAAAGTGAAGTCCAAGAATCGTAGCAAAGGAAAGTTTCCTTTTGTCATCAAAGTACATAAAGAACACAGAGAAAAACTGGTCCAGACTGGTCATGAGGATGGAGGCTCTAGGAGGGAGGTCCCCAAGAAGAAAACGAAACTGATAGTGGCACACAGACAAAGGAAATTTTCAGGTTTTTTTTGGGACAGCTTGGGATATGAGATGAGATATGGAAAATTAAGCAAATGGCCAAAAAGGCAATTTTCCTGTACAACCAAAAAGGTTGTACAGGAAAAGGTCTCCATTGTGAATGACAGTCACTGGGAATGGCAGTGCCAAGACTGAAGATGGCTGCCATCAATATCAGTGTTCAGGTGTGTGCTTGTGTCTTCGGAGGCAGGGTGAAGCGTGTACTTGAGTGGTGTGTAAGACAGTGGAACACTCGTGTTCTGTGGTATAAAGTCAATAGACAAAACCTAAAGCTAAAATATGCAAGAAATACCAGTATCACTACGTCATTTAGAAATATGGAAACAAAGACTAGAAAGAGTTAAAACAATTCAAAGGGTTTGCTTCAAAAGAGGGCTCAGAGGCAAGCAGGACTGGTGCAGAAGTCTGGTGTTTTTCATTATAAACCTTGTAGAACATTTTCCTTTCAAAATATGTACATGTATTACTTTGATAAAAAAAGTAAAGATTTAAATTGAATATAAAAAAGCCACGCTAGATGATGCACAGAATGTCTTGACCAAATAAATCAGTCCAAATGGCCCAGCACCAAAATCAGCTAAAAGACCTGCTCCATCCACTGCCCCTAGGTCCAAACCCAAGTCTTGGATGTGTCCACACTCACCAGAAAGCCACAAAAGGGAGCTCAAGAAATACAAGGACAGCTTACATTTGCTCCACTGCTTGGGCCTTTCCAGGACCATGTGGCTGCCACCCTGGCGGGAGAAGAGCGGGGAAGGGGAGGGGAAATTCAAGCCGAAAAGGAGAGATGATTTGGCTTCTCCCTGGGGAGCAGGCCTCAGACCTCACACTGCACCCACAGTGAGCTAGGCATTGCCTGGTCCCCTAACTCCTTAATGAGCCCTGTCTCCTTAACCAGCACCATGAGGTGTTTGTAGATCAGTCTGAGAATCATTGCAGTACTCCTTGAGGGCAAAGCAGAGTGAGGGGGATAACTGTGAATGACAGCTCTGTATTCCAGCAGTGATGGTGGTCATGAAGCAAAAGGCAGGCGACAGTGGGATGATACAATTGAGAAAGTGACAATGACACTTTTTATAATGAGAATAATAGTGTTCTTTTAAAAAAAAAATAAAGAGAAAACTAGCTGGGAGACATGGTGGAGACAGTGCTGGATAGTGACAATAGTGTTGTTGCTGGAGGCAATGGCGGAGATAATTAGAGTGGATGATAAAAGTGGTTGTATGATTTATGATGAAGAGGTGAGTGGCAGCAAAAGGTGGAGGTGATGGAGAAGGGGATTGCAGCAATGATAGCAGGGGTGATATGGTGGTGATGGTGGTGCTGGGACACTGTAATAGAAGGGTTGATAATTGTAATAGGGGGGTTGATGGTAATGATAGTGGTGAAGCAAGGGGAGGTGATGGTCACGAGTATGGAATTTATAATTATGGCAATAAAGGTGGAAGTGAGTAGTGGTACTTAGTGGTGATAATGGTGGGACAATGGGAAGAATTATGGTATTGATGTTGGAAGTGGTTGTAGTGGGAACATGGGCCAAGATGATGGATTTCATAGAGATGGGGATGGTGGAATTGGGAAAGGAGGGAATGCGGTGTATGTAGTAGTGACAGGGAATATTGTCAAGCTGGGGCTATTAATCAAGAGCAAAAGACAGACATATGTGCGGTATCTAAAATTATCACTCTGGACAGATGGATTATGGTACAGTAACAAACAGCCTTCACATCTTAGGGAGTTTCCACAGCAAAATTCTCATATTAGATATTTAAAATGGGTTGGAAGGGGCGTCTGTTCTCCTAGTCACCCATGGACTGGTACTGATGGTCAGTATAACTCTATGTGCTTTTAGGATCACCGTGGGAGTAAGAAGAGAATGAGATGCACTGTTTCTGTGTCGGTCAGCTTGGGCTAGTTAAGGGGTGGTAATGAAAGATTACACCATGTCCACAGCCTCCCACAAGAGACCCTCTCACTCACACTCTATGCACATTGCAGAATGGCTGTGGCTTTGCAGGGCATCATTTCTAGTCTGGGATTCAGGCTGGTGAAGCAGCCTCCATCTGTAACTTAGCCAGGCTTACAGCAGACAGAAAGAGAATATGGTAAAATATGTTCTGGGGTTTCAAGCTTTTACTTGGAAGTGACATGTATCATTTCTGGCTACATGTGTTAGCCAAAGAACTCCTCCAACAACTCCTCCTCCTCCTCCAACAACTCCTCCTTCAACTCCTCCTCCTCCTCCTCCTCCTCCTCCTCCTCCTCCTCTTCTTCCTCCAACTACTCCTACTCTAGGCATTACACCTGCTAGGTAAGCACTCTGTCACTGGGCTATATGTCCAACCCTCAAAACTGATTTCAAAAGAGGCAGGGAAGTACAACATTCTCATTTGTCTGGAAAGAGAATGGAATATTTGTGAACTATATTCAATGATTATGATAGGTACTCTTTTCAAAGAATGCGGGAGGTAGAAAGAGCAATGGTGAGATCAATGGTGAGGGCTGCAGTGATCGAGTAGAAGGGACTTGTTCAGGGTGGAGGGACTAAGGTACAAGGGGAAGACAAATTAGAGGGAAGAAACACCACGAACAAGAGGCAGACACATCATGGCCAAGTTCACAAACTTACGGGGATGAGATTTATAATTATGGCAGTAAAGGTGGAAGTGAGTAGTGGTAAGTGGTGATAATGGAGGGACAATGGGAATAATTGTCATGGCCAAAGTCCACTTTGGCTCTATGAATGGAAAGACTTTCTAGACCATTTTAACAGAATCATGGACTATCAGGGTTGGGAGTGACCTGGAGCCAATCCACACACTCACCCTGTGATGCTTGAATCCTATTTCCAAGAATTTGGTTTAGAAACTTCCAGCCATGGAGCACTCCCCGTGTATGGGACAGCTTGTTTCATTTCCACAATTTCTGATGGTCAGAGGTGTTGACTGCTAAAGTCACAAGGAATTGTACACAGGAGCAAATGAGCAGAGATAGGTATTTTTACCCACTGTGTCAATCCTTACCTTCGTAACTGTCTCAACAACCTGTTGGTCTACATTGGTCTGAGAGCTAAGATTTGGTTGGATGATCACCCAACCAACCTTGAATTCCTTCACACCTCAAAACTCCAAGGTCACCATGGTGGTAGCCTTTATTTATGCTTTAGGGGTAATGTTTTAGAGGTTGGATCCTTCAAAGTGCAGCTCAGGTAATGGCTTCAAGAATGATCTCTAGACCTTACTATACCAAAATATCCACCTGTTACATCTGCTGCTCAGCCTCAGTTGCTGCATCTCTCTGTAGACCAGTGCTGCTGCCATGCTGCCCAGCCTTAACCCCTCTCCACAATTTCCAGGAACCCTCTTCTGGATTTGGGCTTTCTTCAGACACTGTTAACTTTCTGATTTCCTTTATCTAGCAATATATTTGCTTCCTACCTTTCTTCCCTGAGGCCAGCTTTGCAAACCATGTGGCCTTCCATAGCCCTCCAGGGTCCTTTGCTTAGCACAAAGTATGCTATTCCTTTAGGAGGCAGAATCTCTGAAGTTATGATACGAAGTGATTTTTTTTTTCTCTGCTCTTCATCCCTTCATTCATTTAGCACTTTTTTCATTAAGTACCTACTGTTTGCTGGGTACATTGAAGATAAAGTACTTAGCACAGATTAAAGGACTCAATGACTAGTAGTTCATTTTCTTCCCTCCCTTCCTTTGGAAAATTGTCCTACTGGTAAAATGATACCACCATGAGACCTCTAGTTCTGGGTGTAGGGAAGAAAGCATTGGCTGAAGCATTGGCTGTCCCTGATTTGCAGAGCTCCTTGTCCCTCAGTCTTCCACATTGGATATTCTACAACATGGGAGGGGCCAGGCTTGAATGTTCAATCTCCAAGACTACCTCTGTCCTGAAATATCTGGTTGACAATGACAATCACCCTGACCATCTGATATCCCCTTCTCAGACATGAGATCTAGTCTTTACAGTTGGTAAACTCATGTGGTTTTGGGCAGAGTGCTCCAGGGATGACTTATCTATCTTCTCAGCTGCCAGATCTGGTGGATTGTCTCCATATTTTCATTGTCTCTTCCAGGCCCAGCTTTAGGAGATGCAACAGGATGGCAACGGGCCATCTTCCTCCTGAAGCCCCCTCTTGGGAAGGAGCATGAACTCATTTGTGAGCACGAGTGTTCTCTTGCAGGACTCATGTCCCAGAGAACCACCCAAATGACCAGCTGACCAGGGCAGTTCCTCCCCCTACCTACGAAACCTTCCCAGCCAGAGGGTCTGCAGGCCTGTGCCACTCCCAAGAGTGCCATTCACATCACATTTGTAAATAGACACAGGCTCCAGAGAGTGCCGTGTGAATGCCATCCTGGGAATAGTGCCCTTGGGATTGTGCAGTGTCACAGCCCACCTCTGATTTTAATTTGTGTTAATATTGTGTTCCCTTTGGGGCAAGGAGCTTTAAGTTTTCAAAGCATTCACCTTTGTGCCTTCAAATGGATCCTTGGAAGACTCTAAGATCAGGTGTCATTTCTAGTTCATAGAGGGGGAAACTGAGATCCTGGAAAAGTAAGTGGCTTCTCTAGGGTCACAAGCAAAACAGGAGGAGCAGGAACTAGGACCATATCTTCTGACTCTTAGCACCCTGGTCTGTCCGCAGCATTGCATCTTGGCCTTCTACAAACGATGGCCTCGGCCCCACGAGGCCCCTGCCACCCTTATTACCATCTCTGTCTCCTCTTCCTTTTGGGGTACTGACCTCTTATTTCCAAAGCAAATGTGTGATAGGGACTCTGGGTTGATGGGGATGAACAGAAGCACAGGTGTTCTCTGAGAGACTGTATCATTGAGGGCTCCTGTGGTCCTCCAAGGGAAGTGAGGGGGAACGAGACCCTCTGTACCCGGCCCTGGAAAAAGTGAGGGCGCAGGAGCAGTTCTGAGGCAGGGGAAGTGCCACCGGTCCCCCACATCCCACATCCCACCTTGCATCCATATCCCAGCCCCTTATCATCCTCTGCACGGCCTGTCGGATGCTTCTGACATCTAGAAATCTGAGATGCCTGGAAAAGAGGGAAGAGACAGCAATCAGCCATGAGCTCATTCATAACGGCGCCGGGCGCCCCTGCGGGACCCTTTTTCCATGGCGGGGTCCAGGCTCCTCGGGTGGCGATGACTTCAGGGCTGGAGATTCCCCACTGGCCACCCCAGGGAATGGACGCTGGCTTGTGGTACATTCCAGCCATGCTCCCCTCAGCCCTGGTGACATGAGAACCGGAGCCTCTGTCTCCCAGCTACTCTCCAGGGGAGGCCCAGGCCTGGCCTGTCCCCAGCCGTCTATGCAGCACCTCCTCCTGACCCAGACCTTTCCAGTCTCCACTCTTCCTGTTCTGGGGGTGGAAAGCCCATGACCAAGAGATGGTTCTCTCCTGCTTCTTTCTTTTGGTCTTTCTTTCTTCCTACTTTGAGCCCCCAATCTTCCCCTGAGCCCTTGACCCTGCCTGCCCAGCAGACATCAATTCAGACAGCCAGGGTCTCCAACACTGTGACTTGAGAGAGGCAGTGGGGAGCAGAGCTTGGAATTACCTGGGGGCACTGATGATGGAACTTTCCAGAAACTGTGCCAACCCTTTCCTTCCCGAGCCCTTCATGAAGAATCCTACGTCAACCCTGTCTAGACCTCCCGACTTCCAGCCCAAAGCAGCCATGTCTGGGCAGTCTCCTCTTTTCTTCTGGCCTGCTTCATGACCCTCAGGAGTTTTGTGTTCCTGTGGTCTAGGACGTCTCTACCTACTGATGACACTTCTCCAAGCTCCCCCTTGCCTCATGAGCCCACCACCATGCTCTAGTCTAGGACTTATTGTTTTCCAAATCATTCTCACAACAAAGGGGCTTCCCTATTCCCTTTCCCTCACCAAACCTTACCTACTATCTCTCCTTGTTTCTTACCAGTGTGTACACACTGGTGACAATCTGGCCCACAGTCCCTCTTATTCCCAGTCTGCTTTTTTTGGAGTCATCTGCACTTCATTCTTGACCTGCTCAGCCAACCCCACTCAGACTTGGGTCCTCCTCTCCACTGAATCTATGGTCACTTTGGTCACCAGTGGCTCATCACCACTTCCTTCTCAGACTTGCACCGACCACCTCTCCTTCTTGGTCTCTCTGCTACCCACCTGAGCCAAAGGACCCCCCCCATCCCCCACCAGACAACAGCTTAATTAAGAGACAAAGTCATTTCTTTCTCTGGTAAAAGACTGGGACCATGGCGGGGGTGGTAGTTTGAGGACCTTTTGCACCTTCTATTTTTTCTGCCATCTTCGATGTGCTACTTCCATTTCTTGGTGGGGAGGAGGGCAGCTCTGGATTGTCACCAGTGGGAAAGGGGAGAAGACGAAGTGGATGCCATCAGCTTCGCATTAAAGGCAGGACTCAGAGACGGCAATGTGACTTCAGCTCACAGCAGCTCAGATCCACTGGCAAGAACATGTGGCTCTTCTTGCCGAGGACTATCTGTCGCCAGGTAGCCAATGTGCCAAGTCCCATTGCCAAGCACGGAGGGGAGAACTGACTCTGAGAGGCTACTACTGCTGATGACTCCTGGTCCGAGTGTTCCCTGGGCTGTGTTCCATTGTTTGTCCCTTCCGTGTTGGTGCCCCCAGGGTTTCCTTTACAATGTACTCTCTTCTCCCTGTGTGCTCTCCACTGGGGCTTACAACACTCCACGGATTCAACTCTTGCCCTTGTAATGGCTTCCAAGTCCTCATCCTTATTGACCTCTTTACACCCCACATGTTCACCTCATAGTTAGGTAGTTCTTTTTGGTGGCCTCTCTAACACCTTGAAATCAATATGTCCCCAGCTGAACTCCTTATTTTCTTCCAAAATCTCCCTTTCTTCATGTGGCCTTTGCTCCTTCTTATGACACCCCCTTATCTCTTCCCAGGATTCCTCATATGATCCATCTCTTAAGCTCCCTCAAAGCTCTCTGTTCCTCTCCATATCCCTGCCTTGGTCCATGTCCTCTTCACCTCTCACCTGGCCTTGGTGGTCACCTGCTAGCTGTCCTCTCGCTGCCTCTTTGTACTTACCTCTCTGGGTCTGCATTGTAGTCAGACTCCTAAAATGTGCATCTGACCCACTCCATCCTTCCCTCTCTGCCCAGCATGCGCCTGGCTGACTGCTGCTTCTCCTTCTAGCTCCTTCTGCCCTGCTTCTCCTGGTCCCATTCTGCCATTCTAAACAGTGTTGTGAGCTCTGAAAATGGCATGTTCTATTTCTCTGCCCGACTTTCCCACCCCATCCTGTCTCTCCTTCTTCCCAACCACATGGCAAACATCTGTTCCACCCTCGGGTCTTGGCCTGAATGTCAAGTCCTCTGGGAAGCTCTTTCTCACCCCTCCCATGCCTTTCGGAGGGCTGAGACATAGCTCTGGCCCCTGGACTCCAGGGTACCGTCTTTGTGTCTCCCAGACCACAACCGTAATGATCGATTTATTAATCTCTCTCTTACCTGCCCAGGAGCTCTTTAAGGGCAGGATAATGCACTTTCCTTCTCCTTGTCCCCAGAACCTGGCACAATGACGGGAAGAAAATGAGCTTCCATGAGATGTTCATTGGATGAATGAAAGATCATGCCACCCTGGNCTTGACTATGTAATAAAGTCCAAGCATTTTTTCCAAGGCATCACAGGTGAAGGCCATCAGGTTTTCCAGACTCAACTTCCTCTCCATCACCTCAACCTGCCATGTCTTGCCATAACCACCCACACTGAGGCTTTGGCATCTTTTGTCATTTGCTTCTCTCAGCCTGGAGTGGCTTTTCCTCCTTCACTTGTTGGGCACCTGCTCTTTGATCCACCCAGCTCATTTGTACATTCTTCTCTCTACATTCCCATTTCGTACTTGGCCTTGAAGTTCTTTCTTGTTCCTGCCAACAGAGTGCAGTGTCTAACTGTAATACCAACACCCAGCACCCTTCCTTCCATCTGGAGTTCTCTTTCTTCCCCACTCCCCCCACCACCCACATGGCAGAAGAGAGGGAGCCACCCTGGTAATTAACAACTCTGTCTCTAGGTCCCCACTGGTGGACTTTCCAAACTGCGCCCATTTTAGCTCCTCGCCCTTCTGGTTCATGATCAACCATCTTTTCCAGGCCAATCAGAGTTCTTCCTTGATATACATTTTTTTAAAAGAAACCAAGACAGAGAATGATATAAAAGTGATAAAAATATTCTGGGTGCTGAGGCACATGCCTGCAATCCCAGCAACTTGGGAGGCTGAGGTAGGAGGATCGCAAGTTCAAGGCAAGCCACGACAACTTAGTGAGGTTCTAGACAACTAACTGAGACCCTATCTTAATAAAAGGACTAGGGATGTGGCTCAGTGTTAAAGCACCCAGGCATTGAATCCCCTGTGCCTCCCCTCCAAAAAAAAGGGAATAAGATATAAAGCTTGAAAACTCATGGAGCTTATGTGGTCATATTTTCTTTGTGTGAAGGAAGCCATTGTGCAGTAAGGGAAGGATGTATATATTGGAGGCAAGGTAGGAAGAGGGAGAGAGAGTGTGTGTTCTGGAGGTGCTTGAAAGTTTCCAGAAGCCCAACTGCATCCCTCCCCTTATTTTGACTCAGATTTTCTGAGTATATAGTATCTCCCCTCCTCATCCCAATATAGTTCAAGATGTAACCAAGAGTCCTGGTTGTCCCTATTTGGTTTTGCTTAGCTATCTGAGAGCAAATCAGAACCGTCCCAACTCGGCCTCTATGTCTGCAGAGGGAGCAGCCCCTGCTGGATGCTCCCCCCTGGGGGACAGGGTCTCTCTCTTCTCCCTACCCAGGTTCACAGTCCCAGACCAGCCAGGGCTGGTCTACCTTTGCTAATGCAGTGACTAAAAGCTCACATACAGAAACACTGGGCCGCTGCCTGACCACGGCTTTAGTCTCATTTTAGGCTGCGTAAACCCATCAACAATCAGTAAATTAATAGTCTGTGAGCCAAGGTCACTCATGGTTTGTTTACTACAGCTACTATTCCCCTGGGTTGGGGAGCCCTTTCCACAGGTGTTTCTTGATCCTGGGTTTGATTTATTCCCCTCCCTCCCCCGCCCGTCACCCAGGCTAATTATTGCTTTTGTTTATAATTGAGTTAAGTAAACTGACCACCATCTTCCCCAGCAGAAGCCTCTATGCCTACACGGTCCATTAATGCTGCCGCTGTGTGGCTGGACATCAGCCAGTTTGTAGGACACTGAACATCTGGATACCGAGGCGCTTTCAAGGATTACTGCCAGAAGAGGCTGTGTCAGGGCTTGGGGATAAGGACACGACAGGAGATTTTCATTGCCCATGATCAAAGACTTGGTGTGGCCCTCAAACCAAAGCATTTATAAGGTGCAGTGGGGCTGGGGGGGACAGCCTGGGAAAATGGCCCGAGGCAGGAGCTGGGCCTGAGAGAGGAGTGAGATATCCCTCTGGGAAGAGAAGGTGGAGCAGATCCACAGAAGAAAGGGATGGTCAGCCAGTGGTGACTGAAGAGAGGGGGCTTTGATGGAGAAGGTTCCATGGAATAGGGCAGCCCCGGTGCCCTGTCCAGAGATGGAAAGGAGGTGGGGCGGTTCACTGGAACTGGAGCTGGAGAAACAGAGTCCAACATTCCCCCAAGGACCCACTCCATCCAGGGACCCATAAATACTTGACTGTTTTTGATGTACAAAGACCAAACTCCAGGCCCATCAGCAGGGTGTCCTCAGCAGGGAGGAACAGCCACACTCTTTCCTTCTGGCTCCCATGTGGCTCGCAGCACATGGGAAGCTGTCTGGGTGGGGGCTACCAACCAGAGCTTGGCTGCCCCCCAGCCCTTGCCCTGAGCCCTGACGTCACCAGCCCAGACATCTGGCTGTCAGGTCTGATTGAGCTCATGCTTGGAGGGAACTGGCAGGCCAGGCAGCCTAACTCCATGCACACCAAGCCCACCCAGCCAGCATCCCTCAGAAACTCCGGCTCCTTCCTGGGGGGCAAAGCGCTTCACTGTACCAAGCCTTGATGGCTTCCTAAGTGGAAAGGGAATAACAATAGCACCTACCGGGATTAACAAAGCCTGGGTTCTAAATAAACTTAGCAAGTAGAGCCTGGCACACTGTAAACATTCAATTAATGGAAGCTACTGACAGAAATATATATCTTGGTGTCCCTCTGACTCTTTGTGACAATTATGAGCTGTGTGACCTTGGAAGAACCAGGGTCTCTGAGCCTCAGTTTCCCCATCAGTTAATTGAGAGCATTTTCATCAAGTTTTCTTTTTAAGCCAAAGTTTCATTATCTGTAAAATGAGGATGATATTTTTTTTGTGGGGGCGAGTATAGGAAGAGGCTGAAATGACATCTGGCCAATGTGATAAAGTTCTGAAAAGTATAAAGAGCTGTTCTAATTCAAGGGCTAATAATGACAATGAGCCATGGTTGTAAGTATTCGTTAATGTTGGGAGTTTCCTTTTGCTTGTTGAGGGTTGAAGGGGAGAATTTTCAGTGCTGAGGTTGAAGATTGGCAGTGGGATTCTGACAGTGTGTAGATTATGCAGGGACGTGGCTGAATGTTTGCAGTTCTCTTGGGATATCTCCAAATCATTAGGTGTGTGGTTTGGACAGACTCCCCAAGTAGTTCTGTCTGATGCCTTTGACTCCTGCCCTGTTCCTCTTCTAGGGTATTCTTCATTTTAGCTTAAGACTTTGGTTGTAAAGTCAATGCCCCAGAGATTCTATTCACAGCTATTCTCAGCTACTCACACTCGTGTGTGAATGAGGTTTCTCTAAGGAAAGAGTTTGGGCTAAGAAAGGAAAGACCTGGAGTTGGATCATAAGGGGAGAATTCCACAGGAGGAAAGACAGTAGGAAAACACCCTCTTTGGCCAATGAGCCTGATAATTGTGTTGGATGAATAGTTTCAGTTGCTCTTTCTTAGGAGCATGTATAGGGTCTAGATTAGGGTAACTTGGCCTCTTTAAGACCACATTTCCCTCCATGACTTCCATTGATCTTTCCCTCTTGGAAGGAATAATTGCTAATTATTGCATATCTCAAGAGCTTTACTTTCTATACCTTGTATTGTGAGAACAATATATGTTTCATTTGCAAGCATGTTATGATGCAAATTTGGTGTCTTAGGGTGGGATCTCTAGAGCAGTCACTGAGATAAGGACTTGAGTGCAAGTAGGAAAGTGATCCCCAAAAGTACTGGGGGAGTATAAAAGTGGGAGAGAAAAGAAGCCAATAAAGGGAGCTTTAATGCAAAACCATTGGTGTGGGAACTGGGACCCACTATCACTGGGGAACTATGAGAAACTGTTATCCCAACCAATAGGAAGGAAGCTGGGTATTTATCCACCATTTCCCTGTCTTATTTGGGCTCAAGACTGCTTTCAGGATCGTTCACTTTCCAGCACTTCTGCCTCATCTCACATAGAGCAGAATCACAGGTGTGGAGGAGGATGTCTTCAGTATGTAGAGGTGAGTGCTGAGGGTCTCTGGCCAGGGCCTCAAGAGAGCCTATCACAGTATGCTTTTATAAATGACCTTTGCCTCCACCTCATCAAGACTTAATATGCGAGGCTGGGGATGTGGCTCAAGAGGTAGCGCGCTCACCTGGCATGCATGCGGCCCAGGTTCGATCCTCAACACCACATACATACAAAGATGTTGTGTCCACCGATAACTAATAAATAAATATTTTAAAAAGACTCTAATATGCAATCCAGAGTCAGGGATTGTTGGGCTGGTGCACTGTGACAAGGTGTTTGGACCTTACTAGAGGTGGTCATTATGAGATGAATTTTTAAAAAGTTAGTTCAGTCCCCTGTCTTTATGGGTCTGTCATGTTTCTGCACATCTTGCAAGCACAAGCACAGGTTTCCCTTTTTCCTGAATACCTCATCAAGGTTGTGTGTAGAGTTAACATTTTGGGCAGCTTTGTTTACTGTCCAATATGCTAAAGATAATGTCTTCCCCTGGGTTGAAGTTTAGGCATGCTTATTGCCTATTAAAAATGTTTGGGGTCCATAAGCTCAGGGATCCTCTCCTATAACATGACCCACTGTGGGTGCAGGCATCACCTGATCCTCTTTGCCTCCCCGGTAGGAATTAAGATTCGTGTAACTGGCACAAATGTTGATGCTCTGGATACTACTCACTGCTATGAGTAATAAACTTTCCTTTATCTCTGAACCAAAGAGTCTTGGGTCTCCTGCCAGACTCCACGAAACTAACTTGGCAGACTAACTCGCTAGCTTGCAAGTAGGGTAAAATCTCAGTCCTTTTACAATTGTTTCCTCCATCCCAATGAAGGGCCTGGCCTGGTCATTGCGTAAGTGATAAAAAGAGACATAAGTCTTCCTATTCAGGAGCTCCTAATCCATTTGAGAAAATAAGACAAATGAGTAGGAAATCATCTGCAGCTCTGCCTGAAGAGTAGCAGCACTGTGCTTGAGTAGGGTCTCTGAGGGTGAGTGGGTTGGAAGGAGGGGAGGGTCCTCAAGCCATGGAAAAGTTTGCTCAAAGCAGGGAGGTTGGGGGTGAATGCAGGTGTCCAGGGAAGTCCTGGGATAGGTGAGGGTTGGCTCCAACAGCATCAGGGGTGCCCAGCCGAGGAACACAGACTGGGCCCCCCGGGTCATGGGGAGCCGAAGAAGCCCCTATATCATGTTGCCTCTTTCTCCTGTGTTCCCCCCTTTTCTTTTCCAGGACTCACTGTCCTGAACACTTTGTCTCCTCTAACTCACAGTGCCCCAGTAGGCCTTGGAAAAAGCCCCAGAGAAGATGTAGCAGTTTTGTGGGCTCATGGTTGTTTGTGTGGCCTGGGGGAAGGGGTGGGAGCTGACGAGTCCGGAGTCTATAAGAGCCTTTACCCGCTCTCCTAAGTAGCAGCCAAAGACCACCAGGAACATCCAACAGGGAAGAGATTTATGGCTAAGCCAGGAGGAGCATCCCTGTGAAGATACCTACACAGTCGTTTTGACGGGAGAATTTACAAGCGTCCTCCTTTGCTTGCTACTGAGTGGAAAAATACACCGGGCCCAGAGCTGTGAGCTCCTTGCCAAGGCCTGTGACTCATCCCCAAGTCATAAATAACGGGTCCCTCATGGCAAGCAGAGAAGGGAGCCGGGCCCAGGGCCACGTATTTATTAGAAAAGAGAGTGGAACCATTAGTCGGGGGCTTGGTTTCCGGAAAACTCAAACCACACCACGTTAGAGAAGGTCAGGAGGCACTTCCACAGGAATTTAGATCTGACATTTTTTTCCATATTCTTAACCTCTTATGTGGAGTGGAGACCCGTGGATGCATCTGCCAGAGGCATCCTCTGGCCACCCAGTGCTATGGGCCAAGAGGAGGCCTTACCATTTAGGGCCTGTGGGGGCCTGGGCTGCCCTGATGCATCTGATGTTGAGTGGGGGGTGGGCAGAGCACTGTGCCTTGGTGGCCACCACGCTGTGTGCATCAGGAAACATTTAGTGCCTGGAAGTGTGACCTCTGGCAAGTTACGGCCCCTCGTGAGGCCTGTGTTTCACAAACCTCCAGGGCCGCCATTGGAAGGAGGTGGGGGAGCAGATGTAGCATAGCGCAGGTGCACGCAGCTAGCTCAGGTTTGCAAGAGGAACAATCTAGGAAAGAGAAGAGAGGATTTTTCCTCCTCTCTGGATCTCTCCCTACCTCTCTCTGGGTTGTTCTCCTTGTCTCTGGGCCTCTCTCCATCTCTGGGTATATAGGAATGAGATAGAATCCAGAGGATGATAAATGCAGAAAGAGGGAACAATACATCATCTACAGACTGTCAATGAAACCTTTCATGCTTGAAGAAAGAATCACACAGCTGGGGGTGATTCAAAGAAAGCTGAACTCATTGACTCCCCTAAACCCATTCCTGTGTGTTGGACACCACCTCCCTCGTTGCTCAGGAAACCAGGTGTCTTAAGTTTTCTGCAAACACTGCAGCAGTGACTAAAGCCCATGCACACCCTTCCGACTTCTCTTCCTTGGTCTCTGCACCTGCAACCACTGTGCTGGCCTCACCTGACTGCATGGGTCTGAGCATGTTGAATTTCCTATCCTCCCACAGCCTCCACATCTGGCTAACGTCCTTTCTCTGCAGCCCACTGGGATGCAGGCCTGGGGAAGCTACACCATTCAGACTCCTGGCTTCACTCTTTTTCACTCACCAAGGCCCAGGCTCACCCTTCTTCTACAGGCTCCTTCCTCAGAGCCCCCCTGCCGGTGCAGACACCTACTTCAGTCGGCTGAAGGGTTAGTGGTCCTTAAGTGCTCCTACCTATCCCTGAACCCAGGCTGTTCGTGCATTCCTCTAGGCAGGGACTATCTTACTCATCAAATGCTCCCTTGCCTACAGATGACAGCTGGAGAGAACTCAGGAGTGAATGATGAATGGCCAAAGGGATGAATACAGTGATGAATTAATCCTGCCTTTTATGACAGCCCTTGGCACAGCCAGGAAATGCGTGCTGAGACTGCTTCCCTGCTCTGAGCTCTGTCCTCTTCTCATTGCTTTCTTCTGGCCTCCAAGGCCAAAGGCCTTAACTAACCACTGGCCTTGAACACAGATGACTAATGGAAGCTTCATGTGTGGGTCTCTGTTTGATCTTTGTTACCTTGGCTGTTTGGGA
Organism: Marmota marmota marmota; assembly: GCF_001458135.2. NCBI lineage: Eukaryota > Metazoa > Chordata > Mammalia > Rodentia > Sciuridae > Marmota > Marmota marmota. Next base: position 1,943,273 of record NW_025999977.1, on the reverse strand, counting down.
GACTTCTCCCTCCTCCTCGGCCCTACACTGGGCATCTCAGACACTGCATAGTCATGAGTATTTATGAATGTGGGTTTCTAGGGCCTGATTTTGAGGTACCAGGCTGAACTTCATTGGGTTCCTTTGTGTACTGCATACAGAGCATAAGCACTGAGACAAAATGGAGTGCCAGATGGTCAGACTTGGGAACACTTTGAGCCAATGTCTTCAACGAGATGAGGTTCTGAGAGACAAGGGCTGGAGGGAGAGGAAGCCCTGGAACCCCAATGCTAGAGGTGATCCCTCTGTCTTTAGGATCTTGCCGCTGCCCCTCTTCTTGATGTCCCAGGAGCCCTGGGCCGGTCCAGCTCCCTGTCATTCAGCCAATGCTTCCCACGGCCTCCTAGGTCCTCTCCACATTTATTGTCAACTTTGCTGGTTTCCAATTCTTCTGGCCGTTTCTCTTTGCAGTTAATTCTCTTCCTGCCACCGAGCACCTGATACTCAGAGTTTATGGGACCCCAAGCAACCTCAGTCTTGGGGACACTGAATGTGGGTTTCAGAATCTCAGGACTTAGGCATCAACTTCTCAGGCCTGATTCAGGGCAGGTCATCCCAGTGCCTGGCTGAACCTGTTCTAGTTTCTGGTAAACTCAGAAGGGATCTGTGTAGAGTCACCTAAGGCCCATCCACCTCAGTGGGGCCAACCGCACTCGCTGATCAGTGAGGGAGGATGCATCCCGCCACAGGGCTACAATCAGAAGAGAAACAAGTGGAAACGAACATGAGGGAAATTCTGTGTTTAATTCTTGAACTTCACCACTGAAGTGTTCTCAGAATCAGGTGGGGCCACTTGAGGAGGAACCTCTGGAGGGGAGATGAACTCTGGGTAGAGATGGCCTGTAACAGAGATGGGACAGAGGCTGGGAGGTTGCTCACTGTTCCTGGGACCATGACAAACACTGAGCTGGAGGATCACCATGGTTGGCTTCAGGAAGTGGAAAACCTCACCATCTGTAGACCCCAGATGGGTAGAAGGAGAGAGAGGACTCAGATTCAGCCTAGAAGGGCCATTCATGCTGGTACCCTGCACTGCAGCCTCTGGGAATAGAATCTTCAGCCTCAGATTTGAGAAGGCCATCGTGAGGCAGCTCTCAACCCAAGCTGTTGTCCCAGCACCTTTCCTATGATTTGAATGTCTGTCCCTTCCGAAATTCACATTATAGCTTAATTGTCATTATAACTATATGAAGAGCTGGGGCCTAATAGGAGGTGTCAGGGTCGTGGGTTAATGCCACTGTCGAGGGGCTTGCAGACATGGGTTCACCCCTGCTTCCTTCGCCACCTGAATTAGTTATGACTTGTCACACATCATTCACTTCCAGTTATGGCGCACAGGAGGCCTCAAGAAGGCGATAAGAAGACCTCACTAGATGCCGGTACCTTGATCTTAGACCTCTCAGCCTCCAAAGATATTAAGAAAGACATTTCTGCTCTTTAAAAATTACCCAATCTCAACTATTCCATTATAACAGCAGAGAACAGACTGAGACACCCGCTAAAGCCATCCTCTGGAGACAGACACAAAGGCTCCCAGTGAGCAGTTAGAACTGCATGCCCATCCTTCCTCCTTCCACCCAACGGGATCAGTTCCCTTGAGGGGCAATGAGAGACTGAGAAGCAGAGTTCTACTCGTGGGATATGAAGCAACAGGGATGAGCTGGAGCATTATTTGGAGGAATAAAGGCCACCAAGTCACATTGCCTCTGCCCATCATGTGTGCCAGGGGACACCTCCCAGAAAGTACTATACCGCAGCTTGGAAAGAAGTTGGTACTTGGTGTTTTAGCCATGCTTTCTGCCTTGGCCCACCTTCACCAGCTCTGGAAATATCTCCCTATTCCAGATTTTTACCCAATCTGTTTTTTATTCCCCCCTTCCCTTCCCAGAGCAGCCTTCTTACCAACTTCCTACCCCCATCTCAGCCTTCATCTTCTGGATAACACCTACTTCATCTTCCAGGGCCCATTCACTTAACCAACATGTGATAAATGTTTACTGAATAAGACACCAGGCACTAATCAGAGGCCTTGCTTGGAACTTAAGAGAGCTGAATTCAGGCTCAGTTCTCCTTGCAGCTAATCCTCTGCACCTCATTTGCTCGTGAACTTGGGCAAATCACTTCCCCTTCTTGGCCTCACTGTCTCTGTCAATGAGGTGGCTGGGCCAGCTGAGCTGTGAGTCTTCCAGCTGACACACGCCCCGGGTGGCAGTGAGCTAAGGATCAAGGTCCCTGCCCCCATGTTCTCCCCGCTGGTCTGCCTCACTCTCCCCAGCTGGGAGGAACATCCTGAGCAGCGTTAAGAATAATAAACACGCACTGATAAACATCAATAGGCCCGTCTGGTGCCAAAAGGGAAAAAGGAAAGACTGTGCTCTGTTGGCTGGAACCTCCCCAGACCTAGGAGCTACAGCCAGCTCCTTAATCATCTGGAGACAGCAGGCCGGCTCCCCCAGCCCCGCCCCAGGCCCAGGGCATGCAGAGGCCAGCGAAGGTCCTGAGGAAGCCAGCCACTAGGTCCTCAGCCACTGGCCAGCGACGTATGCCCCACATCCCCCGCGCTGGGGCCTCTCTCTGGATGGGGGTGTTATATCACTGCCCTGCTTTGAACATTTAGCAGCTCCCCAGTACCCTTAAGTACCCACAGATGGAGCCAACACACTCTGGCCTTGCACAGAAGCCTCAGAGTATAGCCTGAGCCTCATGGATCACCTCCTCCTAGCCACAGAGAGCACCTGGCCATTCCCTGCAAATACCACGCTGTCCTTGCTCTGAGATTTTCCAAAGACTGCTCCCTTTTGGGGAAGGCCTTGGTTCACTTGGCAAAATCCTACATCGATAGCCATTTCAGGCACCAGAGCCCTGCGGCGTTAGCATGTTCCACTCGGGGTTTAGATCAAGATTCTAATCATTTGGTTCCGAACTATGAACCAAATCTTCAGTAAAATTCTGAGAGAGGAAACCAGAAGCAAGAGATGTTGCGGCACAGAACTTGAGCTCTGCAATCATGGAGTCTGGGTTCAAAACCTGTCCTGTCACTTTGCTGTGTGGCCTTAGGCAAATTACTTAATCCCTCTGTGACTGAGTCCTCAGTAAGTTAAGAATGACATGAATAATATAATACTTTCCTTTCAAGGTTGCCTTCAGGCTGACAAGGGCTGACACACCTGGGAGAGGGCCTGCGACAGCCACATTCTCTCAGTGGTAGCCATGATTATCATGCTTGTACACCACAGCCTACCAGGGTTTGGCACATAGGAGGTTTCAGATGCATTTATTCAATGACAAAATGATGGTCTGACTCATCTAGAGAGGAGACTACAGCCCGACTCCTCCTTGCAGTCCTGGCCACTGTGGTTATGAATAGCTCTCGGGTGTCTGGCTCTAGGGATGCACAATATCGATACAGGAGAGGCACCCACTGAGGGCAGGGGCTGTGTTTTCTGCAACAGGACAAGGGCATTGCTTCAGGAGGAGTGAGTTGGGATGAGTGAATTTGGGGACTCTGGTTACATAGGCATCCCGGGATGCTGATCAACTCAGTGGTCAGTGCCTTTGTGTTGAGTGCTGAGTCATATAATACTTGGAGTCAGAGAAGGAGGGTGACCAAGGCAGGAAGTGACCTCCTGTGCTCAGGGCAGGGGACCCCTCCAACTTCCGACCTGCGGGGACTCAAGGGCTCTTCCCAAGAGCAGGCGACCTGGCTCATTCATGAAACCACATGTCCAAGGGAACCACCATCTCCAGGGAGGCTGTGCTCGCTGCCCTCCAGCCTTCCAGTCTCCATGGGGAAGCTGTGTCTCCCTGCTTTGGTCCAATTTTCCATGTGGGATTTCCGGAGACACCAAATAGGTCATGTGACAGGAGACATGGTTCAGGAACTGCGTACATTTCTAAAATTCCTAACTCTATTTTCAGATGTCTGCTCCCCTGTGCACACACCCAGCCTCCTACCCCCCCCCCAACCTCAGGCCCCAAGCATACCCTTTTATTATGAGCAATATGCTCCTTTCCAGTCAAGAATAAGAATCGTTAGTAAGTGCATGAATCAGAGTTTTAGTGGGTTGAAAATTATCCCTTAATCTGAGATCTTCTTACTAGATTATGGTTAAAACTTTGCCAAAGGGGTCCTGGTGGGAAGTGTAGGCTATTTGGAATGCAAACTGGAAGAAAAGCAAATACGCTCTGCTGTCAGCATCCATGCTCTGACCATCAGGGGACTTGGAATGACCCTGTGGCAGGCAAAGTTCTATCTGCAGCTCTGTGCATCTGCAGACTGCAGCAATTTGTGGGTGCAGATCAGCTCCGGCCGGTGATTCTGCTGAATCTATCTACTCCTCAGCAGCAAAGAGATGCAGAGTCTGGGGCAGATTGCACTGAAAAAGTCTGTCGCATAGTCAGTGCCTGGAGATGGTGGGCCATGTGGGGACAGAGCTGGGCCTCTGGGTTAGAGGGGCTGGGGAGAAGGGATTCTAGGGGGAGGCGAGATTAGCATCACTCACTAGCGAAGGTGGGACTAGGAAGGGGGTGAAAGCTGAGGAGTGTGCCTGTCCCTGCAGTTGTGAGCAAGGGTCACACCTTTGAACAAACCATTAATCGGTGCCCCTTCTGGCTGGACATAGACCTGAGCTAGTGCAGGGCTCAGTGGGCAATGTCTGGGCTGGACCTTATACCTGAGGGACATCTGAACTCCTCCTGTTGGGATCCTTGTGCAATGAATTCATGACCTGGGCAACCTCACACTGTGGTCCTGAGCTCTGGAGCCAAGGTTGTCTAGTGTGTGTTCATGCTAGAGATTCCTGGATCGAGGACTGTGTCTCTTCCCTCCTCTGTGTCCTTCTGCTGTCCCTTCTAGGAGGTCTCTCCTCTTTGGGGCCATGATGTGAGGGCTGTGAGTCTGGCAGGGAAAGGTCAGCAGCTATAGCCTTGGGCCTTATTAATGGGGTCCTGAATGCCACCAGGGTGCCCTCCTGTCCTCTGTTGAGGTGTCCTGGGGATAGCTGATTAAGCAGCCTGGCACGGTGTCGACACTGATTTATGGGCTGCCCAGAAGCTTCTGCCCGAGAGCTGGGCTGCTGCATTATTCAGTGAGCCGTAAATCTGCCGCTGGAGCTGCCTGCCAGCTCTGTCCTGGAGGCTGAGGAGTGAGGAGGAAGGGAAGGGTGGTGGGGGAGGAAGGGTGGCTGTTGGGACAGGCGAGGCGCTCTGTGCATGGTGTGAGTTCTGATAGGAATGTCAACTCTGCTCTTTAGGTCCCATGTGTTGATCTCCCAAAGTCACCTGTCCACCCCTTCAAGTGTCATCAGTGAGACTCTTAAGTCCTCGCTTGGCTACTCTGTTCCAGTCAGCTTTCTTGTGTCTAACCTAGGTACCTTTTATAGTAGCTGAAGCCCATGGTTCCTGCCAAAGCCAATTTGTGTGTGTGTGTGTGTGTGTGTGTGTGTGTGTGTTGCTGGAGATCCAGCCCAGGGCCTCGCCTCTGCTATGTAAATACTCTGCCACTGAGCTACATCCCAGACCCGTGCCAGAGGCAATTCTTAACAGGTCTTAAAACTATCAGATCACATTTCTTTAGAACAAATTATCTGTCTGAAATTGGGTCATCAAGCAATGGGGGCCCCCAATTGCAAATCCTAGCCGGAGCCTCTGCTAGTCTTACTTTTGCTGTGGTTACTTTACCTCACTTGCTCATACCTGCACGTGTGAAAGATAGAGTAGGGCAAGAGAAAGCCGCAGATGTGAGAGGAAGTGTTCTTAAACCTGAGCCTGCATCAGAATCACCTTGAAACAGAGATCACACTTGGTATAGTGACACATGTCTGTAATCCCAGGGACTCAGGAGGCTGAGCAAGAGGATTATAAATTTGAGGCCAGCCTTGGCAATTTAGTGACACCCTGTCTCAAAATTTAAAAAAAAAAGGTTGAAATGTGGCTCAGTGCTAAGGGCCCCTGGGTTAATCCCCAGTAACCCTCCCCCCCACACACACACCCCAAAACCAAAATAAACAAACAATTCCCAGCCCCAAAAAACCAACCCAGATTGCTGGGTCTAACCCCCACGTTTCTAATTCAGCAGGTCTCAGTTAGGGACCGATCATTTCTATTTCTTTGTTGGTTTTTTTCCACATTTTAATTTTAATTTTATTTTGTTTTTTAAATTTTATTTTATTTTATTGGTTGTTCAAAACATTACATAGTTCTTGATATATCATATTTCACACTTTGATTCAAGTGGGTTATGAACTCCCATTTTTACCCCGTATACAGATTGCAGAATCACATTGGTTACACATCCACGTTTTTACATATTGCCATACTAGTGACTATTGTATTCTGCTATCTTTCCTATCCTCTACTATCCCCCCTCCCCTCCCCTCCCATCTTCTCTCTCTACCCCATCTACTGTAATTCATTTCTCCCCCTTGTTTTTTTTCCCTTTCCCCTCACTTCCTCTTATATGTAATTTTGTATAACAAAGAGGGTCTCCTTCCATTTCCATTTCCCACATTTTTAATTGGTGCATTATAGCTGTACATATTGATGGGATTTATTGTTATGTATTTGTTCATGCACACAATATCACAATATCATTTGACCAATATCACTCCCCAGCATTCCCCCCTGAAAATTTGTATTTTTAATAAGTTCCCAGGTGACGCTGAGCTGCTGGCCCAGAGACCATACCTTAAGAACCACCATTCTCTTAATGTAATTTAGCTAAGCTAATTAATTAATTAATTAATGAAGTGAAGGCTTAATGAAGGCAAGAACTATCATTAAAATTTGCAAATTGCTGAATTCATTCATTAATTCAATAGACGGGCACTGACATCTACTAAGTGACTGCTGTGCCCTGAGCCAGGAACACAGATATGAAGAGCCAGGCACCTGTGGGCAGTCTCCTGGCATTGGCTGAGAGTTGAATCAAGCAATTCAACAAATTCAGTCCCTATTTGGGGACCTACAAAGAGCCCTCACGGTTTACTGCTGTGATCTACATAAATGGTAATGGCACCCTGTCATGCTTTCTCTTCTGAAACTGACTGACTCTGCGCAAGCCCAGAGATCGCATGGGTTTTAGTTAAGTCTGAAGATGTTACTGCCCTGAAAAGGAGACGTTCCTGAAGGTTGGGCAGTTTAGAAGGTTTCATAGAGGGACGACAGGAGACCTGAAGGATGGGTTGGGGAAGGAGGAGGAACCCACAAACACGATGATCCATGCTGAATTAGCAATCTTTTCAAAATTTAACAAATAACATTTGGTCTACTTGCCTTCTGAACTTTAGACTGCTAAACTTTTCCCCTGATCTTATTGGTCCCAGATTTTTCATTTAAAAAAAATAGTTTCTCACTTGCCTTTTCTACTGGGACTTATAGACAACGAACATGCTTGTCTCAAAGATTTAGTCACAAGCACAGACAGTGTAAGTGTGTGTAAGTCTGGGACGTGTATGGGTGGGGTCAATGTGGAGGGGATTTGTGATAAACTGGAAATGGGTTGTAAGAAACTCTAACAAAAGACTCCTGGCTGGGAAAGGGAGTGCTTGTGGGGAAAGGAGCAGGTTATTTAGAGGCTATATGAGGGAGCCCTAATGAGGCTCAGACTGCACTCATTACTCCCCTCCCATCCTACTTCTCAGAAATAAATATTTTACAACACTTTAATACTTTTCTGTGGTATTTGCATTCATATTTTTAACTAGAATGAATCCATTGGTTTCTCTTTGTTCATCAACTTCCGTCATGATTGATTTTCTATTAGGTGAAAATTTAAACACCTTCTTCTTTGGCTCCTATTCTCTTAATATCATTGTATCCCAATTCTTAGTTAAAGTCATTCTCATTATTATGGCTATGGTTTGTGCTCACTCTTGACTTAAATCATACCATTTTTTAAAAATACAGCTTTTAGTTTTTCCTGAAGTTAATTATTGCCTTGGTTTTTCATTTGTTTTGGTTCCTTTGAATATCTAAATAAAATTTCACCCTTCTATAACTCTGTAAAATACCTTTACTCTGTAAAGTACCATTTTCCGACTGATCCAATCTACCCACAACTTGCTACTTTTCCTTTTCCTCCCTCTGGCACCACGTCTCCATGTGCTTTCTGATCTACGCTCCATCTGGTCTCACTTCTTCCCGTGGCTTCTGCACAGCTTCATCATCCTGCTCTTTTCCCTACTAACATGCTGGCACGTTCCCTTTGCCTCCCTCTTATGTTTATTCCTTGTTCCTTTGATTCCATATGCGTCTTCCGTTTTCCTAGTCCATTCCCTTGCTTCGGTAATGCATATTTTCTGATAGCTTCATGGAAATGGCAGAAAAGAGGGAGATGTGAGGAGACCCTGAATACCGAAAAATGTCCTTATTCTACTTCAATTAGATTGAATTCAGGTAGAGAAACAGAGTCTGAAAATAACTTCCCCTCAGAATTACCAGCTTCCATTTTGTGCTCTTGAAAAGTTCAGTTTAATCCTTCTTCTCAGTCCTTTGTTTGTCTTTCTTCTCAAGAAGCATTTAAGGTCTTCTTTTGTTACCCCCTGATATTCTAAAATTTCGTGGTGGGTCCTGGGTTATTAAAAAATTGGACTTCAATCAAGAGAGTTATTTTTTTCAAGCCTGGAAAAATTTCTTGTCCACTTCCTTCTTTCCCTCATCCCTACCCTCTTTCTCCCCTTTTCATTTTTTTATCGTTATTTCTGCACCATTTTCTCCCTTCACCCTGGACCATCTAGATGTTGGAAATTGGGTCTCCTGAAGTTATTCTTTAATTTTTTGGATCTTCTATTTTATTGTCCATGCCCTCATCATTTCGTCCTATAACAAAAGTTACTTTCTTAAATTTGTCCTCCAACTCTACTATTGGATTTTTGTTCATATATTTAATCTTCAAGTGTTCTTTATTGTTGTGTGATATATATTGAGGCTTCCCATTACCTTTCTTGTTATTTTTCTTTCCTTTGAGGGCAAATAAGACATCTGAGGGAATTTCCCTGACAATCCATTTGTATTTAGAATTGAGGCTGGAAAGTGGATCAAAATCTGGGAAAGGAGGTGAGTTTTGTGGGCAGGTAATAAAGTAGTTTAGAGTCTTTTACTGTGAACATTCAGAATATCTGTGGATCTTGTCTTTAGGCTAATTCAGTTTCTCCATTTAAAAAACTTAAAAAATTTTTAAAAAATTCTTTATGCACCTTTCAAATGGTAGAGCCTTACTTATACCACATAGCTGCTACTGGTGTTTGGGAACTTGGTGGATTTGGTGCTGTAAGCATGGCCACTGAGATTTTGCTTTTGCAATTTGCTCTTCAAATTGTGGAGTCACTCCCACCACCACCAAATCTGGGTTGACTTTGTAACTGCTTTAATCAGCGGGATATGATGGAAATGATGCTCTAAGAGTTCTGAGACTTAAGCTTTAGGAAAGCTTGGAAACTTCTACTTTTATACTTTTGGTAGGCTGAAAGTACAAAAGACACCATATGAGAAGCCAAGCTATCTGCTGGGAGACCATGGAAGAAGACCACACGGAAATGCCAAGTAGAAAGACCAAGACTAGAGGAGGTGGCCTTGAGACCATATGGAGAGAGAGAGAGAGAGAGAGAGAGAGAGAGAGAGAGAGAGAGACCCACTGAGGCACCAGACACATGAATTAGTCATCTCAGAGGAACCCAGTGGAACTCTCAGGTGACTATGGTACCCAGCCAACATCCTATGGTATGGAATAAGTATTTAGCTGAATTTAATCAACCTATAGAAGAGTAAGCTATGGCTTACTCTTTGTTTGTTATTATAAGCCATTAAAATTTGGGGTGGCTGTTATGCAGCAATAAATAACCAGAACAGTAGATGCAGAGAGCTTAGGCCTGTAACACATAATTTAATCTGCAGATTTCCACTCAAGGCCTTGATTTTAGAATGACTTCTTTTCTCTCTCTGTATTTAGATTCAGGGGCTTCTGTGATTTGAGAGTTTATTAGCCCAAACTTAACAATTGATATTGAACTCATCATCCCAACTGTAGCATTTCAGATGTCTGCGCTGATATAATTCAAGCACACAACTTTGTACTATGATGATCCATAATTTCCTGATCAAATATCTTGACTCCAGCTAGAAAACCTTTTCCATCAAACCTCTCCCTTACCTTGGATATTTTTTTTTTCTCATTCTTTTCTCTAAAGCTCACGGATAACTTTTGAGAAAGTGGAATTCTAACTCCTTCCTCACAGTGTCTTTCTATGTATACAATTCTTCCAGCAAATCTCACATGGACCTCTATCAGAGCAGTCTTGACTTGATGATTTCATGGAAGCCAAGGTTCTCAGCCTCCATTAAAATTAATGAATAAAAATGAATAAATTTGGACTTTTAATTGGAATCTCTGTTGGGGCCTCTAAGACCTTCCCTTTAATAACCTACGACAGTGTAGAGATGAACGTATATAATACCAGTGAAAACCAAAGCTGATGAGCAACACATTGTCAGATTACAAGAGGAATTTACTAAACAGAACACTGATAAAACTGTATCACAAAATTAGAAACAAGTGGCACACACATGCTGCTCTTGGAATAAAACAGAATATTTGTTTCTTTCTCTGGTTGCCCTAATGCACCCTGAGATCAAACTAATTCAAATCCTGGGACATTATCTCACTTCTGTGTGGGTGCTGCTTACTCTGCCTCCCACTAATGTTTTTACATTCCTTGGGAGACTGTAACTGCTGGAGAACAGTAGGACTTTATGGGGTGGCTCGCATGGCAGTGCTTTGCATTTCAAGAAGTACATGATGACCCTCACATGTGAGGACAGAGATATTAACAGACCTGGTAGCAATGCATGCTGGAAATCACAGGCTCAAGGTTTCAGGAAGTTCCAGGGGTGGGACGAGACACCACCATGGCACAGCAACACCAATTTTTTTTTTTTTTTTAAAAAGACTTGGTGTGTTCACTTCAATAGCACACATAATAAAACAAAGGCTGGGAACCAGATGACCCTGGGAACTGGGTGGAGATCTCTATAGGATATAGAGCCCTCAGAAGCCCTGTTTCCATAGTTATGGGAAGACCTGACTGATTCCAAATGGACCGTGGTGGGACCAAAAAAAAAAAAAAAATACACATTTTTGTCTGTTGCTAAAGCCATGTTTTGATACATCTTTTTTATTTTGAAAATGAATGAAAAAGGGAAAGACACTCGACTTCAGTTTATTTTAAAAAGACAAACTGTAGAACATGAGAAAGGAAACCTCATCCTGATGACTCAGAAGTGCAGAGTAACTAGAATACAATTTTAGAAAACTGTTTGGAACCCTCACCAAATTGCAGGAAAAAAAATATGTGGTCTCTACGAATAACTAAAGAAAATTGGAAGGAGAGAGAAGACCAAGCTGAAACAAGCAGAGGATGAAAAGATGACAAAAAATGAGATGAAAAGGAACCAGCTAAGAAGCCAGAGTGCCTCACGGTACCTCCTATGACATAATGAACCACCCCAAACTGCAATGGCTTAAAAATTTTATTTTTTCCGAAGATGAAGGAATGAACTAGAGCAGGATCAATTGGGCAGTTATTCTGCTCCTTGGGGTAAGAGGTGGTAGGTTTTAGTTGGGAACTAAGCTAGGATGACCAAAATGGTTCTACTTGCCCATCTGGCCCATGGTGGCTAGAGGACTGTGGGACCCTTTTTCTCTCACATAGTTTAAATTTCTTTATATGGCAACTGGATCCCCAAAGTGAGCAATTAGAAGCTGCCAGGCCTCTTAAGACCCAAGATTGGAAATCTTCTATTTTCAGTTCTGTTGTTTTCTATTGGCTAAGTCAAGCCACAGGGTCAGCCTAGATTGAAGGGGAGGGAAGTAGTTTCCATCTCTTGGGAAGAGTTGCATATACACACAGCTTCAGGAGGAATTGTTGGCAGCCATCTTTGTGGTCAACCTACCTAGGAATTGAAGGTTCAAAGTTTGGGAAAGAAATTTAAAGAATTAATATTCACACCAAAGGAGGTGAGGAGAATTGACACTGTGGAAAATTGGATTAGTGTTGTGGAAGACGAACATGAGTAGTTCTCCCAGAAAGCATGAATGAGTACAGAGTTGAAATCCTGCAGGAGAAGAAGGAAGACAGAGAAACCAGGTCATTGTAATGTAATCCTTTTCTCAATGTTAGTACAGAAATGGCTTTATGTCTAGACTCTGAAAAGGCCAGAATTCCATTTTCTCAAACTTCTAGTGTTCAAGATTATGTTTGACCTATGGCAGCTAATCAGGCACATGCTACATTACCTGGGACTTTGAAAAGGATGATTGTATTGCAAAGATGAAATGAATGAGAAGAATTCATTTTGAGGGTGACAGGATTGGGCCCAAGGCAGCAAAACCACAGTGCAAACTGCCGTGTGTAGGGTCCAGTGCTAGATGTGATGATGCTGTGAGCCAATCCCGTAGGACTTGGTGGTAACATACCTGGAGTACCACTGGATGTGTTCCGTGGTGTAACTTGACTGTCATTCTGGCTGCTGCTGAGCAGTTTCATTCTGTGCCACCTATCTTCTGAGCCTGCATCAATCTTGTTCTTGTGACTATTTCAGTAAGATTACTAATATCATTTTTATAAATTATTTCACAACTAAGGCATCCAAAGTTAGTTTGAGTTGCTTGGAACTCAGACCTCTGAACTTACCGTACAAGGATCTGAACAAATAAGATTTCCATTTCTCAGTTTCGTGAGAAAAGTCTGTAATCCACAGTTTTCCTTTGTAAAAAAATTACTTGAAGATGTTCAACGTGGAACTGAATAAATGATTGTCATACTTAATTTTTCTTTCTCAAGATTTTTATCTAGCTATTCTAGGGCCTGTATCTTTTGTACAAATTTTGGAATAAGATTGTCTATGCCTACAAATGATATCTCTGGGACTTGGTAGGAATTGCATCAAATCTATGAATCAATTTGGATAGAACTGACATCGTTATTATACGTGTCATCTAATCTATGAACATGGTATGCTTTTACTTTTATTTCTTTTATTAATATTTATAAATTTTAGCACATAGATCCATGATTACAGATCCACAATTTTTCCATACATGTTTTGGTAAATGTATACCTAAGTGTCCAGTTTTCTTTGGAGTGACTGTAAATGACATCATGTTTTTATTTTCCATATGATCAATGATATATGGACATTGAATATTGTCCATATGCTGATATATGGACATTCAATATTTTTGTGTGTTGACCTTTTATTCTCTAAACTCCTTGAACTCACATAGTATTATATTTTATGAATTCCATGAAATTTTCCATATAGACAACCATGTCACCTGCAAATAGAGACAGCTTTATTTACAAATGATGTGACTTTTCTTTTTCTTGTCTTATTTCAGAAAGTAAGACATATAGTACAATGTTAAACAAAATAACACGAATGCATTCTTGACTTGTTCCTGATCTCAGGGAAAGTGCATTTTAGTCCTTCACCATTAAGCATAAGATCAGTAGCAGATTCTTTTTATAGATTGTTTAATTAGCTTGAGGTAATTTACCTCTAATTTGCTGAGACTTTTTTTAAAAAAATCATGAATTAGTGTTAGATTTTGTAAATGCTTCATTATGGAATTAAATGTAAAACAAAAAACTATGAATTTTTTTTTAAAAAAGGAAGATCTTGGGATCGGCAGCTAGGCAAAGAGTTCTTAAATTTGACCCCAAGCCACAATTCACTCAAGAACAATAATAACAATAACAAATTGGATATTGTCAAAATTAAAAGTGTTTTCCCTGTGAAAATCCATGTGAAACGGATGAAAAGACAGCTACAGAGAAGGGGATAATATTTGCAAACAACATACTTGACAATGACTAGTATCTGGAATATGTAAAGGATTCTCGAAACTCAGCAGTTAAAAAAATAAATCCAATTAGAAAATGAGAAAAAGACACAGACAAACCTTTTGTATGGAAAGGATATACAGATGGCAAATAAGCACGGGAAAAGATGTGCTGAACATCACTAGCTGTTATTCACAACAGCCCCAACCAGAAACAACCCAAGAATCCTTCAATGGTAAATGGTTAAACAAATTGTTACATATCCATACCATGGAATGCCACTCAGTAATAAAAAGGAACCAAACATCGTTGCACACAACAACTTGGATGAATTGCCAGGGAATTATGGTGAATGAAAAAAAGCCAATCCTAAAAGATTACATACTGTATGATTCTATTTATATAGCTTTCTTGAAATGACAAAATTATAGGAATGGAGAACAGATTAGTGGTTGTCAGGGGTCATGGATGGGGTGTAGGGGTGATGGGGTGGAAGGAAGGTATAGCTACAAAAGAACAACAGGAAGCATCCTTGTAATGGCCGAACTGTCCTGTAGTTTTACCATAGAGATGGACACAATAATCTATACATGTGATAAAATTCCATAGAATTAAAATATACACAAACACAAGAAGAAATGGATTCATCTTAATATGACTGATGAACAGAATGTTAATATCTTGGTTGTGACTATAGTTTTGCAAGATGTAACTTTGTGGGAGATTAGGTAAAGGATATGTGAGGTCTTTTGTATAATATTTTTGCAACTGCTTATGAATTATAATTCTCTCAACATGAAAAGTGTAATTAAAAAAATGTAACATTAGAGCAGTCAGAAGCAAGACAAAGGTGCCCACTATGACCCTTATTAGTTGATACTGGCTTTGGAGTTTTAATTAATGTAATTATTTAAGAAACAGAAAGTAGAAGAAACTAATAATCAGGAAATAAAATTATCATGATTTGTATATAATCATTTTCTTAGCTTAAAAATTCTAAGGAAGCAGCAGAAGAGAGTTTATAAAGGAACCAGTTATGAACTCAGTTAAGAAAATCAAGAGCTTTTTTATAAAATGGTAATAGCTAGTTAAGGGGAAAAAATTTCCTTGGCATGAACTATTGAAAGCTGTGCAGGACCCACAGGAATAAAACTTTTATAGTTTTGCTGAAAGACATAAAAGAGGCCTTGAATAAATGGAGAAACATGATGTTGGGAAGATTCAATGTGTAAAAATGTCATTTCACTGCAATTAATTTATACCTTTAATAAAATTTTGATACACGTCCCCATAGGATTTTTTCTGAGCTTAAAGAGAATACAAAGTTCTCTAGGAGAAATAAATGAGAAAGACGCGCTTTATTGTTAAATAAAAAATTAAGCATTCCACTAAAGAAACTTAAATAAGTACAAAATGCACCAAAAGACTAAGGAGAGAAAAAGTAATAAAGAAAACAATGAACTGCAAAAAGGAAAATAATAGAATTGATAAATAATACATTCAATGATTCTTTCTTTGAAAAAATAATACAATAAACAAATTCTCCCTTATACTCTTCACCATGATAAATCATGGAAGAAATGAAATATAAGAAAAAATAAATCTAATGTAAGTTTTCTATTAAGCATGAGATACATACACATATTTTTTCCTACTAACTTCTTCAATTAAGTTTTCTTTTAATACCATGTTGTTTTAATTTCTCTAGCTTTATAATAGGTTTAATAAGCAGAGCGGTTATAAACTTTAACCTTTGAAGTAATGAGACGTGGATTCAAATACAGCCCCCCAACATTTAATGCTTTTGTGATATTGGTAAACTTTTTTAATATCTCTAGACTGCAGGTATCACATTTTGATGAATTTTGGGGAGGAGTAAATATAATCTATAATGTGGGGGACACACTCAAATTACTTGGGCACTCAGTGGATATTAAGTTCTTAATATACAGTAGGCAGCCTCTGAAGTTTTTTCTTTGCAAAAAATTCTTGGTTTCTGTTCTTTCTTCCTCCTCAATTTTAGAAATGCATTGTCAAATATTTTAAATAGTCACATTGGGATTGCATTAAATGTATAGATATATTTAAGGAAGGGGAGCACTTGAATAAATAGTTTTTGTATTTGTGAAAACATAAACATACATATACAATTTTAGACATTTTGGTAGAAGTGTCTTCTTTCCCAGGCACAATGCATAGCTCTCCTATTACTTAAGTTTTCTTTTCATGTCCCCAAGCAGAGGGTTTTGCTTTTCTTCAGTTGACGCACATCATTAGGTTCAATCATTTTGGGACTTAATGGTGTTTTGTGGAAATTGTAAATTGGATGTTTCCCATTGTTTTTTTTTTTTAGGCTGGTTATTGTTGATTTGTGGGAAAGTTACTGATTAGAATATTTATTTGGTTATAGATAGACGTGAAAACAGTTTTGCTTTTTTTTTTCTTTCCAATCTTTTTTCCTTTTGTCTTTGATTTATTGACCTCCATGACATATCCCTATCTGCTTAACTTTCACCTGGATTCTACCACCAACAAAAGCCCTGACTTAGACATCTGGAAAGAGTCTGAATTTAATACTCCATTTGTTATCAAATGCTTCATTTATACATCTCCTTTCACCTAGAATTTAAAGTGAAGGTATTTCCTAACATTGACCTAACATTGACTCCTACATTACTGGAGTTAAGATTATTTGCTCAAGCATGGATTTTGAAACATTGTTGAATTCAGTTTAGTATTATTTATGTGATTTTTTCCCTCCTTCTTTATTGGGTTTTTGTATCAGAATTTTGCTGGACTTGTAAAATTATTTGAGATATTACCTAATTCTTTCTCTGTGTCTTGGAATAGTTTTAATAGTGCAAAAATGATCTACTATATCTTGCGAGTCCAAAATACTTTTGGTGTACAGGTTCTCTAATGGTTCCTCAATTTCTTCTCTGCTTATTTCTCTATTAGTTGTCTCTCCTGTTTGGAATCAATCTTGGTCTATGTCACCGGTTCCCCAGTCTCCTTACCTCTTTTCTGTTCTTTCTTCTTGAATGATTCTTCCTGAAACCATTGAATGATCCTGGAAAAGGTAGAAATTCATATAGGGTAGGTAGCGACTATGCCCTGCATTGGGGGTGTCAGAGTCTGAGCAGGGCGAGGAGAGGCTGCATTTAGTTGTGGGTGGCACTGAAAAGAAATCGGGTGGAGTGAGACTGGCCCCCAAAATAATTATATTAAGAATTATGAGAGCCAGTTCTTACACTGTCCAAGAGGGGAGTTACAACTGTAAGAAGTAAAAAAAAAAAAAAAAAAAAAACTAGGCTGGGCGTGGTGGCATATGCTTGTAATCCCAATGGCTCCTGAGGCTGAGGCAGAAGGATGGTGAGTTCAAAGCCAGTCTCAGCAACAGCAAGGTGCTAAGCAACTCAGACCCTGTCTCTAAATAAAATAAAAAATAGGGCTGGGGGTGTGGCTCAGTGGTCAAGTGCCCCTGAGTTCAATCCCTGGTAACCCTCCCTCCCTGCCCCAGGAAAAAGCAAAAACAAATTTTGAACTAATCATGTAATCTGAATTGGAGACCTGGGTATGCACTCCTGGCTTTTCATATGTAAAACAGAACAGATACAGAATTTAATGAATGTATTTTGGGTATTTAGTTTTCTCTTGCTGATTAATAAAGTACCCTAGACCTTAGTGGCCTTAAACAATAGACCATATTCATTACCTCATAATGTCTGTATATTAGGAATTTAGGAATGGCTTAGCTAAGTGCTCAGGGTCTCGCACAAGGCTGCCATCAAACTGTCAGCCAGGGTGTGGTCTCATGTGAAGGCTCTGTTAGGAGAAGATCTGTTTCCACTCTCATTCATGTCCTTGTAGGCAGGATTCCCCTCCTTACTCACTGTGGGCTAGGGCCACCTTCAGTTTCATGTAGTATGGCCTTTCCAAGAGTCTCACAACATGGCAGCTGGCTTCCCCGGGGCAAGAGAGAAAATTCAAGCTGGGAGTCATGTCTTTTAAAACCAAAACTTGAAAGTGACACCCCATCACTTTTACCATGTTCTGTTTGTTAGAAGGGCAGCCCACATTTGAGGAAAAGGGATTGTATAAGAACCTAAAGTCTAGGAGGTGGGGATTGTTGGGGTTATTTGCCACAGGCAAGTAGATAGATTCCTCAACTCCACGTGCTGAAACACCCTAATATCACTGAGCACACACATCTTTATTTTTTCCTACCTTCCCCACCACTTTTGAAGAAATGGAAGAATTCTAGGACTGGAGCACAGAAGGCACACAATGAGCCTGGAACATTCTGTTGTGACAGGAAAGTAGTGTTGAGAAATGGATGGGCATGGGTCAAAGGGACCTAGAAAACAAAAGGGACTCCCCCTTAGCTGAATCTGGGATAATATGGCAAAATAGATGAGAAAGTGCTAACTTTTTTCTTATCATTCAATAAAATAGAAATCCATGAGTTCATGATGGTGTAAGTAAATGTGTGGATATATAAAAACGAAAAGAAAGAAACCTGTCCTTAAGAGAAGAATACCAACTGTGAAGAACGGCTGATGGAATCAGAAAATCATCATTTAACAACCCTCCAAGGAACAAGTGATTCAGCCAGGTGTGGATGGAGAATGGGATGGTTGCATAAGGCTCAAGGTACCCCGATACAAAGCACTCGGAGATTACAAGGAGTGGCTTGACAGTGGCAGACACTACCTTAATTAAGCAATCCAGGCCTAATTGAAATCACGTGACCCCCGATAGGCTGCCACAGAACACGAAGGCTGGGATTCAAACAAATCCAAACTGAGGAGCCTTCAGCGAAGTAGCTGGCCTATACTTGCAAAAGTATCAAGGTCAAGAGAGTCAAGAAAAGAGGGAGGAATTGTCCCAGACTGAAGGAGACTGAAGAGATGTGACGAGTAAATGCAATGTGTGTGCTACAGGATGGGTTCCATTTGCTTGTGGATTCTATTGAGATGGTGAGAAAAACACTATGGGTTCTTTGGCTTGAATGGTAGTAAGTATCCCTATTACTTTCCTGACCCCACGGTTATATTGTGATGGAGAGGAAAGATGTACTTGCATTATATAGTATTAGGGACAAGGGACATCCTATTGGTAAATTGCCCTCTAAATGGTTTAGGGGAAAAAATTCTTTGTACTGTTGTTGCAAACTCTTTTTTAAATTCAAAATTATATCTAAAAGAGATAAAGGATAGAAAACTGGATGAAGTGAATGATCCTGACCATATCAAACCTGTCAATAAAGAAAAGAGTAAAAAGTAGAGGGATTCCATTCAGCAAGTTATGTATTGTATTTTCTTCCAGTTTTGTTTTTTTTTTTTTTTTTTGGTACTGGCGATTGAATCCAGGGACACATAAATACTGAGCCACATCCCCAGCCCTTTCTAATATTTTATTTAGAGCCAGAGTCTTGCTGAGTTGTTTAGGACCTCGCTGAGTTGCTGAGGCTGGCTTTGAACTTACAATTCTCCTGCCTCATCAGCCTCCCGAGCTGCTAGGATTACAGGTGTGCATCACCATGCCCAGCTTCTCCCAATTTTTAATTCTCTTCTCATGGCTCATGCCTCTCTCCACTGTGCCAGGTGCCTGTGGCCACCTTTCTTTCCTCCTTGATCTGCCCTGCTAGAGACAGTCGTTCGAAGACTAGGAGCATGGGCTCAGCACACTTGTTTCTCAAAATTGTCCTATGAAGTAATTGGTGAAAAGGAGAAACAGGCATTAGGGGTTAAGTGTTTTGTCCCAGGTCTATCCATCCCCGGACCCCATTGTACAACTGCCTCCCATAGAGCAAATCCAGGAGGAAAGAGCTGGCAATCAGTGTGCAGATAGCAGATCATGTGAGTTGACTCCTCTCTCTCTCTCCTGGTGGTTCAGCTTCTGCAGAGCCACCACTCTGACACATCATGGTACCCAGACAGTAGCTGACTTCCCAATGCATAGCTACTATTATCTTTACTTTATAAAAAAAATTTTTTTGTAGTTGTAGATGGACAGCATGCCTTTATTTTATTTGTTTATTTTTATGCAGTGCTAAGTATTGAACCCAGTGCCTCACACATGCTAGGCAAACACTCTGCCACTGAGCTACAGCCCCAGCCCTATTATTATGGTAACTATAGTCTTTTCAAAGAGCCAACTCTTGTGTTTCCGATATATACACTGTACACTTTTATTATTTTAAATTTATCATCTTCTAATTCAGTATCTTCATATCCTTTAGCTTTTCATAGGTTTACTTTGCTTTTTTTTTTTAACTCACTTTTTTATTGGAGCACTTTATTTAATTACTTCTGCCTCATGAGAAAAACAGAAAACTATATGCATGGTGCTTTTTAGAGCTTTGTATTTTTTTTCTCTTTGCTATAGCTCCCCATTGTTTCTTCCACAATCATAAATTATAGTTTTGATTTCCTCTTTGACTCTGGGGCTGTGAAAATTATCCCCTCATCCCTTCTAGAGTGGCTTCGTTTTATTTGTTTCTTTGTTTTCCTTTTGTTATTGACTTCTAGTTTTGTTGCATTATGGTTTGAATTTATGCATTGTACTGTTTTTCCTTTGTAGATTTTAACAAGATTTTCTCTGTGGCCTAAGATATGATCAAATGTTGTAACTGCTCCTTGGCCATTTGAAGTGAATATTGTCTGGTTTCTACAAAACACATTTTGATATAACTCTATTAAGTCAAATGTTAATAACAATTTTAACCCTTCTACATTCTTATTGAATGTGTGTCTGCTTGATAGCTCAAAAAATAATGAGACACCTTCAACCTTTAGATGGCCTCTTTTGACTGTGATTTCCTCTTGTGCATTCGATGCTATATTTGATGCATAAAGATTAATGATTCTTCTATTCTCATTTAATTTCTATCATTTACCAACATAGGGTAACATTTTCTCCCCATTAGATTGATTCCCCCCTGCTTTTTTTTGGCTGTGAATACTTTGTCAGATATAAATTTGGTTTTCATTCTGTTGGTTCTTGGGTAGTGGATACCCAATAGATTATCCACCCCTTTTCCAGAAGGTGACCTATTTTAGAGGGAGTGATTATGGAAGATTCTGACCTTTGTTTGCTCCAGAGATGAGCATGTGACACCCAGGCTGGGCCAATCAGAATCCTCCTTGAGTGTTGGGAATTGAGACTCTGGGTGTCCCTGAGTTTTGCTACTCCAGGTATAAAGGTGTTCTTGGTGCTGCTGTGCCACAGCCCTTATCCTACTGTCAACTGGGAAACAGAGGACATGGGTTGCTGTCATGTGGAAGATCAAGGAGAAGCAGAAGAGGGCCAAGGATGAGAGACAGGAAAAGAGTCCCAACAGTGTGAATTTTCCAGGGCCATTTAGTCCTGAGTCGAGGAGCTGAATCATCTTATACAATAACAAGGCTTCCTGCTTGCTCTTCATTCTTCCTTACGCTTTCATTTCTCCATTTGCCCATTTGCTTTGCAAGTTATTTATATTCAGAAATTAGGAAATCCGACTTCTATTCTTATTCTACTACTAACTTCTTTAAACACATACACACACACAAACATACACATATCTATATATACACATACGTATACATAGTATTTCTTTTAACAATCGCAAAAAGAACATAATAGGTATTTATTTCTCCTGTGTGAGATGACTTCATGTTTTTAACTTTCTTCTCCACATTTACCTCCCATTTTTTCCTTGACATAATAACATTTTAGATTAATATTATTATTAGGAAGGAGTATGTTTCTTATAATGACAGACCTGGGCATTTCTGTTACTTTAAAAAATCATGTTAATATTAACTCCAGGATTTTGGAAGATGGCGGCGAGGGGAGTGCATTACCCCCGTGTGCTGCTTCACTGTGTGGGAGTATGACAAGTCAGGACGGCTAAAGGATATCTTGTTAGGAATTTCCAGCAATAGTGGGGTGCTCCGGAACCTGGAGGAAGGATTTCCATCGCACGAGGATCGGCTACGGGGACTCAAACGCGAGAGGTTTGTCGCACGGAGGGTAACTGCTTATTCAGCAAATCGCCCCGCGGCTAAAGTCTGCAGTGTGCGCTGGGATAGAGACGCAGGGTTACAGCGCTGCAGTTTCTGCCAGCCGCGCAAGCACCGTACTCAGGGCTGAATTCTGGGTTCCAGACGGGGTAAGGAAGCGGTCCTGCTCGGTTCTACACACCGGTCAGTCCACAGAGGAGGCCAGCAGCCACCATCTTGGTAAACTGACGTCACGTCCCCTGTTTTCGACTGACCGCAACTCATTCAGCCATAGATCAGGTAATTCCAGGCTACAATTCGCCTGTGGCTTGCAAACAGATTGCTAGGGTTCTGCGCCTGGGTGCTTCTAAGAACCTGAGCCTATCGGAGCGAACGCCGAGCGCGGGGCGCCCGAGTTCCGGCTCCCGGAACCGCCCCGCGGAGGCTGCTTCATGAACCCTGCTCCTATCAGAGCATACAACAAGCACTAAGCAGCCGAACTCCGGCTCCCGGAACTGAGCCCGCGGGGACTGCTTCTTGGAGCTTACAGGAGTTCGGAGAGGCCGAGCTTACACCGAGTTCGGAGAGGCCGAGTTCCGGCTCCCGGAACTTCCCTGGGCCGGGGCTGGGAGCCCGCGGAAACTGCTTCTCGGTAGGGGTCCTGCCGAGGGCCGGACAGGACTCACCCGTTGCTTTGGTTGCCCGGCAAAGGGAACGAAAGGCTGACATTCGCATACGATATCAACATGGCAGAGATCTGATGTCAGCAGAAAGCGGCGGAGGAGAGAACTCCATCAATACCAGCGGTGACATAAGCAGTTGGTCTCCTGGTAGGGGGGGTGAGGCACAGTCACCTGAGCCTCCTCAATTTGTCGTTGAGCCAGAGGGGAGAAGCCGGGCCGCCGCCAGCGCCCGGAGCAGGCCCAGCGGCTCGCCAGCGTGGTGACCGCGTGACCCCAATTGGAGAGGGGGTGTGAGCGGAGCCGCCACTTGCACCCGCAAGGGGGGCAGACCCGCGACCCAGTGGTACATGGGCGTGGTAGGAGGGGCAGGGCAGAGCTGCCGTTCGCGCTTGCAAGGTAAACAGACCTGTGACAGCCGGGCGGGTCAGGCCCAGTGGCCTGCCAGTGTGGTACACATGTCACCCCAACTGGAGTAGGGGCAGAGCAGATCCTTCTCCCACGCCCGGATCAGGCCCTGCCGGTGGGGTGGTCACGTGACCCAAATTGGTGTGGGGGCGGAGCGGAACCGCCACTCGTGCCCGCAGGGTGAGCAGACCAGTGATCAAACTGCAGATCAAACCCAGGGGTCCGCAGGCGTGGTAGGAGGGGCAGGGCAGATCCGCTGCCCGCGCCTCCAAGGTAGGCAGACCTACAACAGACCGGCGGATCAGGCCCAGGAGCCTGCCGGCGTGGTACAAACACCACCCTAATTGGAGTAGTGACAGAACAGAGTCGCCGCCCGTGCCAGGAACAGGCCCAGCGTCCTGCAGGCGGGGTAGTCACGACACCCCATTTGGAATAGGGGCAGAGTAGAACCGCCGCCCGTGTCTGCAGGGTAGGCAAACCTGCAACCGACTGGCGGATCAGAACCGGTGGCCTGCCGGCGTGGTACACTCCTCACCCCAATTGGAGTAGGGGCAGAACAGAGCCGCCGCCAGTTCCCAGAACAGGCACAGCGACCTGCTGGCGTGGTAGCCACGACACCCCAATTGAAATAAGGAGACAGCAGAGCCGCCGCCCGCACCTGCAGGAAAGATACGCAAGCAGTATGAAAAGACAAGGAAAGAAAGGACCACAAGCAATGCAGGTCAACGCAACTTTAGAAGAGGTAACAGCTGCAGCAGATGGAATGTCAGATAAAGAATTCAGGATATACATGCTTCAGATGATCTGGAGTATCAAGGAAGACATTAAACAGCAAAATCAGACAATGAAAGATCACTTCGACAACGAATTACGCAAACAAATCCAGGAAGCAAAGGATCAACTATACAGGGAGATAGAGGTTATAAAAAACAAACAATCAGAAATCCTAGAAATGCAGGAAGCAATAAACCAACTTAAAAACTCAATGGAGAATACTACCAGCAGAGTAGAACACTTAGAAGATAGAACATCAGACAATGAAGACAAAGTATTTCAACTGGAAAAGAACATAGACAGCTCAGCAAGACTGTTAAGAAACCATGAGCAGAACATCCAAGAAATATGGGATAACATTAAGAGACCAAACTTAAGAGTCATTGGGATACAGGAAGGTACAGAGCTCCAAACCAAAGGAATGAGCAGTCTATTCAATGAAATAATACGAGAAAACTTCCCAGACTTGAAGAATGAGACAGAATCCCAAATCCTAGAAGCCTACAGGACGCCGAATGTGCAAAATCATAAGAGATCCACACCTAGACACATTATAATGAAGATGCCCAACATACAGAATAAGGAGAGAATTTTAAAAGCTACAAGAGAAAGGAAGCAGATTACATTTAGGGGTAAGCCAATCAGGATAACAGCTGATCTTTCAACACAGACTCTGAAAGCTAGAAGATCCTGGAATAACATATTTCAAACACTGAAAGAAAATGGGTTCCAACCAAGAATTGTGTATCCAGCGAAATTAAGCTTCAGGATGGAAGATGAAATTAAAACCTTCCACGATAAACAAAAGTTTAAAGAATTCGCAGCTAGAAAACCATCTCTTCAAAACATCCTCGCCAAAGCATTACAGGAAGAGGAAATGGAAAATAACAATGAAAACCAACAGTGGGAGGTAGGACAGTAAAGGGGGGGGAAATAATCAAAGAGGAAAACAAACCATGTTTAGTAACAGAAATAAACAAATATGGCTGGAAGAACAACCCATATCTCAATAATAACCCTAAATGTTAATGGCTTAAACTCACCAATTAAGAGACACAGGCTAGTAGAATGGATCACAAAACAAGACCCAACAATATGCTGCCTACAGGAGACGCATTTGATAGGAAAAGACATACATAGGCTGAAGGTGAAAGGTTGGGAAAAATCATATCACTCATATGGACTTCGGAAACAAGCAGGAGTGTCCATACTCATATCAAATAAAATAGATTTCAAGCCAAAGTTAATCAAAAGGGATAAAGAGGGACACTACATACTGCTTAAGGGAACCATACACCAACAAGACATAACAATCATAAATATTTATGCCCCAAACAATGGTGCAGCTATGTTCGTCAAACAAACTCTTCTCAAGTTCAAGAGTCTAATAGACCACCATACCATAATCATGGGAGACTTCAACACACCTCTCTCGCCACTGGACAGATCTTCCAAACAAAAGTTGAATAAGGAAACTATAGAACTCAATAACACTATTAATAACCTAGACCTAATTGACATATATAGAGTATACCACCCAACATCAAGCAGTTACACTTTTTTCTCAGCAGCACATGGATCCTTCTCAAAAATAGATCATATATTATGTCACAGGGCAACTCTTAGACAATATAAAGGAGTAGAGATAATACCATGCATCTTATCTGATCATAATGGAATGAAACTGAAAATCAACGATAAAAGAAGGAAGGAAAAAGCATACATCACTTGGAGAATGAACAATAGGTTACTGAATGATCAATGGGTTATAGAAGACATCAAGGAGGAAATTAAAAAATTCTTAGAGATAAATGAAAACACAGACACAACATATCGGAATCTATGGGACACATTGAAAGCAGTTCTAAGAGGAAAATTCATTGCTTGGAGTTCATTCCTTAAAAAAAGAAAAAACCAACAAATAAATGATCTCATACTTCATCTCAAAATCCTTGAAAAAGAAGAGCAAAACAACAGCAAAAGAAGTAGAAGGCAAGAAATAATTAAAATCAGAGCTGAAATTAATGAAATCGAAACAAAAGAAACAATTGAAAAAATTGACAAAACTAAAAGTTGGTTCTTTGAAAAAATAAACAAAATCGACAGACCCTTAGCGATGCTAGCGAAGAGAAGAAGAGAGAGAACTCAAATTACTAGCATACGGGATGAAAAAGGCAATATCACAACAGACACTTCAGAAATACAGAAGATAATCAAAAACTATTTTGAATCCTTATACTCCAATAAATTAGAAGATAGTGAAGGCATAGATAAATTTCTTAAGTCATATGATCTGCCCAGATTGAGTCAGGAGGATATAGACAACCTAAACAGACCAATATCAATTGAGGAAATAGAAGAAACCATCAAAAGACTACCAACTAAGAAAAGCCCAGGACCGGATGGGTATACAGCAGAGTTTTACAAAACCTTTAAAGAGGAACTAATACCAATACTTTTCAAGCTACTTCAGGAAATAGAAAAAGAGGGAGAACTTCCAAATTCATTCTACGAGGCCAACATCACCCTGATACCTAAACCAGACAAAGACACTTCAAAGAAAGAAAACTACAGACCAATATCTCTAATGAACCTAGATGCAAAAATCCTCAATAAAATTCTGGCGAATCGGATACAAAAACATATCAAAAAAATTGTACACCATGATCAAGTAGGATTCATCCCTGGGATGCAAGGCTGGTTCAATATACGGAAATCAATAAATGTTATTCACCACATCAATAGACTTAAAAATAAGAACCATATGATCATCTCGATAGATGCGGAAAAAGCATTCGACAAAGTACAGCATCCCTTTATGTTCAAAACTCTAGAAAAACTAGGGATAACAGGAACATACCTCAATATTGTAAAAGCAATCTATGCTAAGCCTCAGGCTAGCATCATTCTGAATGGAGAAAAACTGAAGGCATTCCCTCTAAAATCTGGAACAAGACAGGGATGCCCTCTCTCTCCACTTCTGTTCAACATAGTTCTCGAAACACTGGCCAGAGCAATTAGACAGACGAAAGAAATTAAAGGCATCAAAATAGGAAAAGAAGAACTTAAATTATCACTATTTGCAGATGATATGATTCTATACCTAGCAGACCCAAAAGGCTCTACAAAGAAACTATTAGAGCTAATAAATGAATTCAGCAAAGTGGCAGGATATAAAATCAACACGCATAAATCAAAGGCATTCCTGTATATCAGCGACAAATCCTCTGAAATGGAAATGAGGACAACCACTCCATTCACAATATCTTCAAAAAAAATAAAATACTTGGGAATCAACCTAACAAAAGAGGTGAAAGACTTATACAATGAAAACTACAGAACCCTAAAGAGAGAAATAGAAGAAGATCTTAGAAGATGGAAAAATATACCCTGTTCATGGATAGGCAGAACTAACATCATCAAAATGGCGATATTACCAAAAGTTCTCTATAGGTTTAATGCAATGCCAATCAAAATCCCAACGGCATTTCTTGTAGAAATAGAGAAAGCAATCATGAAATTCATATGGAAAAATAAAAGACCCAGAATAGCAAAAACAATGCTAAGCAGGAAGTGTGAATCAGGCGGTATAGCGATACCAGACTTCAAACTATACTACAGAGCAATAGTAACAAAAACAGCATGGTACTGGTACCAAAACAGGCGGGTGGACCAATGGTACAGAATAGAGGACACAGAAACCAATCCACAAAACTACAACTATCTTATATTTGATAAAGGGGCTAAAAGCATGCAATGGAGGAAGGATAGCATCTTCAACAAATGGTGCTGGGAAAACTGGAAATCCATATGCAACAAAATGAAACTGAATCCCTTTCTCTCGCCATGCACAAAAGTTAATTCAAAATGGATCAAGGAGCTTGATATCAAATCAGAGACACGCCGTCTGATAGAAGAAAAAGTTGGCTACGATCTACATACTGTGGGGTCGGGCTCCAAATTCCTCAATAGGACACCCATAGCACAAAAGTTAATAACTAGAATCAACAAATGGGACTTACTCAAACTAAAAAGTTTTTTCTCAGCAAAAGAAACAATAAGAGAGGTAAATAGGGAGCCTACACCCTGGGAACAAATCTTTACTCCTCACACTTCAGATAGAGCCCTAATATCCAGAGTATACAAAGAACTCAAAAAATTAGACAATAAGAGAACAAACAACCCAATCAACAAATGGGCCAAGGACCTGAACAGACACTTCTCAGAGGAGGACATACAGTCAATCAACAAGTACATGAAAAAATGCTCACCATCTCTAGCTGTCAGAGAAATGCAAATCAAAACCACCCTAAGATACCATCTCACTCCAGTAAGATTGGCAGCCATTATGAAGTCAAACAACAACAAGTGCTGGCGAGGATGTGGGGAAAAGGGTACACTTGTACATTGCTGGTGGGACTGCAAATTGGTGCAGCCAATTTGGAAAGCAGTATGGAGATTTCTTGGAAAGCTGGGAATGGAGCCACCATTTGACCCAGCTATTCCCCTTCTTGGTCTATTCCCTAAAGACCTAAAAAGAGCATGCTACAGGGACACTGCTACATCGATGTTCATAGCAGCACAATTCACAATAGCAAGACTGTGGAACCAACCTAGATGCCCTTCAATAGACGAATGGATAAAAAAAATGTGGCATTTATACACAATGGAGTATTACTCTGCATTAAAAAATGACAAAATCATAGAATTTACAGGGAAATGGATGGCATTAGAGCAGATTATGCTAAGTGAAGCTAGCCAATCCCTAAAAAACAAATGCCAAATGTCTTCTTTGATATAAGGAGAGTAACTAAGAACAGAGTAGGGACGAAGAGCAGGAGAAGAAGATTAACATTTAACAGGGATGAGAGGTGGGAGGGAAAGGGAGAGAGAAGGGAAATTGCATGGTAATAGAAGGAGACCCTCAGGGTTATACAGTGGAGGAGGTAGAGAGAGAGGAGGGGAGGGGAGGAGGGAGGTGGGGAGGGGGGAGGGTGGAGGATGGGAAAGGCAGCGGAGCACAACAGACACTAGGATGGCAATTTGTAAATCAATGGATGTGAAACTGATGTGATTCTGCTATCTGTGTATGGGGTGAGGGTGGGAGTTCATAACCCACTTGAATCAAAGTGTGGAATATGATATGTCAAGAAATTTGTAATGTTTTGAACAACCCACAATAAAAAAAATTAAAAAAAAAAAAAAAAAAAAAAAATATTAACTCCAATTTGTTATCTAATTTCTACCCATTTTTCTATTTGCTTCTAGCTCAGCGGGAGCATTACTCGGAATAAATTTTTCTGGATGGTTGAAGGATGAGTATTATTTTAGTCAGCTTTCTTCACTGCTATGACTAAGGGATCTGGCCAGAACAATTTTAAAGGAGGAAAAGTTTATTTGAGGGCTCATGGTTTCAGAGGTCTTAGTCCACAGAAGGCCAGCTCCATATCTTGGAGGTGAGGCTGAATATTATGGTGGAGAGTGTGGCAAAGGGAAGCAGCTCCCATCACGGTGATCAGAAAGCAGAGAGAGACCCACCTGCCAGATAGGAAATATATACCCCAAAGCCACACCCCCAATTCCCACCTCCTCCAGCCATACCCTACCAGACTTCAATTAACTGAATCCCTATTAGGGGATTAAACCACTGATTGGGTTAAGGTTCTCACAATTCAATGATTTCTTCTCTGAACCTTCTTGCACTGTCTCACACGTGAGTTTTTGGGGGACACCGCACATTCAAACCATAACAAGCATTCATGCTGAATGCTTACGTGTTTCAGAAATGCCTTAATCTCCATCACAAATGAATCACAGCTTTCCCATTTTAGTAGACATTTTTTCTCTTGGAACTTTGTAGATATTATTATATTTATCATATTTCTTTTTGTATTTAGATTGCAGAAGAGAAACCTGTTTTTAATTCAGTCTTCCTCACCTTGATATATAAACTCCTCTACTCAAAATGCTTAAGGGATTTGAAAACTTACCTCTAACATCCCGAAATGTATTTTAGTATGGCTCCTTTTTTATTCATGATGTGTGGTCTTCCACAGAACCTGAAGATTAAAGATAATTGGCCATCTTCTCATGTTTCCTCCTCATCTATTTGCTTGCTTCTCTCTTTCTGGAGTGATAATGAGGAAGGTAATTGTTTTAAAGTGCATTTTGTATATTATCAGGTATGGTGAGGCCAATAGATCTGGAGATGGCTGCCACTGGAAAGATTGCTACTCAGAGTTCCCAAGAGGAGAAGGTGTGTGCTGTGTGCTGTGTGGGGGTTGCTCATGGGGAAGCATGGGGGTCAGTCAGGAGGCAGAGGAAACAGGGCAAAACGTGAGCTGGATCCTTTATTGTGGTTCATGGAAAGAAACAGTGGGGCAGTGTATGCAGACTTAGGAATGGCTTGTTTAAATAATTTCAGTAGCTCTGGAACTCACCGGCTAATCCTAGTTGCCTCNGTTCTCTTATTGTCTAATTTTTTGAGTTCTTTGTATACTCTGGATATTAGGGCTCTATCTGAAGTGTGAGGAGTAAAGATTTGTTCCCAGGGTGTAGGCTCCCTATTTACCTCTCTTATTGTTTCTTTTGCTGAGAAAAAACTTTTTAGTTTGAGTAAGTCCCATTTGTTGATTCTAGTTATTAACTTTTGTGCTATGGGTGTCCTATTGAGGAATTTGGAGCCCGACCCCACCGACTGTAGATCGTAGCCAACTTTTTCTTCTATCAGACGGCGCGTCTCTGATTTGATATCAAGCTCCTTGATCCATTTTGAATTCACTTTTGTGCATGGCGAGAGAAAGGGGTTCAGCTTCATTTTGTTGCATACGGATTTCCAGTTTTCCCAGCACCATTTGTTGAAGATGCTATCCTTCCTCCATTGCATGCTTTTAGCCCCTTTATCAAATATAAGATAGTTGTAGTTTTGTGGATTGGTTTCTGTGTCCTCTATTCTGTACCATTAGAGCAGATTATGCTAAGTGAAGCTAGCCAATCCCTAAAAAACAAATGCCAAATGTCTTCTTTGATATAAGGAGAGTAACTAGTTGCCTCTTACCCTTGCCCATTACATACCAGAGAAGGAGAGCCCTGTAAAGGAAACATCTTGGGTAGGGGGTCCAGATTGGCTGGTTTGCATATAAAAGTGATGCTTTCAGGGGTGAATTTACTCTCCCAAGGAATTGGCAGCCTTGGGGTGGAGAGGGTAATGTCTCCACAGTCTGCAAGGTCCTGGATGTCAAAGCATCAGAAATATAGATAATAGGGGCTGGGAATACATATTTGTTTGTCAGTGGTACAGCGCTTATCTACCTTGCACAAGGCCCTAGATCTGATCCCCAGTACTGCAAGATGAAACGAAATGATATGGCACCATGAATATAAAAGCAGCTACCAGAAATTATGTCTGCTTGATTATTTCTGATAATAAGAATATATCATTATTTACTTATTTATTATTATTATTTTTTATTTTGGTACCAGAGATTAAACCCAGGGGCACTCAACTACTGAGCCACATCCCCAATCCTTTTTTTATTTTAAAGAAGGGTCTCTTTAAGTTACTTAGTGTCTCTCTAGGTTGCTGAGGTTGGCTTTAAACTTGGCGATCCTCCTGCCTCAGCCTCCTGAGCTGTTGGGATTACAGGCATCATTATTATGAAACATATTTACTCTTCTTTTTCTTCTCAGTCTTACCAGAGTTTTTATATAGTTCATTGATTTTTATTTGTTTTCCAATGACAGTTTTTTATTTCATGGTTCTTTTCTATTTTTGTTTCCTTTTAATTATTAATTTTGGTTTTTATCTTTATTATTCCCTTTTAAAAAATGAAGTCCTTTTGGTTTGTTCCGTTATTTTATTTTCAACTTCCTGAGTTGAATTCTCCATCCATTTATTTTAAATCTTGATTTCTAATGAAGCAATTTAGATCTAGATACATCTCTGTAGACAGAAGTTTTACAAATTTTGAAACGCCTTTCTCTTGTACTCTCATCTCTCGTCATTGTTCAGTTCTAAAATGCTCATAATTTTTATTATAATTTCCTCTCTAACCCATAAGGTATTTGGCAGTGTGATTGTTCTGCTTGTTTTCAAATATATGGGGACTTGAATGCTTTGAGCTGTGTTTTGTGAAGTGCAGACAGAACATGCGGTCTGTATCATAGTGATAAGACTTCTTTTGACATGTTTTATTTCAAGTCAAATATCATAAATGACTGTGTATACTTGAAAGGAGCATGCATTTTCTATTTTTGGGGGGTGTAAAGTGCTATATGGTTCTATTATATCAAAGCTTCTATAATTTTATTACTCAAATCTTTTGTAATCTGAGCATTGTTTGACTGCATGATCCATTCATTTCTGAGAGTGGCCCACTCTTGGATTTGTCAATTTGGCCCTCAATAGTGCCAATTACATATATTTGAGTCTGCATTGTAGTCTACAGAGCACTATTATATCATTCTAATGGATGATTCTTTTTTAAGAGAATAGAAAAAATTCTTCTGTATTTCTACAAAAATAATGTTTTCTTCTGTTAATAATTTACCAGCCTCTTTTTGGATAACATTTTAAGTGTGTGTTTTGCATAACTTTAATTCCAATTTTTCTGTCTCCATTCTAGGCGTTTATTTCATAAATAGCATATGAATTAAAGGGGAAAGCCATTATGAAATTCTGTCTTGGAATAATGACTTAACCCATTTATATCCACTTCTTATAAATACGACAATATTTTAACCTGCTTATCCAATCTCACATTTGTTTGTCTTTACCATGGTTTTTCTTTGCTTCTTGCTTTCTGAGGAATTATTTTCCTCTCCATGTTTGGAAGTTACGCATTCTGCTTCTTTCTTTTAGTGGAAAGTCTTGCTTGAGAGCTCAGACTTCCTGAACGCCTTTCTCTATGGGGCGGTTGGGTGGTTTTTTTAACTTAGCCTCAACTCCATGGGTTCAAAGTTGAGAACCAGGCATCCCGTGAACACCTTCTTCCTGGTTCCTCTCCAGGTGGATGGCGTTGTTCTGAACTTCATATCTACATAGGGAGCTCCATCTCTGTTTCTGGACAAGGAAGAGCAGCATGTCTCTAGATGTGTGTCCAGGTGGGCAAGCAGAGTTTATATGGCCCTCTCTGCCAGGTGGGCTGTGTTCATGGCTCCCTGGCTTCACATAGGAGCCCAGTCTTGGCATAGCGGCCCTGCCTTCAACAAACCCTCTGTTCCCAACTCTTAGCTGTAGTCCGGCTCCTGCTGCTTTCCTTACCCATGTATTCACCTGTAAAGACCTTCCTTTCTTTATTCTCTTTAACATGGAGATATATAAATTAAATATAGAGACATGTGTGGGTGCAGTTCTCCCTCTGGGCAGCTATCTTCCAGGAAGAAGGAGGGTCCTCTCCTCTGCAAGCAGCATTAAGGCCACATCTTTTACCTGGTTCAACCTGGGCCTTTCTGGGTCGCTCGGGGCTCTTGACCTGGACCTCGCCATCGCCTCTACCCTGCTGCCAGGCACCCTGGCCTGGATGGCAAAGCCTGTCAACTTCTCCTGAATCACTCACAAGCAGCTTGAAGGACAAAAAAGGCGACATAACAATACAATAGAAGGAACAAAAGGGTGATGACAGAGATGGATGGAAAAGAACGAAGAAAGAGCTTTTCCCAGGGCCTGTTCCAGAGCCATTCTGGACATTAGACAAGTATGTCCAACTTAGGTAGCACAGGGGCGGGCTCAGCTGCTAGCTGGGGGACTCCCAGGCCCTGCAGCCTCCTTCCTGCCTGGTTCTTCATTTCTTTTCCTGACTTTTTTTTTTAAATTTATTTTTTAGCGGTAGTTGGACACAATATCTTTATTTTATTTTTATGTGGTGCTGAGGATCGAACCCAGGGCCTACCAGGGTCTACCGCTGAGACACAACCCCAGCCCCGTTTTCCTACTTTTTCAGTGTGTGTTTTGCATAACTTTAATTCCAATTCAAACAAATTACTGATTTCTTGTGGAGGCTCGTAGGAGCCTTTCTGCCTCTTGCCCACTCAGTACAGCTCGCTAATACTGAGCCCATCGGTGAAGTACTCACATAGCTTCTGGTCAAGACAGACCCCGTTGGAAGGGCTGTGTCCTCTTCCACTCCTCTTGTGCCTTTACATGAATGCTATCACGATATGGAAACCAATATCATCATCATCTTACAGATAAGGAAACTCAGGCCTGCAGGATTTAAGCAACTTGCCCAAGCTCATGCATAGCAGAGTTAGGAATCAAATCCAGTCTCCTCTGCTCTCGAAGGCTGGCTCTTTCCTCCATACTGTGTGGCTGGCTGATACAACAGAAGTAGAAGGTGAGGCCAACATTTGCATCCAAACTAATTCTCAAGTTGCTTCCAAGTTAGCTTCCAAATTACTAATCCTGCCCAGAGATGAGATGGGGAGGGACACAGGAGACCTCACAATTCACTGCTTCTAGGAATGACCCAGCACTTCCAAGTACTTCTGGAAGAAGCTCAGTGCAATGCATTGGAAGGATGGTCAGCTCTTTCCTATTGATTTTGGGGAGGAGGAGGGTGCTGAGAACTGGGAAAGGGGAAAGGTCAGGTGCAGGATGAGACGAGGCTGGCCATGCCTGGTCAGATAGGGGAAAGTGGTGGAAGCATGTTTGGGTGTCACTGTTGGACCGCAAGATATCCCTCTACTGGCACCATTTGAGGGAAAAGTCTTTATACCCCACTCCCTTCTTATGGGTGTCTCCTGTGAGAACTAGGCTCCAGGATCTTTCCCAGTTCAATCCAGCCTTGGAACCACCTTACCCAGAAGAGGCTGTTTTATATTCTGACCACTTCTCCACAGGGCTCAGAAGGGCTTACAGGAGATTCCCGCTGTGCTGCAGCCCAGTGCCTGACACGGTGATGAGTGTTCCCAGGGATGCTGCTCACTGAGATTCACGTACACCGTACACAGAGTCTACGTGGAGAAGGGTGTCTGCACCTGGATGATGGGCACCAGTGCCCTGGGCCTGTCTGCCAAGATGCCCATCTGCAGCTGCTTGAAGAGGCCCTGCTGATGCTCAGCCTGGGGGCTATTCAGCCCCTTCCAAGGTCAGGCTCTGACACCTGCTACATGCAACCTGAACAACTGGATCTGGACTGTGAGGACCTGGAGATCCGTGTTTCTCCTGGCCCCACTTCTCTCTACTCAGTTTGGCTTCTCTGAAATACAATGGCATGATTGATAAAAAATGGGTTCCCTGTCGTTTCCCTTTGTTGGATGCTTTTGTGAATGGGGAGGAACTCACCTGCTTCCCCCTTTCAGAAAGTGAAGAGAATCAGTCAGACTACAGTAACAAACCTCAAATTTCAGTGGTTTAAAACAAAGAAGATTTATTTCTCCTCCATGTTCTGTGTCCATCCTATGTTGGCTGGAGGCCTGATCCCTGTCACCTTATTTGCTGGGTGCTATGGTGGAGGGAAAGGGCTCTGGAGGGCTTCGTACTGGGGGCTCCAATCTGGAGGTGACACACATCACACGGATCAGGAAGTGTGTTCAGAAACTAGAAGGTTGGGAACAGAAACCCCAAGATTTGCAGCGTGGCTAAGCAAGGGACACACTTCTGGAAAGGTGAGGAGCTGAAGTTTCAGGTGGGTGGTCAGAGGGGAGACTTCTTCTTCATTCCACATCTATTATCTTCAGAGCTAGACTGCCCCAGTTTTCATTTGAATTCTGCCACCATCTAGATGGGTGACTTTGAGCAAATTGCTTGGGAGCTCTAAGCCTCAGTGTCCTCATCTATAAAACGGGGACAATACCAGCCCAGATGCCACAGCTGATAATGTGCTGTAATGTGCTGTCAACCACCTGATTCTCAGCCACCTGGGTCTATGGACATAAACCATGATTCTGTCCAAATCCCAGGTCTTCACTAGCCAAAAGAGCTGACTCAGTAACACCCACATGGCACAAGATGGCAGCGTAACCTCTTCCTGATCCCACTTCCCCATTATGCTCCCTTTCCATCCCAAGTCTCCAATCCCTCCCTGATAGTTCTGGGTTCTCTGAGGTCTCCCTCCAATCCCAGCTCTTGTCTGGCTGGAGGGTACAGAGCTGAGCCTGTCTGAAGTCATCTGCTAAGAACTGATGGCAGATCCATTTCAGATGCATCCAGCCCAGGTCCTCCCCAGCGCCTGCCCCGGGGCTCTCGGACTCCTTCAGCTACCAGGGTCTGAGAGGCTCTAGCCTCCCATTGCATGAGGAGTGATCACAGCCCATGTGGGTGGCCCTCTACCCCCAGCAGCATCCTGAGCTCCAGGCTGCAACTGGGAGGGTTCCGAGGAGCCCACTCTGTGGAAAGGAGGGAAGGGTTACAGAATCCCTCTAAACAGGCAAAACAAAGCCATTTATCTTGGGGCATTAGTCACTGAGCTGCTGACGCAGGAAAACATGCTGTACTCTTGGCAATCATCATTTACATTAAAACAGGATGATTTGTAGAGTTGGAGGCCCAGGACCCTTCCAGACTTCCCCACCCACCTCAGTCTATCCCTGCAAATGCCAGAGGCTGGGGCTGTGGGCTTTTCCTTGGAGAAAAGGGACTATCCTTGCCTTGGGTATAACAGATGCCCGAAGTCCCAGACCTGTTTCCTTCCAGGTGTATACTGCCCGCAGGACCATTGGAGGCCCTTAGCATTCCAGGGCCATGCTTACCAGAGGCCAGCTCCCAAGCAAGACTAGGTTTGATGTTCATATTTTGTGTGTTCTTTTTTCTTTGGCTATATCTATTTAATGTTTGGAAGGAAGGACTTTTGATCCCTCAATTTTCCCATATTCCAAAGACAGAGAACAACAACAATGATATATATATATAT
This sequence comes from Marmota marmota marmota, assembly GCF_001458135.2. Taxonomy (NCBI): domain Eukaryota; kingdom Metazoa; phylum Chordata; class Mammalia; order Rodentia; family Sciuridae; genus Marmota; species Marmota marmota. Next base: position 1,906,695 of record NW_025999977.1, on the reverse strand, counting down.
ATATATATATATATTTCCCTCCTCCCAGACCCCTTTCTCTTACAAGATTATCTCATACAGGGATGAAATTTGCAACTTTGAGAACTAATGTTCTCTTTCTAGCCTTAGGTGATAAAAGAGTCAACCTTTTCAAGGTGACTTGTCATTTGGCTTGAAAGTAAGCCTCAGGGGCTTTGGCTGGGATGTGGTCCCTAGAATTCATATGTTGGAAACTCAATCCCCAAAATTATATGTTAATGGTATTTGAAGGCAGAACCTTTGAAAGATGATTGGGTCCTGAGAGCTGCCCTCATGAATGGATTAATCCATTCGTAGGTTAGTGAATTAAAGGGAGTGCCGTTGTGCTTTTAGCAGCTCTCTCTGGCACGCTTGCTGTTTTTCCTGATGCTCCTCACCATGTTATGATGCAGCAAGAAGACCCTCACCAGAGGCCAACAAAGTGCCAGTGTCATGCTTTTGGTCTTTTCAACCTCCAGAACCATGAGCTAAATAAACCTCTGTTCTCGCTTCTCTATAAATTACCTTCTGTAGTATTTGGTTGTAACAAGAGAAAGCAGACTAAGACACCAGGGAACTGTCTCACACACCTTCACATAGAAGACAGGTGCCGTGGTCACCTCTTTCAGCCCTGTGTCCATTCTCAGTATCCCTGGTCATTGTGCCCTTCCTGCCTTGTTCAGCCTGTTTGCTCAGGGTGGAGCACATAACTTGGTCTGAACCAACAAGGGCATCATCTTCTCCCAGCCTCTGTGATTGGTTCAGAGACAAATATCTAACCCCATCAGAGCCAATGAGTTTTCAGGAAACATTTGTTGAATTTCTGAAAAAGTGGAGTTCCAGCAGGAGAGAGGAGGTGAACGTGAATGTGCCCTTGGCATGGGATTTTTCTCTTCTCTTAGACAATGTGGTGTCAGGAGGTTGGTATGGTACTGCTGTGTTGAGGCGAGAGCCAGAGGGACTGGAGGGCCACCTTGTGGAGCTGAGGGTAAAGCAAAGGCATGGAGAGAAACCAATTCACTGGGGACATCCTTTATACAGCTGGGTCAAGCTTCTCTGGATCAACCTGTTGAATTTGGTTTGAGAGCCAACACGTCCCCTTTGTTGTCGAAGTCAGTCTGAAGTGGACTTTATGTCACATGTGGTCACAAAGCCTTGACCAGTACAATAAGTAAGTGTGATTAGAATTCAGAAGACCTTGGAATCCAACCTCTGATCACTTGCCCGGGGCCACCCCACTATAGAGATCACCATGGTTACCTCATGAAACTCTATTCTTCTTTTAAGACCATATCAACTCCCTGCTTAGAAGGGTCGCAGGACTCTGGAACCCAGAACATTCTGTAGGCATACTCTAGGATGCACATTCTACCCAGAGACAGACCTGTCTTACCTCTAGTTCTTGTGTCTCCTAGCACATACTTAATAAATAACTTATTCTGAACAGTTGCACCGGTGGGAAGGGTGGGTGAGGGGTGAGAGGGAATACAGACACTGTGACAGGGAGGACTCTGATCACAAACCAGGAAGGCCTGAAATGGGCAGTGGAAGAGAGAAGATTTTAGACAAGAAGAAAAATTGCTTTTAAAGATGAAGGGGAAAAACTCTATTGGAGCCCGCCCCTCCCGAAACAGTCCATCTCTCAGCTTGAGGTGTGAGTGACTTGGAAGTTATATGACAGAAAAACAGAATAACTGCAAGTTGGGGTGATGTTGGGGCAGGGAAGAGCTGTGACAGAGCAGTGGCCGGCAGGTGCTCCCCTGATTAGACCCACACCCTGTGCTGATATGTGTAATCCAAAATGGTGGTTGGTAGAAAGCATGCACTTCCAATTGACTCTGGAGATAAATTTTTATACTGCAAATGACAAAGGATCCCTTAATGAGTAGCTCAGGTGCCAGGCAGAACCTCTGGGCAGCTTTGGTGGCTGCAGGGCCACTGTGCCACAGCCCTCTGCCTGATAGCCACAGCATGGACTCCTATTTTCTCTCTCTTCTTGGCTGCACTCAATCCCCACTCCCCACCCGCAACTTTGGACCACTACTCTTTGCTCGGGCATGGGCCACTCCTACCTCTGCCCAAATCCTTACCCCCTACCTCAGCCCCTATCACCAACAGGGCCTCACTTTGTACCCAGTGGAAAGTTCTGAGCTGGCACACAGTGACTTGCGGGCCCTCTGAGCATGGCCCAGACTTCCCTTGTCTCTCCCCTTCCACGAGGTGGTCCCTGTAATGTTGGCATCCAAGATCTTTGGATCTGAACTGAGGAGAAATGAAACAACTCACGGGTGGTCCCAACTTTCTAGCACCTTTTGGTCCCTACATATTCCCCTCTTCCTTTCCGCCCACTCACAGTCAGGTACCAATCTTTATGAAGACATATTATTTCATTTCTCTTGGGTATGTGTCTAGAAGTGGAATGGCTGAGTCATACAGCAGGGATATGTTTAACTTTTGAACAAACTCAGAATTGGTTTTTCCGAAGCAGTTGTCCCATTTTATGTTCCCTCTGGCAATGTCGGAGAGTACTAGTTGTTCCACCTATTGGCCAACACTTGGTATTGTTAATCTTACGTTAAAGGTGAGGTCATGTGGGTTATAACAGCAAAATTAGAAGGACACAGTTTGAAATAAGAGTGTAAGAAGGAAATTGGACTGAGAGTGGATGGCGGTGTTTGAATCTCATCTCCATGGATTATCAGCCCTGTGACCTCGGACAAGCACTTGAACTTTGCCACGTCTCCCTTTTCTCATCTGTAAGGTGGGGATATGGCATCTCCATTTGTTGAGATTAAATGAGGTGATGGGCATAGAAAAAAAAATCTTTACAGTGCTGGCCTCAACACTCCTGTTAGTCTACACAGTGTCTGCATGGGAACTAGGTAAAGGTGTCACTCCCACTTTTTTTTTTAAATATATTTTTAGTGGTCAATGAACCTTTATTTTTTTAAATTTGTATATGGTGCTGAGAATTGAACCCAGTGCCTCACACCTGCTAGGCAAGTGCTCTACCTCTGAGCCATAATCCCAGCCCAAGGTGTCCCCTTTTCTGGGTTGTCAAAGTTAGGTCAGGGTGCTGGCAGTTGCATTTTGAAGCTGTTGTCCTTTAGGAAGGATCTCTAAGCAGCACACAAAGTACACAATTATTTGCAGTGATTCTGGTTGGTCCGCCACAAATTCTCAGCAACAACATGCCGACCAAACCCAATTGAAAACAGGAGGCAAGCTGGGCATGATAGCGCACACCTGTAATCCCAGCCTCATGGGAGGCTGAGGCAGGAGGATCACAAGTTTGAGGCCAGCCTTAGCAATTTGTTGAGACCCTAAGCAATTTAGTGAGATCCTGTCCCCTGCACCCTGCCTGCCCCCCCCCCCACAAAAAAAGGGGGCTGGAGGTGTAGCTCAATGGTTAAGCTCCCCTGATTCAACCTCCAGTACAGAAAGAAAGAGAGAAAGAAAGAAAGAAGAAGCAATTGCATTTGTCAGGGCATATGGTCACCTCTTCCCCAGCCCTCTCACTCACTCCGGTGACTTCCCCTTTCCTCCACCGCCTACCTCCCTGGGTTCATGAGATCTCAGGTACCAGCATCTCCAATGTCTAGGTCAGATCAGCAGGCAGAGACTCTGGTGCTTGGTATCTATATTGAATCCTAGAAAATTCCACTTAAATGAATAGTCAGGTTCTAGGAAATTATTTCATATCACAGAGATGCACTAGAGACAACAGTATTTATGGTAACTGGATTTGATCTTTGAAGGGAGTCGGAGAGAGGCACAGCATTTCTGAGGCCCCAATATAAGTGGCTTGAGTTCATAGTTGACAGCAGGGAGATGTTGTGGAGCTAGAGCGCAGTCCTTAGGACTCTAAGGTGAAGGTCAGCTTGCATGTCTTTAGAGGTGCTTTTTGTGTTTTCTATGGCATGAACATACAGAAGCCTGGGACACTTTTGCCTAAAACAAACTCAAGGCAACCTCAGCTCCAAACACACCAGAAAAGATGAACAGCTGAACCAAAGCTGGCCTTTGAGTTTGTGTGTTTACATCCTCTAAAAAGAACCCTCCCTTTATTTTTAAACCTGAGCATCTCTTGGCTGGCTCCCTTTAATCATGAGAATGAAACATGCCAACTTTGCTTATAGGGAGATGATGCTCAGAGTCAGGGGTGGGCTCAGGGAGGCCGAGGCCTTTAGGGCTGGGAGTGAGCAGCCTACTTGGAGTGGAGTGGAGCATTTTGTCCCTGAGATTTTCATCCTTGGTAGCTCCATCTTGGGTACCCAGCTGAGCTCCTAGGTGTGGGCGATGCTGGGTGAATGACAGATGACACATTGCTGAGATCCTGCAGCAAGGTGCTGGAGGAGTGCTACCTTCCCCTAAATTTAATTTCCCTGCAAGCTCAGGAATTGAGCAGATATATACAGTGAGGGAAGCCTGCTGTTTACCCAGCCTGTCTCCATGCCATTCAAAAGCCTGGAGAGGAAGGTAGGACATGGCAAAGACCTTTCAGTTCAGCCAAGATGAGGGAGATCAATTTCCTTGTTCAGGGCCACCAAAAATGATCTAGACAGATTTTTCTCTCTTTTTCTTTTCTGATCTTCCAAGGAAGGGAAGCGGGTTCCACCTCCCTCTGCTCTTCTAGCCCTGAGCCAGATGAGGGATGAGAAGTTTGGCCAGGCACATCTAGGGACCCACAGGCAGGAAGGGTGACAGTTGGTGGCAGTGTAAGTGCTGAACAGGGTGAAGGGGGCACTATTAGTGCTGAATGTCCATCTGAAAGAGACAGTTGAGGCTCAGGGCTTGGCGGGGGTCCAGGTAGTACCGTCCCATCTTCTGCTCTTCCTGGGGTGGCACCACACACTACTCTGCCAGAGTAGTGCTGGCTCTGAAGGTGAAAGTCACCTTCTGCCTCTCTCCTGACTGCGCCGCTGGGGTGGGGAAGTGGGTGACATAAATCCTTCCTCGTCCCTGTCCTGTGGTGCTTGCCTGCGGGGCCTCGGGGAGGAGGCTCCAGCAGCTGTAAATCAGCAGGCTCCTCCAGCGCTGCCCGCCCTTCATCAGGGTGCTTTACGGCACTGACACTGGCCAGGATTTAGTGGGCCCAGCCAGGCTGAGGCCGCCTCCTCCCCTTAGAATTAAGGCCACCCATAAATCCTGGAGATTCCCATTTGCATATCCATCTGCATACATTTGCCCCTTAAATTGACTGTCTCCAAACTCACAGAATCCAGAATCAGAGTGGCTGAGCCTGAAAGTCTCTGTTGCCTCCACTCCTATTGGAGAAGGGAAACTGAGTTCCTGGAGGACTGGGGACCTGTCCCTGGCACAATGGAGGTTGGGCAGAGTCCGTATCACCCAGGGTTGGTTTAGGTAAAAGTAGGTAGAGGAGTCAGAAAGTGAATGAGGTACCCTGAGAAGATTGGCTAGGCAGGTCAGGGAGGCTGCAGGGAGGGAGTCCCCATGGAAGGGATAATGGCAGAGCCCTGTGCAAGGGGACCAGGGGATCCAGGCTTCAGGAAGTCGGAGGACACCTATCAGGAAGGGTCCATGGAGTCACAATGTCAGAGGAGAGCCCCGTCTGTGCTCCTGGGAAGGGTCACTTGTGAGGGTGGGGGTGGGGCATCGTGAAGGGGGTTGGAGCTTCCATGGGGAAGTGGGGAGAGGGGGAAGGTAAGAGAGAAGGCACTGTTTATGGAGGTGACCCACAGAGGCCCACAGGCAGGCTGAAGCCATGGGCAGGGACATGAACCAAGGCCTTCTTTACCTCCATGTGCTTCAAGCTGGTGCTAGTCATGAGCGAGCTCCTACTGGGCCCCGAGTGGGTTGTGGGAAGGACAGAGCTGCTGGAGGCATTTGGGATAGCCAGATTGTTCTCTGCAGGAGCCCTCTGCCTCTCTGCTTGGCGACTGCAATGACTGAGGGGACCAGTCATTGGTGCAGGGCTGGTCTCTTTGGGCCCCTTTCACAAGTCCTCTCCAAGGGTGGGTGCCCACTGAGCCCTTCCCCTTGGGTCCTGCTTCCATCCAGACAGGACCCTAAAGCCTAAACTCAGATCTTTCTGTGCTCAAGGGACAGGTGGGGCTGTGTTAGCGTAGTAAGTTTTGCCTGCCTGACCCTTGGGGCCTGCTCAGTCTCCTAAGTCGAATCCTCATGGGTGTATCCAGCGGAGACCAAGTAGCTGGTGGCCAGGACAAGGAGCTGCTCTACTAAAGGAGGTTGCCCCTGGCTCTGCATGTCCCCTGCCTCAGCCTTCTGGTGGGGGCTGTGTGTTTTTGATTGACTTATGAAAAATGCCCTCTCACCAGAGGACCGTGTTGCCATAGCCTGGGAACCAGCAGGCTTTGAGGGGAAGTTGGTGCACATACTGAGACCCAGGTTGGGGAGTGGGTTCTCGTCGAACCAGGATAGCCCATCATAGTAGCCAGGCCTGAGGGCTCCCTTCTGCCATCTCTAGTGGAGGACCCAGAGAATCAGCTATGCCTGGCTATCACTCTGGCCCCAGGTACAGAGTCTGCTTCTCTGTCTCTTTACACTGCCCCATTCCCCCTCCCCACCTTATCTCAACAGGACAGAGAAGGTTAGGGACCCTGACCGGCTGAGCCCTGACACTGCCTCTGCCCCAGGCCTTCTCAGTTCCCTGCAGGACTCTGTCCTTGTGTTCCAGTTAAAACCACTGGAGTGGCTATGATAGGCGGGGCCCCAGGAGAATGGAGCCAGGATGGTCAGAGGGGAAGAGGCAGGTGGGGAAGACGGCCCTGTGTGTACCAGAGAGTCCACCCAGCAGCCTTGTGCATAGAGACTTCTGGAGGAGGGGCTGGGCCCTGCCTCTTCTGTCCACTGGCAAGCCTTGCACTCTGTCCCCTACCTCCCAGACCCTGCCTCTTTCCACAGAGGCCTCGTGGTGTTTTGCTTTCTCTTCTGTCTCTCTTCTCTTACTTCCAATGGGTTCCCTGGTTTGTGGAGAGGAAGGCCCTTCCCTCCACCCGCCAGCCTTCAGGGCAAAGCAGCCCAGACAAAGATGCTCAGATACTGAGAGCACATCTCAGGGGAAGGGAAAGGGTGACAGAGAGAGAGAAAGAGCACTCTCTTTCTCTGCAGCTTTTAAAGAAATGAGAGTAATAATCTTTATAATAAGGGTTGGGATATGGCCTCCTACTTTGGGGATCACAGAGGCAGGGGCATGGCTCAGAAGACCTCCCCAGAGCCTCTCTGGCTAACACTTGCTGGGATTCTTAGAAAGCAAGCACAGACTTTGTGGCGGCGCAGCAGCAGGCCCGGGCAGAAGGGCCCCCCATCTGGAAGCCTTTAAGGTCTCCCTCCCCCTCTTCCCCAAATAGCTTGTTCCCAGAAAACAGGAGGAGAAGTTACCCAACAACAAGCTGGGGCTTCCTGTGGGGCTGGCGGCCCCTCCCCTGCCTGTTCTGTGTGCACCAGGCCTGCACCAGCTCCCAGGCCTGGGCTCAGGCAGGCAGGCCCTGCCAGTCACATACTGTAGGGTTGGTTCCCATCATCTCCTCCGTGGTCTGAGCTCACAGCTCATCTTCCCCAGAAAGCCCCAAGAGCGATCTCTCTGCCCTGGGGCACTTCTGCAGCATCCTTTGGGAATACACACTTTGTGGGCTCCCTCAATTCTGTTCCACAGTCAGAAGAGGGGACTGTGTGTCCACTTGCAATTGTTCTTCCAGCCTAGAGAGGAAGGGCATTTAGGAATTGGGGAGCCCCCTTTCTGTCTTACATGATGGGGCCCAGGGAAGCCAACAACTTGCTCAAAAGCAAACAGAGAGTCAGGTGTGGACTGGACTGTCCAGTCCAGCATTCTGTCACCGTGTCCACTTGCTTGTGCCTGTCTCCTCAGGCTGACAGCAAAGGCCCCAAAAAGAGCCTCCAGGTTCCGTTTGCTGACATGACGTGGCCTCTCACACTGCTGAGGTGCTGCCTGTTGGCAGAAACTGGCATAAATGGAGGGACAGAGACCTTAGCCAGGTGGGCCAAGGGAGGTGTGGCCTTTGGAGGCAGAATGGAGGCTCTCCCATGCTGCACCCACTCAGAGGTCCCTGGCTGCCTGGTCTGAACACAGATCCACCAGCTGATTTGGCTCCTTGGACTGCTTGCTTGGCATCTTAAGGTACTTGATTTGGGGCAGCTTGGAAATGAACACCTCTACACCATGGGTCACAGCAAAAATAAGTTTTTGATTTTAGATAAGCAGAGAGTTCTGTCTTAGATGGCATCCTTATCCCTGCAAGAACTGACCAAAAAATACAGGGATGGTATTTTCTCATCTATAAAACAAGGAAAAAGCACCTAGTCTTCATGGGGAAGATGGAAATGGGTTTTGAGGATGGGAAGGAAGAAGGAGAGCCTGCTAGAGCTAAGATGCAGAGGGGTGGGTGGACAGGGAGGAGGCCAGGCTAGGTGACCTTTACGTAGGGTGACCAGACAGATGTCTCCGTTTTTCACCTGGACAGCAAGGCACTGATAGCAGGTACCTCCCAGAATGTCCCATGAGAGGTTTGATGATGAGTTCTTCATTTGTTCATTTATTTAATGACGTGGTCTTTTTCATACTATCCGTTTTAATTCCCTTGAGCAACACAAGATGGTGTTTCCTCAAGCTCCTGTCTCCCAGATGCTCTGCCCAAGGCCAGGCCTTCAGGGAGGGGCAAGTCTGAGTCTCAGGCCCCCTCACACAAGATGCGGAGGTGTCTGCAAGCCCTCCCCTGATTTCCTGAATTCTTCCCAGGGCTGGGGGCGGGGGCGGGCATTTTTTGGCTCCTATAGGCCAGAGAGGGGCAGAGGTGGAGGAGGGGGATGCTGTGCCAGGAGGAGGGGCACTGGTCTCAGGGCTCCAAAATCCCACCAGGCCATTCTCAGCTTCCTACCCCTGGCGCCCATGACCAAAGCCTGGTAGAAAAAGGGTCCAAATAGGAGGCCATTCTCTCAGGCCACCCTAGCTGAGGCCAGAGACCAAAGACTTCACAAGTCCCTGACTCTGGGGGCATCCTGAGGAGCTGGGGTGGGGCAGTGGGGAGGGGGCATGTGTGACCAAGGATTGCAGCTCCAAGTGAGAAATAAGCAGGAGCAGATGGAGCCCAGAGCACAAAGTTCCTGTTTTCACGCAAATGTCTGGGACAATAAAAGTCACAGGGGAAGCCGGGGGTGGGGTTGGAGGGGAACACAGAAACCGGGGTGGGGGTGCAGAAAGAAGACGCCATGTCAGCAGAATTAGCTCTTATTAAAATAGTTTCCGTTGAATTGGTTGGGGATGGGGGTGGACTTTCCAGCCCCCTGCCCAGGGCCTTGGCTGGTCTGCTAGGGCCTGGCCCAGCCTGAGAAGGGCGGGGAGGGGTCTGGGCCTGTGCCTGCTGAGGGCTGGCTGGGGGGGGGGGGGCGTCCAGACAGCAAGTGCTCCTCAGAGCTGATTGCATTTCCTGGCCTTTGATGCCCGAGATCAAAGCGGGTCCAGGCCCTCCCGGCCTCCCAGCTCCTGGCAGCTCCCTTGCCCACAGGGTCCAGGGTATGTGGTTACGGTGGCTGGAGAGGGCAGGGCAGCCTGGCATCCATGATTGGCCTCAGGCGAGCAAGAGGCCAGGACATGGGCTCTTTCCCACTCCCGGGCTGCCAGGGACGGCCGTTTTGGGTACAATGAGTATCCAGTGTCTCCACATTTCTGCGTTTATCATGATGGCTCTGAGTCCTCAGACACCCAGGGGTTGGTTATAGAGGTCACTAATGACCAGGTTATGGGGACTGAGAGCTGAGTGCCATGTGACCCAGATTAACTGCAAAGGTCACACTCAGGTGTCACACTATCACCTGGGGAGATAGCTAAGGGCCCACCTTGCTGTAGGAAGCAAGAACTAAAGGCTGGCATTGGGGACTGACCTTTCACAGGATCCTGGCTGGGAGGTCTTCTGGGGTGGTTTAGGGGAGGGTTCCCCATACAGAACTTCCTCCTGAGGACTCCTGAAGTAAGCAGTATGAGAGCTTCATCTTGGGGGCCCTTCTAGTCTCCTGCTCTCATTTCCACTTGCCCTGGTACCATCAGAGAAGGAGCCCCAGAGGCCATTTAATAATAGAGGATGCCCCTTGGGTCTTGCTCTGGGTGTCCAGGGATGTTGGTGAGCCCCTTTAGGGTTCCCTATAGGGACTTGTAAGAGTTGGTCCTAAACTCCCCCAGGCAGCTTTCTTGGGCATCTTTACCTGTGACGCCCTTGGAAAGGCTTCAAGTTCAGGTGACGGCCTCTGCCCTGGCAAACCTCTTCTGGCCTAGCTCCTTCCACCCAGATGTTCATCAACTGGTGCTGACTCAGTTTCCCTTTGGCATAATTACATTGCCAGCAGCTGCCAGGCAGGGGCAGGCTTGGGGTAGCAGACAGGCAGTGGAGGCTTTGTGAGGAAAGCCGGGGAGGCAGAAGCTTCCAGAATCACATACCTGTAGGCCTCGGAGGAGGGGGGATCCTCTGAGCAAAGTGGCATCGGTGCTCCTGCCGGCTGTGGGCCTGCAGCAGGCCCTGTCCGCGCTGTGGTGCCCACCCATGTGGAGAAGATTAGGGCCCGGAAAGACACATTTTCCCTCTCTTCCTTCTTGGAAGGAGGATCAAGGGGACCTGGTGACAGCCCAGAGATTCTGGGCGTGTGGACAACCCAGCTTCCCGTCCATCTCCCAGGCAGCCTGGGAGATGCAGACCATCTGCAGCAACCCCCAGCCTCAGCCCCCAGCCTGTCCAGAGGAGGTACCAGTTGGGCCTACTTTCTGTTCCCGGACCCTTGGCCTGGAGGATGATGGGGGAAGTGGGCAGGGGGTTTCAGAGAAATAAGGCAGCTAGGACTGGGAAACACTGGGTTATCCGCGGTGGTTAATCTTAGCTCCTTGTGGCCTCTTGTTCTAGCACGGGGTTAAACTGTGGCTTCCTGGGGCAGGGCCTCTGATCTCACCCTTCAAAATTCCTGTATTCTGGGCTTAGTCCTTAGCCAGCTCCTGTCGCTGATTTCTTGGGACATCTATTGGACTTTTCAGAGTTTGGGGCTTAACACCAAGATGGAAATAAGTGTTCCAAGCCAATCATGCCCTTGAGAACAGGGTCAGGGGTGAGCAGAGCAGTGAAGTGGATATGTGGTTTAGAGGGCCAGGAAAGGTCTAGAATTCAGGGACCAAGCAGAATTAGAACTGGCCAGGGATTCCTAACCTGGGAATATGTATGGGGCCAGTACCCTCCATCCTGCTTACATGTGTGTGTGTGCGTCGGGGGGGTGCTCAGGAGCACAAGCAAGAATGAAATGAAAAATATTTGACACTGGTGTGGAATGGCATGGAACAGTAGAGTGGACACCAGGCATGAGCCACGGCAGGTCAGCCCTGTGGTGCCTTATTCTCTCCTCTCTGCTTCTCTCCTCTCCTCTCTTCTTTGGTTTCCCTTCTCTGCGCTCCCTCTTGGGTTCCTCAGATCAGGTGGGATCAGTGCTGTATGCAGTTGCCCTTCTACTGCCAACCTGTAAAATAAAGGGCGAGAAACTGCCATGGGAAGGCAGTGTTCCTTTCTGTCCTCAGGGTCCTCAGTATAGCTGGGTGTGGTGGACTGGACACTCCTGGGAGGACAGAATTGGAGGACTCCAAACTTGGTTTTTCATGCTATTCCTTCAACAGGAACCCACTTTGGAAGTGACTCAGTGTAACCAAAGCCACTTGGCCATCAGTCCAACAGGATCATTTTCCTGAACTGTGTGAGCCGCCAGGGACCTTGTCCACAGGGTCACTCGGTGGCAGAATGGAACAGAGGGAAGTGGTTGAGACTTGACTCATGAGGAGACCTTGTGACAGGCGCCCTCCTTGGTGCCACCTGGGATTCTCTGTATGTCTGAGAGTGTACATGTGTGCATGTTTCCCTGCTGCACATGAGGTAACCTGTGAGAAATCATGCACGTGCATACATGTGCCCACACGAGTCTGTGGGGACAATGTGCTTGTGTGTGCACACGTGCTGTACATGTATGCATGTGTGCTGGCGTGGGACTCTGTGTGTGCATGCTCACACATGGAAGGCTTGGCTGGGAAACCCAAATCTCCCCCTCCCAGAACTCAACCCTTGCTCCCTGGGGCCCTGATGGAGAACAGAGAGTCCCCAAATCCCGCTATCTGGGACGGCGGCTTCTGTTGGATTCCCCCCCCCGCCCCGCTTCCTTTCTTGACACAAATAGCCTGTGGAACAAAGGGAACTGGGGATTTGGATTATTTATACAGTCAACATTAAGCAAGTTGTGGTCTATTTAAATTCTTCTTTATTAGGTCGGGAAATTCCATGGCACTCAGACAGTAAGGAAACCTACAGGACAGCAGCTCCCATCCCACTGTGACCATTTGGTCCTCCCAACTCCTCTTGCCTCCTCCTAACCCTCTGGCCCCTGCTTCTTCCAGTCATGCTCCCGAGGCCATGCCCAACCCTCTTCCCCCATCACATATGCCCAGACCTCCCTCCATCCCTCCCATCCATTGGTTCAAATTCCCTTTGTTCAACTGCCGTTCCCTCCACCTCTGTTTCTGCATCCTGGACCTTGGCACCACTCATCTCCTTGCCGTGAGAGGGCAGCTGGACACCAGCTTATGCTCCAGTGAGGGGAGCCTGGGAAGGAAGGTGGAGCTGGTGGCAGAATCGGGGAAGGGCAAACTGCAGCCATCCGAGCGCCTTTCATCAATAGGCTCAGGACTCCAAGGACTGGATACTTGAATCGGGGAAGAAAGGGCCTTCCAACCAGGGTTGCTCCAAGTCCCGAGTAAATGCAATATATTGTCATCCTGAGTCAGGCTGAAAGATCTGATGCTTGTGCAGAAGATGTGGGGACACTGCTGTCATCTGGGCTGACAGTCAGGACACCATGATCTGGGGTTGCAGCAGCAGATTTTTCTGGGCCAGAATAAAAGAGGTGCCAAGTGTTGGGTCCCAGAGTGTTGAGGAGTCCCTAGGATAGGGGGTGGGGTGAGGGACAAGTAAGGTACATGGTGGGAGATCTCTGAGGGCAGGACTGAGCATAGGGAGGAGGACAAGCCTCCTGGGAAGGGGGCCCTAGGGTACCCTGGTTGTGCGGTAGCTAAAGCAACATTACCCTAGGTACATGTGTGACTGCATGTATGGTGTGACGCTACATTATGTACAACCAGAGAAATGAAAAGTTGTGCTGCAATTGTGGTACAATGAATCAAAAGCATTCTGCTGTCATTTACACTTAATTAGAATAAATAAGTAAATAATTATCTTTTTAAAAAAGTTTTTTTTTCTATGTCGCTCCAGAGCCTAAGTTTGGAACTCAAGTTTGAAAGATTCTGGCCACATGGGGCAGCTCTTCTGCTCCATCAATCTTTTTTTTTTTTTTTTTTGAGACAGGGTCTCACTAAGTTGCCCAGGTAGGCCTCAAACTTGCCATCCTCCTGCCTCGGGCTCACAAGTTGCTGTGATTACAGGGAAAGTTTCTTGCCCAACTCCTTCTGCTCCTACAGAGCTGTCAAAAGTAGTTTCTTAACGCCTTTAGAGGTAGATGTTTGTACCCCTGAGAGTGCCCAGAGGGGTTCCTGGCATAGGTGCATTAATCTCTTGAAATCATTTCTTTTCTCGTTTTCTTTCCAACCCCACTGTGAGCCTTCTGAGCATAGAGAATACAAAGATGTCCTCTTGTCACTCAGTGCCTGGAATGCAGGTGACAGCAGGAGCTTCATCAATGCTTAGTAAGCTCAGCTGAACTGCATTTTCAGGGGGTACTGACTGACCCAGTCTGACCCTTCACCTTTCTCTCCATAACCTCAGCCTGGAATCCCTGCTCCTCATGACTCTCCCAGACAGGAACCTGTGCCCAGCCAGTGAAGGCCTTCAGGACAGGGGACCCATGGAGGGCTAAGAGACAGAACTCTCCTGCTGGCTAACTGTGCTGGGGAAGTTAGCCCTGGGAATTTTTGGAGGGCAGCCTGCTGATAGGGGGACTCCAGAGGTAAAGGTTACCATGTAGAGCACCATCTCTTGGAGGGCAGGTCAAGGTTTTGCTAATTAAGCTGACGTTAGCATGTTGGTAATGACATGCCCCCTCCAGGTAGGCAGGACAGAGGAAGAAACTATTCCTTCCCAGTTGCAGTGTGACAACCTCCATCTCCAAACAGCAGCTGGGTGGGTGGGGAGAGGGCCGGAGAGCTTGCTGCCTATTATCACCTCCCTGCTGGCCCTGCCCTTGGGGCCTGTCCCTGCTGCCACCTCTGGGCCTGTGTTTCTGATTAGCGGCCCCAGCTGTGCAGCATTAGTTACATTTTTCCAGGATGAATCTTGGTTGTGACTTCCTGCCACAGGTCGGAACCAGCTGCTTGACTTTGCTTCCTGCTTCTCAGCCCAGTCCCCTGGGCTACCCCAAACGCCCTCACTCTCAGAGGTCTCCTCCTGGAGTGCTGGGTCCCAGGGGTTTGTCTCCTAGGGTGGGGGTGGTGTAGGGCACAGTCATTGCCCACCCAGTAAAATCCCTCCAGCTCCTCTGACCTGTCCCCTTCAGGGTAGGTGATGAGGACCCAGATTTTGGCGCAGGCACTGCTGGCCACAGGGCAAGGGCAGAGCAGGCCAAGACCAAGGAGTTGCTCAGAGAAGGCTCCCAAGGCCAAGAGCCTCACCTCCAGCTTCCCAGGGTCTGCTCTCCTCCCAGGCAGGGCCTCATTTTTAATGAAGCCACAGCCTCCAACTGAAGCTGCCTCAGCCTCCTTTCTCTGGTTTTCCCATGCTCTTCTGATGAGCTATTGAGAGAAGACTCCACATTCATCTGATAGGTAGCGAGCTCTGCATCCTGCAGGTATGCAAGCATTGGCTCGAGAATAAAATCCCTTCCACTCACAGTGGCCCATAGATCTCATGTGACCCTTGTCACATCTCTTTATGGGACCAAGCAGGGATGATCCAGACAATTTTTTTTTTTCTCAGAAATAGGCTGGAGTGAGTCAATGAGTACATTGAGTACATAGAACAAGATGTGAGGACCACTCAGTCACTAAGAGATTGACCACAGGCCCCAGCCTGGCAGCTGGTGCATCCTCTCTCTTCTCTCCCTGCCTCCCAGCTTCCTGGTTGACACTTCCAATCTGACAGCTATCAGATAAGCTTGTTTCTGACTGCTCCTCCCTGGCCCCAGCAGCCTGCCTTCGGCCATGGCCTTTGGTCTATGCCAGCACCTGTGAGCTGGGACAGGACTCTGAAAAGCAGAGCTCTGTGAGGAATCATGAAGCCGCCGGCAGTCTGAGCACAGGGTCCATGGAGGGCAACTCGTTCCTGCATCCTCGGTACCCAGGACAGGCCTGACACAGAATTGAACTCAGGCTGGCAAGAGAGACCAGCAGCTGGAGAAAATTGAGCAGAGAGTGTCATGGAGAAGTGACTGTAGTTGCTTTTGGTGGCCTCGGGCAATCAGGGAAGCTTCATCGCTCTGGGAAGGAGGTAAGGGCAGGAAGCCAGTGGCTTCCCTCCCTGGGGAGAGGACACTTGTGTCCCTGAGTATCTGGCTTTTAAAGATGCTGAGCAGAGACATGCTGGCAGCAGCCCTGGCTACCACACACTCAGGGTGGGATAATGTCCTGTTGTGGCCTCAGGGTCCTGCTATGGGTCAGGGCTGCTGCCAGGGGAGCAGATGCTGCTGGGGGCCTGGAGCTGCCATGACTTCCTCTTGCCTGGGCCACTCTAGGGATGCCGTGTTCCCATCCCATAGTCTATGCCAGAAGCCAGCTAGCAGCTGGGTCTTTGAGTTCTCTCAAAAGTCCTCTGAGAGTGCTCTAGCCCTATGTGGTAGATGATATGAGGCAGAGGACAGAGATCCTGCCCTGGGGACACTCTCTCCCAGTGGAGGAGATGCTGTCCTGTCCTCCGGAAGGCCCTTCTTTGGTTTATGACATATTGACATATAACCCCCAGTCTCTACTTCCCTCAAACTAATGGTTTTATTCTTCCAATTCCTTCGTTATTTTAGACAAATGTGAGCTGTCTCTTAAATTATCTGCAAGGAATTGCCAACAGCTACATTTGGCTCGACTGAGACTATGAATGAAACTGGTGTTTGTCTCCGACTGTCTAGGTTAGTGTTAGCCCTCGCCATCCCCGGGAATGGCTAATGGCAGAGTGCAATGTGTGCGGTCAGCTAATGAGAACATAGTGTTGGTTTGCCTGGGCCATGTCAACACCATCTTGGAACTGGGTGGACCCATGACAACATTTTGCACGACCAACAAATCCCCCTGTTGGAATACAGTTCTTCCCACTTCCATCATATACCTGCTGTGACAGAGAGCTCACTACGTGCTAGTTGATCACAGGGCCAGAGGCCAGGCCAGGCCAGGCCAAGCCAGGTCAGGGTTATGGCTGGTTCTCCTCCAGAGGCAGGTTTCTCAGGATCCCCCTGAGCCTCCTGGTAGTCACTGAGAGGCTGTGCTGCCCTTCTCCGGGGTTCTCCTGTAGCCAAGTGGACAAGGGGAACGACTTTTCATGTCAGGGGCTCCCTGTGCCAGCCTTGTGGCTAGAAAAATCCCCTGAATGATTGTTTGCTTGTGTGGCCCACCAGATACAAAGTCCAGGGTCAAGGTCAAGGCCCACTACTCTCTCCCTGCAGTGACCTTCTTTGGGTACCTTTCCTAAGCATTCTTACCCCATTTGCCTGAACCTGGCACACAGAGTTAGGCTGCATAGAACTTGGGGTATCCCTGAGACACCCTGTGCTGAGATGCCCCACCATCTCACTGAGGGCCAGGAATGGACAAGGGACTATGGGCTAGGGACAGACAGTTGGAAATACTGGAAGCCAGACAATGCCATCTGCCTGCTGCAGGACTGGGGCTCCTCCCACTTTCTAATAGAATGGTGCAGCCTGAGAGTGAGTCTAATCTGGGCTGAAGTGTCCCAGTCACTGTTGGTCCAAAGGAAAGGAGGTCTTTATCATGTCTGAGGGACCTGGAGAAAGGGTGTAGCTTTCCTGAGTCTTGACCAGGAAATGTCTGCCTAATTGAGGCCCTGTGATGGGGGCAATGAAGGAGGACCCTCTCTCTTCTCTGTCACCAGCCATACCCCTGTGTGACCACCTTCACTATCTTTCCAAAGACGTGTCTTGGTAGCATGAGCAGGAAGGTTGTCTCTTTAAATGAGTCACTAAATGGTTGGA
This sequence comes from Marmota marmota marmota, assembly GCF_001458135.2. Classification (NCBI taxonomy): domain Eukaryota; kingdom Metazoa; phylum Chordata; class Mammalia; order Rodentia; family Sciuridae; genus Marmota; species Marmota marmota. The sequence continues at coordinate 1,889,544 of NW_025999977.1, read as the reverse complement.
GATAATGGAAGGAAAATGAGGGGCTGATGAGATTCAGGCTCCTCTTTGGGTCCACGAGACCAGGGCACTCTAGCTCTCCTGGCATCCTCAGACCTGGGAGCACAGGACCTTGAGGCCTCCCCTCACATCCTGTCCTTCCATAGACAACCATAGCGCATGAGCTTGTCTCATGGTCCTCTCAGGTAATTACTCTGCATGGATTCAAGTTGGGCTTTGCATCCTTAAAGAGTCTGTGGGCGGGTCTAGCTACTTTACCCAGGCTCCCCCAGCCTGAGCTGAAGCCCAGGCCTGCAAGTCCTTCCTGCAGCCCTGGGGGTTTCCTCTTCAGCCCTCTGGCAAATAACCCTTCCAACAAAAACCTCCATAGCTCCCCAAGAACTCGCCATAATTTATAGGCTCAAGGCAGTCCAAATCCATATGGAAGAAAGTAACATTCCTCCCAAGAAACAGCTCCTCCAGGAGGAAAGAGCAAGAGCAAGAGCGTGCACGAGAGAGAGACTGCACTAAAAGATCTACCTACCTATTTACCCAAAGACGAAACAAGGCAATGGCAGCCTTCTCCAAGGACCAAGAGTGCCCAGGACAAAGGATGGCATTTGTTTTTATTTGCCAAAATGGTGGTTTTTTTTTCCCCCAGAACAGAGGAACAATTTTTTTCCCCCCTCAAAAACAAATTCAAGCCAATTTCCTTTAGGAAAGACCAGAAAGTCTTGCAACTTCAGAATTTGTTTTTCCAGCACCTCCATCCATTATACCGTTGAAGTCTTATCTTAAACCCCAGGCGAGGTGTTCTCACTCCTGTTTTATGAATGAAGAAACTGAGGTTCAGAGAGGTTAAGTCACTTCTGCTCTGATGGCAACAGGAAGAGGCAGGATTCAGAGCTCAATCTACTGCCTGCAGAGCTCCTGCTGGGAGGAGAGGGGACCCCCAAGAGGACATCAAGGCACTAGAACAAGCACCATCCGTGGCTGACAAGACCAGGTTGAGCTCTACCGGGATGGGAGGGGTTAAGCGCCGTATTGCCGAAGCAAAGTCATTCCAACACCACCCCTCCCCCCTTTTCTCTTCCTTTTCCACTGAGTTGACCTTTAAATTATGGCATCAGCTGCTGTGCCAGACGCACTGCGATTTCCCCTCACTCCATCTGCCTCGCCTTCCCACTGGCGCAGACTCTGTCTCCCCCTCCCTCCTTCTTGCTCTCTCCTCACTCTCCTCTGCCCCCATCCGATGCCTCCCTCTGAGACTCATTCACAAAATCCCAGTCACTCCTGCAGGCAGGCCGGGCTGCAGGTGGCATGGGGCACGGCAGGCATTCCCACAGGGCTATGTCTCCCTGCCTCCCTCCCTGCTCTGGGACCGTGCCACCAGGAAGTCACTTCTGCCTAGGCTTGCCCCTCTCCCTTCCCTCCCAATTGTGAACCTTCCTACAGGCCTCTCCCTGCCAATGCCCCGTCCGGGTCCTTTCTGCCCCCATCATGTGCCTCTGGACTCACCCCCTCCCAAAGCCTTGAGTAGGATGCACCCTCTGCTTAATGTTCATTTGCATTTGGCCCAAGGCCTAAACTATATATTTTTTTTTGCCATGACTGTGGAATATAGCAGACATTAAATCTTATCGGTTTAATTTTCTTCCAGATAATAGTACAGGCTTTGATTTTTTTTTTTTTAACTATGGAAAAAGTGTCAAAGAAAAGTGGAACATTAATCAAGGGACTTTGATGAAAGGAATGAAAGTGTTTTCCTAAGAGCCCAACATGTGGTGCAGCTGCTGGTGGATATTTAAGTGACATTTTTCATATGTTGCTGTAAAAAAAAAAAATCTCTTTGAGTCGATTCTGGAAATATATTCCAATTTGCTACAATGCCAGTGGTTTTAAAATTATTTAGAAATAAAATGTGTTTATGATTTCTGCTCTACTTTGTATATTTGTCTGCTTCAGGACTCTTTTCTTGGAGGAAATCCTAGTCTGTCTCCCCAGAAGCTGCGGGGCTCTTTAGGGCAGGAGCCATTAGACTGGAGGCCCCAAGGATGGGGACTGTGCTTTCTTCTTCTGTGGCCTCTGGCCCTGCACATCCCCCGTCCCAGAGGTTTCAACTTCAACAAAAGAGGTTCAGGCAAGAAGGAGAGAAGCTGCTGCATCATTAGGCATTAGTAAGGTCTAAGCAAACAGTTTAGAAGGTGTGATTTCTCCTATAAATGAGGAAGGAATGAATTCATTCCACTCCTAGATTCCCTTAGAAGGCTAATAGTGGAGGCAGTGAAATCCAGAAAGCCCTGGCCTCCGGCCTCCCATCTGAGGCTCCTCATGGCATGGAGGGACCGACCCCCAGTCCCACTTGGGCCTCTCAGACCTCAGTTTTAACCTGACAGTTGGAGCCAGCTGTCCTGGGAAATCCCTGGACTGCACTCTTTCCTGGCCTCCTCCTGTGGTCCCTTCCTCAAATCCTTAAGGGCTTTTCAGACTCCTGTCCTTTGAAGGATCGGCTTCTCCTTCTTGACCCTGACATCCTTGGGAACTTAGCCAGGAGATGGAGAGAGACTTTCTAGAGGCCCCCTATGGAGTGTGCACACCGAAGCCCTTCTGTGCTGGACTCTTTGACCACAGGGCAAGGCTGGGCCGCAGCATGGGTAGTACTTAGGTTAGATTCCAGAACAATGAGGGTCTCCCTCCATTACCATGCAATTTCCCTTTTCTCTCCCTTTCCCTCATTGTTATACAAAATTACATATAAGAGGTTGTGAGGGGAATGGGAAAATAAACAAGGAGAGAAATGAATTACAGTAGATGGGGTAGAGAGAGAAGATGGGAGGGGAGGGGAGGGGGGATGGTAGAGGATAGGAAAGGTAGCAGAATACAACAGTTACTAATAGGGCATTACGTAAAAATGTGGATGTGTAACCGATGTGATTCTGCAATCTGTATTTGGGGTAAAATTGCGAGTTCATAACCCACTTGAATCTAATGCATGAAATATGATATGTCAAGAGCTTTGTAATGTTTTGAACAACCAATTAAAAAAAAAAAAAAAAGATTCCAGAACAGATCCACAGACCCTCCCAGAGCCAGGAAGGCAAATGTCCTCGACATTCACTGTCCTTCCCCAAGGCCCAAGGCCGCACTGCCCCTGGGGAAGATGAACTGAGGTCAGAAGACTTCCTCAGCCTGTCCTGAGCCCTGCCTTGGCAGTCAGTCCTGTCCTGGCTGACCAGTGGGGGGCACACTCTCCCTAGTTTTCCTTCTCCACTGTGATGAGCAGGGCTGCTGTGTCTCCTTCCCTGGCTGGGAATCCCTGGGGTGCTGAGGGTTGGGGAGAAATACTGTCCCCGGCACAGCCTGTCCAAGGTATCTCCCGGCCATGAGCTGTTCTACCCTATACTAGCCTTTGGCCCCCTTACTCCTTCTTCCCTCCAGCCACCTGTCCTTACAAGCTCTTCCCCAGGGAAGACTTTTCATGGGGTATATACAGTTTGGAGGTGGGAAAACACCTGCTCAGATGCAAACCCAGCCTTCTCCTTAGATCTGCCTCTTTCCCTCCTAATCTCATACCCCCACCCCTTCCACCCTGCTAGTTCCACCCTGTCCCCCAGGGGTCCAATCTCTAGATTTGCCTCTGGGTCTCTGTCCCAACAAGGTGCCTTCTTGTAGGCCCCACTTTTCTCTCTAGGACCTTCCCTGTTTAGCTCCAGAGAACTTCTGTCCTGAAGTTGAGAAAGAAGGACATGGGTGGGGTTTTACCCTGACAATTTCCCAAATCTGTGGTTTCTATGCTACATCCTTGTTGAACTGTGAGCCCCTGAGGCAGGGTATTGGGAGGGGGCAATCTTGTTTTTCTGTGACACTGCTGGGTGCAGGTGGACTTGGATGTTCCTTGAAGGATTTAGAGCAGCCTCATAGAGAAAGCCACTGGGGCTCATGTGGCCTGAGTCCTAGCTTGTTGGTCTAATTTAGCTGATCATGATTCTTGCTTGCAACAATTTAGGAATATGAGGGCTGCATGCTGGGGACCACCAGAGTGTCTTTTTTTGTGTGTGGGGGGAGTACCAGGGATTGAACTCAGGGGCAGTCAACCACTGAGCCACATCCCCAGCCCTATTCTGTATTTTACTTACAGTCTCACTAAGTTGCTGAGTGCCTCACTAAGTTGCTGAGGCTGGCTTTGAACTTGTGATCCTCTGCCTCAGCCTCCTGAGCCTCTGGGATTACAGGGGTGCACCACTGCACCTGGCCCAAGGAATGTGTTTATCACACCAAAGATAATCACAGGAAGATGGGTCCTTTGCCTTCCTCAAGGCACATTTGTGCCTTCATAAGATGCTAGAAATTCCTGCCCCATCTGACCATGAACCTGAGATACAGAGGAGAAGAAAAGACAAGAGCATCTCAGAAATGTGGAGCAGGAGCCCCAGTGAACTTCCTTAGAAGTTGAGGTAATCAGCTTCTCTCAGCCTCTTGTCTGGCTGGAGATGGGGTGTCACACTATTTACAGATGTTAAACAGTATACCTGCGTGGAGGGAGTTGGGTGGTACCTGGAGAGACGCCCACAGTGACACTGGGACTGCCTGGCATCAGAAAACTTGATTTACCCTCCTTGATCCTCCTTTCCAGAGGGAGGGAAGAGATCTGAGCTTTGTCTGAGACCACCCTGAGACTAAATAGTAATGGCCAGGCTCACCTCCTGGGGTCATTGGGCACCATCTCTAGGGCAGCACACAGAGTAAAGGTGGATTAGCTGGTCCTTCCCTTCCCCTTCCCTCTGCTGTCTAGCTGTCAAAGATAGTCTTCATAGATTTTCCTTGTTGCCTGCTGAGAGTTAGCCAGGAGAAGGGAACTGAGGGCTCCAGTGGAGAAATCCCAGTGTCTGCCTTGGATCCCAAGCCAACCAGATCCCTGGGGCTTTCAACAGGAAAGGGACTTTTGAATGTTAAGTAGAAGCTAATGTTAACCAGAGCTCCCAGGTGTCAGCTAAAACCTGTGCCCAGTGTTAGGAGCGTTGCTTTGCCCTTCCTTGCAAGGTGGAGTCAATGGACATAGCATGGCAGCAGGGCTCAGTGTTCACCAGGAATTGGCAGGTGGAAGCCACTTGAACCACAGCCAGAAGGGTTTTGCTGCAAAGAGCTGCAAGAAAACTCCCTGAAAAAGTGGTTGGGCCACAGCCACAAACGGGCGACCAGTAACATTTATAACATTTAGCTCCTTCTGTTTTAAAGTTGGATATCTTTATAGGCGAGAGAGGTGCTCAGGACACAGGTTTGGGGTTGGTGCAGTCCTAAGTGGGAGGCTAGGACTAAGTGATCTGCCATGCCCCTCCAGGTCTGTAGAAGGACTCATGGACTCCCAGTGCTGAAATCTGAGGATGGAAGTATTGTACAGCCTATCTCTGGTTTGCTGGGAATTTCAGGAAGCCCAAATGCCAAGTGATTGGAGTAGGGGGGCCTTTAAATTTCTCCAAATGAAAATATTTTCCCACTGTGTAAATTCTTTTGTGAGATTACTTACTAGCCTTTCCCTATCTCCCAACCATGCTGAAAATTCAGCTATCGGGTTTTATGAACACGCCTAGAAAGACAAAAGAGGCTCCAATTCTATGCATGTGACTTCATCTCTGGCCAGGGGTGTTGAGTGGAAGGTGTTGGTGAGCTCTCTGTGAAGGACTGAGGAGAGGGTAGCTAGGATACAGCTGGGGGAAGGACTCTCACAGTAGTGGAAGCTATCACATAAAAGAGAAACAAAGCCTTCACCTCAGCCCCATGTCTGGCGTTGGTTTTCACCACTGATCTGTATCATCCTGGACTGGATTTTAAAGGGGAATCTCATATTTCCCACCGGATGAGGGAGTCCCAGTCTTCATCAGCAAGGAGTTGCCAATTTGATAGACAGGTGCACCTTGGACTTGGAAAAGTTCATGTCCATTGACTTAGTATAAGGTATGGACACAAGTATAAGGGAGTAGTTCTAACACTTGGCATGTCTAAGAATATTTGCCCTGCATCTGAGCATTTGTGATGGGACAAAGAAAAAAATAGGTCTTTTTTGTGTGGGGGGGGGACTGGAACAATAGGGGCTGGAATTCCAGGACCTTCATCTCTAAACTCTGGCCTCCTAGAAATGGACTACTAGCTTTTTTGGGGTGTGGGGCAGTAATAGATACCCCAGCTTCTCTATTCTTTTCAACAAGACAGGGTACCTTTGTCAATCCTAAGGCCTTCTTTTGCTAAAGAAACAACCACTTAGCTCTCTGACGTCCTTGGCCTTGCCCCAAGACATCCCTGGCTGTGAATTTCCTTAAGATTATACCTAGAAAATAGAGGCAGAGGTAAGGCTTAGGTGCTAAATGCTTTAATTCAGAGGTGCAAACCCAGGGCAGCAAGAGTGACTCGACAGAGGCCAGAAAACAATGCAAGGTGATATGTTATTGCACTGGCTGGGGCTTCCTGACAAGTTGCAAAGAGACATGGCTGAGGAGAACGTGGATGCATCCTGTCAGCCAGGCAGGACATCTCTGGATGGGCTGTACACAAAGTGTGCCTCAGGACAGTCCACTAGAGGGACAAAATGATTCCATCTAAAGTCTCTTTCATCTTATTTCAAAATCCATTCCATTGGAGCTTGTCTGAACTACACCTCCTGGGAATGTCACTCAACCCCATTCAGTAGCACCTCAGGAAGCCAGGCCCCACATTGCATAAGGTTCCTTCTTCCAAGACTGAGAATGCAGTGGGAACTCTGACAAGGCAACTGGTCAACCCCAGATGGTACTGACATGAGATATGCAAGGAGCTGATTGACTGTTAGCAGCTGAGGAAAAACAAGTGGCCAAAGGTCCAAGAGAATCTGAGGAGGTATGTAAAATGTGCCAAATAGTAATGAACAGGGTCTCTGAAAAAGAAGGATGGGAAGAGAGGTAAGATCTTCAGAGGTCATGGAAAATCAGGGAATAAGGTGCTCGACTAGAGAAAAGATGAAGGTGGGAAATAGAGGGTTTCATTAAAGCTGAGTTAGGTAAAGTGGAGACAGCCTGTGCCTCTGGGCAAGCAACTACTCCAGCTCTGGGGGCTACTGTGGGGTCCTGCATTAAATTAGAACTCCCTTAGCCAGTATGTGGTCCTACTGTAAAGAATACACCTTCTCTTTTTTTTCTATGCTCATCTTATGTAGATTGTTTTTTAATTGTAGTTAGACCCAATACTTTTATTTATTTATTTTTTTAAAAAATTTATGTGGTGCTGAGGATCAAACCAAGCACCCTGCCCGTGCTAGACGAGTGCTCTACTGCAGAGCCACAACCCCAGCCCCCAGGTTCAGTCTCAATGGGGCTCAGCATGACTATTGCATTTGCTGCCAAAGGTGGGAGGAGCCCATGTGGGCTTTGTGAGGCCTCAGCCCCTGTTGGAGTGGGAGCCGCAGAGCTTACTGTGGCCTGGAAGACGAAGAGAGAGTGAAAAGAGGTTGACGACAGGCCGCTGGCTTTGGGGGCAGCGTGGAAGTCAGGCGTGGGGAGGCCAGGGCAGCCAGAGCTGCCCCAGCTGCAGCGCAGCTGTTCGCTGACCGGTCATCCAGACCTTGCGGAAGACTGGGACTGTTGCAGAGGTTTTATCACCCAGCACAGGCCTTTCTGCTGGTCAGCTGGAGGAAGGTCTTGCTTCCCTCCCTGTGAATGCAACTCATCATTCCTCCTGGCAAAATATGACACCCCTCCTGTCTCCGTCATTAAATACAGAATAATAAGTAGGAGCCCAGGGCAATGTGGTGGGCTGGGGATGTCCCCCCACCGTGCAGAGCCCCCTCCTCAATCACAATTCTCAGCCAAGACCATGGCAGGTATCAGTGCAAGTGGGGAGAGAATGAGGGAGGGTGAATCACTGATGGGGGAAGAACTAAGAAAGGAGAAAGCATAGGGCCCTGAGATGTCTGAAGAATCTAACTAGGAATTAGAATTTTGGAAGAGGTTTCAAATCCCTGCAAGGGGAGAGGGGACGTGACTTCTTGAGCCCCAACAACATCCTTGGAAAGCTGAAGAGTTTCTAAACATGGGTCGGTGTCTTTAGTTGGCTTGGAAACAAGATCATTTCTGGACCTGATTCTTAATTAGGGCATGTCCTGCAAAAAGGCACTTACTCTACCAAGGGGTGAGTTGGAGCTGAAATGTAGCAGGGCCAGATGCCATTCATCAGGACTGTGCCCTGCTATGGGGATGCATTCTCCTATGAGAAAGGATTTCTTAATCTCACAAAAGAACAGTTCAGGCTAGTAGAAGCCCTGGTCTAATTGCACTGGGAGTGTCTGCTCCAATCCAGGGTGGTTCCATCACTGGGCTCTGATATGGCCCATAAGCTTTAGCCAGTCAGTTAGAAGGGACATTGGAACAGTGTCTTCCAAGCTTTTCTCTTATGAAAGCCTGGAGTTACTTAGTCAGCCCCATAACTATAGCCAACATAGACACAGCCCTGTTCTTGAGGTACTTATTATATCTAAGGTAAAGAGACCATGAATTATATAAATGAATACTTAAGTGTGCAAAGGGTAATGATGAGAACATCCAACAGGCACTTAACTTTGCCTGAAGTTCAAGTCAGAAGAAGTGACACATTGAAATGTGAATGCTATGTAGGAGTTAGCAATATGAAGAAAAGGGATGGTGAAAGTGTGGTGGACAGGAGAAAAATATGCAAAGGGCATGAGGGAGGAGGTAAATTGGACATGGAAGGTTCTGGAAACCAGTGTGGCTACAGTAAATAAGAGGATGAGGATAAACTACTAGACTGGAGAGTATTCAGGGGTTGGATTGTACTGAAATCTGTGCTTCATAAAGGATTTTAACCTTGATCCTATGAGCCCTGGAAAGCCTTGGGAGAATTTTTAAAAGGACTAGAACATTCTCAGATTCGTGTTCTGAAAAAAAATCTCCCTGGCTGTTGGATGGAAACAGATGGTGACTTCAGTAGAAATGCTGCAGCAGTAGAGGCCAGTGCCCGCTGGAATTCTATCTAACTCAAAGCAACTCTTGGAATTTAGTTTCCATTCTGCACACTGGACTGGGCCAGCTTTGTCCCTGGTCAGACACTGTCTTGGGGCTGGGATCCTGACCCTATGATCATTTTTTTTAAGTGGAGAAAGAAGAAAGAAGGTAGAAAGAGTTGAGCACATTGTACATTGGAGCGTTTCAATCAATATTTAGCAAATAAAGGAAGAGAGAAACAGATGGAGTAGGTCGAAGACATCAGCAGAGATGCACCATCTTCCTGCAATTTTTGTAATAATCAAAAGGGTCAATATGGAGAAGGAGGAGCTGAGGGCATGGCTCAGTGGTAGAGCACTTGTCCGGGATGCATGAGGCCCTGGAGTTGATTCCCAGCACCACAACAAACAAACAAGGAAACAATATGGAGAAGGCGAAGGAGGAGGATGAAAGGCAAAAGAGAAAGAGCACTTCTGCTGGCCAGTCTGACACCATGCCACACCAATTCCAGCCTCCTGGAGGTCCCTACTCCTTTCCTCACCATCTGTCCCAAACTCCCACATGGCGTCAAGATCCTGTGCAGGACATGGCATGCAAGGACTCCAGGGCATGCATGAGAGTGAGGTTAAGTTTCTGCAGAGCGGCTTGCTTCTCCCCCTCTCCCACCCCAATTATTATTCAAGCAAATTTAGAATAGGTACATTTTCTTAGACAGTTGGAGAAAGGGAAGGGAAGGAGTCCATGGAGAGCAAGGGCAGGTGTTTGGGACACTGGCTGCCCAAGGATCACCTTTCACTGTGCACTTGGCTACAGGAGCCTTGGGTTCCTCTCTGTATGCTCTCCAGATCTGATGAGCTGCAGATCTTCCTCTCCAGAGTTCAAGGTCACCACATGGAGGGGAGGGGGCAACTGGGAGGGTTGGAGTAGAGGGTATTGAAGGCCAAGCTAATGCTTATAGAGCCGATATCTGTCTGGCATTCCTTAAGAGCCCTCTTGGTGTCCTACCCGAGACCCAAATACATTCAGACAGACATGACTTAACACCTGCAGGTTCAGGAGGCCATGAGAGCTCCAGGGAAATGTAAGTATGAAAGAAGTGAGCTCCACTCTTACGAGAGACTTGAAGTACACATGGAGATCCAGGGGAAGGTGGTCTCAGAAAGTGATCTCAGAAAGCCAGGAAAAACCCAGAAGAACTGAACAATGACAGAGGCCTAAGAGGGGGATAGCTATGGTCCCCCTAGAAGGAATGGCGTTTGAATAAAAGAGGCTGGTGCTGATAGCCCAATGAGGGAGAGAGAACATTGTAAATAGGACTTTATCATCCCCAAACTTACCACTTAATGGGGCCTCCATTTGGGTCTTGGATTTGTTGGTGAAAATGGCTTACATTCCTGTGAGGGAAGAATTATAATTGTCCCTAGGGGCCACCAACACCACTGTCCTAGTCCATGATCTCCATGGACTAGGAGTCACAGAGAAATGGGTCCAGAGGGCCAGCGAGCCCTTCCTGAAGGTAGAAGGGATTTGGAGGCAGTGAATTCTGGGAGGCCCGCACCTTTCCACCTGAGGTGGACTTTGAGGGGATTCCCCAGAGGCCTCAGACATGTGTCTCACATCCTGCACTGGAGAATCAGCTAGAGGAGGTTGGGGAGCTTGTGAGGAGGACAGCTGTGTCAAATGAAACCACAGTTAGAGGACAATCTGTGTTCCGGGCAGGGCAGCCTGAGGACAGGCTTGGAGGAGAGCGTGTGGGATCCTCAGTCTCTGACCTGTGCTCAGTCTGTGCCTGGTTTATGGCTCTGTCTGTGTTGGGGTGAAGGCAATGTGCACAGGTGACACCCCTTACATGGGATCATAATTTGGGACTTCAGCTACATGAGAACTTTTCTAAAATCTCTGATTCTGGTAGGCTACTTTTCCAGGACAGGGAATGGGAGTGACAGGACAGGAAGAGCCTTCAGAGGGGGATGCTTAGACCCTCACAGGAAGGGAGAGGTAAGGTGGCCCTGAGAGAAGGCGTGAGGAGAGGTTGAGGATACTTACGCTAAGATGCCTGTAAGTGACCGAGAGCCACAAGGCTTGGCGGAAGGGGCGGTGGAGAGGGAGCGTAGGCCACCGTGGTGGCCTCCCTATCACTCCCCCAGTTCTGCCTGGAACGCAGTGGGAGAACACAAGGTCCTGGCCTTCCCTGGGGTCTGAAGCACAGGGATAAAAGATAGCCACCTCCTTGCGTTCTGGGTGGCCATGGAATGAAGTGGCCTTGGATCTGGATTCCTTGGGAAGCAGCAAATAGAGGGAGGTTCTGAGGATGTGGAGAGGGAGGCAGAGTAGTGGGGCTAGGGAGGTACACATGAAGAATGATGGAGAAGCCCCCTCCGTTGACAGAAGATTCAGTAAAGCCATAGTGAACTGTGTCATTTGGGCTGTTAAAAGAAAGTGGTCCTTTGCAAGATGGATTGATTCATTCTGGGAGACACAAGTGAGGCTACAAACTATGGCGATTGGCAAAGAAGGAGAGACTACAGGAGTTTGGTCTATAGTCTCTGGTCCATCCATTCACAGGCTACTTTTTCTCTCTGAGCCTTTTGGAGACAAGCCTTTCACAATCTCTTGAGAGCCCAGCTAGTTGGGTAAAGTGGACAGTCGGAGGCATCCAGGAGTGGAAGCATGGAGACCTAGGCCTGAGCTTCAAATTGATGCTAAGGAATCTCAAAGCAGAAGCAGGTTTGGGTAGATGCTGGGTCTCAGGTATGAGGTAGAACCATTTAGTACACAGCAGACGAATTCCAGGCTGCCAGAGAGGATAGACCTGATACTGCCCGTGTCCTTCATATTTTTCAGATTTCTATTACTATAATAAAGACCTGAGATAGTCAACTTATAAAGATAAAAGTTTTATTTTGGCGCCTGGTTTTAGAGGTTCCAGTCCATGATTGGTTAGCCCCATTGCTTTTAGTCCTATGGTCAGGTAGCACATCATGGCAAGAGTGTGCGGTAGAGCAAACCGCCTAGAAGTGCAAGACAGAAAGAAGAAGGGATTAGGGTTCTACAATTCCCTCCGAGGGCATGCACCCAATGACCTAGAGACCTCTCACTAGGTTCTACCCCCTGGAGACTTCACCACCTCCCAATAGTGTCACCCTGCGGAGCAAGACTTTACCATATGGACCTTGGAGGACATTGAAGATCCAAACCCTAATTCCCCTCCTTCCGTTGGCCCACTGATGGTGGAAGACCAGAGGGACACGTGCTAGAGAACTATGTGCAGAGTTGGTCCCAGTTATGCAGAATGTGTCACCTGGGACGCCTCTAAGTCTTCCTATCTACACATGGAGAAGTTGGGCCAGAAGCCATCAGGCTAATGAAGGATTCCACACGCCCAGCAGAAGATCCCCAATTAGAGGCCCTTTGCTTTGCTTCTTGGGTTCTGTGGCAACTGTAGCTTCATATTCACCCCCACATTGTGCTGATGAGGTGAGGGGTCAGGTTTTGTCTCCTTCTTCTACCAATGGGCACATCAAGTCTCTGGCGACTCAGGGAGAACCCGGTATTAAAAAGAGTGGCTGTGTTAGTCAGCTGTTCTTCACTGTGACAAAAACACCTGACAAGGACAACTTAGGGGAGGAAATGATTATTTTTGGCTCACAGTCTTGGATGTCTCAGTCCACGGTAGGCTGACTTCTCTGTGCCCAAGGTGAAGCAGAATATCATGGTGGAAGGATGTGGTAGAGGAACGCTTCTGAGAGAGAGAGAGAGAGAGAGAGAGAGAGAGAGAGAGAGATTCCAGAGACTAAATACAATTTCCCAGTAGCATGCTCCCAGTGACCCATTCCTTCAGCCATGCCCCACTTGCCTAAAGTAATCCATTCAAATGATCAGTCCATCCAATGGATTAGTCCACTGATTAGGTTCCAGCTCTCATAATCTAATCAGTTCCCCTGTGACCATTCCTGCATTGCCACGTGAGCTTTTCAGGGAACATCTCGTATCTAAACGGTAACACTGCTGGCTCAGTGAGGCCTGTGTGCCAGCTCTGCCAAGCCAGTCTTCCCCCACGCTGCTGGGACCCGGGGCAGAGCCCAGAGTGGAGAACACCTTAGATTTTCCTTCAAATGGCAGAGGGAAGAGGAAGAGCCGTGGACCAGAGCCCTGTGGTCGAAGGCTGTGGCTCTGATTAAGAGACCCTAAGCACAGTTTGGAAGGGGAATGAGTGTGTGTAGGGAAATCCCACATCTGCCTGTTGCCTTCTCTCTGCCTGAGGGCAGCAGTGAACAGAGGATGAGGCAAGGGACAAGGTGGCCTCGCATTTCCGCCCCACGGCAGAGATGTCTGGGTGGGATGTGTCATGGGATTCTCGGTCAAGGTTCCTGGTGCGGGTGGCCAGCTTTGGACCATCAGAGGCATCCTGGGGTTCCAAGGGCTGGACAAACTCAGTGCAACCTTGACCCTCTGCCCCTGGGTCTCTCTTCAGCTCTGTTTCTCAGCCTGAGTGTGGTTCCTTGATACTTTGTCTTCTCCCTGGGACCCTCTCTTCTTTGTGTCTCTACTCTTGACCCTTCTTTCCTTCCTGATTAGGATCTCGCTGGCCAATTAGTGGCCAATCTGTGTGATGACTGCTGCTTGTGTGCTATAAAACTGGCCTCCAGAGAACATCTGCAGGATTCCTTTAATAGACTATATGGGACCACACTGAGATGTGCTGTCTTGGGGTACAGTACTCTGCGATGGTTCATTGACCCTTTTGGGGGGGATATGGATGGCAGTAGATTGCCCCCTGTCTCTGGCCCCATCTCTTGGCTCTGCAGCTCTGACCCTCAGTCTCAGAGCTGCCTACCCCTCCCCCTCCCTCTGCAGGCAGCCTCCTGGCTGACTTCACTCCCTGTCACATTCCTGGCTGTGAAAGGGACCTCTTCCAGGGCCCTAGGGAGATGACATGAGTTTGTTTGTTTTTCTCCTGTCTCCACTTCAAGGGATTCACTGGCAAAAACAACACCCTGATGACTTCCAGCTCTTCTCCTCCTTTGCCCTGAACATGGGAAAGAGCCTCCGCTCTCTGATGTGTCATTTGGAGAGAAAGGGAGCGGCAGAGGGGTAGTCTTTAGCAGGGCCCCCTGCTCCCACTACCCTTCTGTGGAGTAGTTACAGGCCCCTCACACTAACAGAGCTCTCTCTGTGTGTCCACCCCAGGCGCCTCTCCAGGGAAGCAGGAAGACTGTTGTTTAAAACTCAGGGTCAGGGGAAAGCAGGCTTTGACCTGCAGGAATAAAATTAATAGGAAAATGTTAGAATGTAGCTGAACAGTATAAAGCTTTCCAACATCCCTCATACTGTACTAGGTGTGAATAATCCTCCCAGAGTGACAGTGTATGTTTCTGTACAGTCAAACTGTGTTGAACCTTTAGAAACATAATTATAAGAGACTCTCTTCTTGCCGGTAGAATCAGTGAGAAGGGAGTATATGTGGGGTACAAGCCATATCCACTATCCAGCCTCCAAAGATGAGTGTCTGAGGACCAGACCTTCATTCAGGCTAGTTAGTGCTTCCCAGCTGGGAGTCCCCCATAGGTTTAGTTACACAGACAGTGTGAATAAAGGAGCCTGGTGTTGAGAACTTAGGGCAGGGTGAATGAGGGAGGACCTTGTAGATGCTACATCGTCCTTCACAAGCTGCTTGCTCTTGATGGGGCTGCCATCGTGGGCCTTGGCTCTTATTGGGAAAGAATTTGAACTGATCCAAAAGGCACAGCAGAACTTTACTCTGGAAACCTTGTGCATAAACTCCAAATAAGCACAGCAGCCTCAGAAATGGCTGAGACATTTCTGATATCAGAGACATCTCTATGAAGCAGTAAAGGCATGGATAGCTCTAGGGTTACTTAGAAACTCTCAGAGAGCCAAACCAGAGGTAATGACTACCCGTTCCATTTACCACGGATTCTTAGAGAGCAAAGCAAGAGGAGCCTTCAAGTTCAAGGTCCTGAAATAGAAGATAATGTAAGAAAAGAGCAGCAATGGATTCCCTGAGTAGCAAACTAGGTCTTATTCATGTCTGGGTCCTGAACACCCAGTACAGTGCCTAGAGCATAGAAGATACCAAATATCTGAATTGAATGAGTAGATGAGAGATTACATCCTGGACACCATATATCAAGAGGAATATAGACAGCCTATAGTAAGCGTGTTCAAAAAACAGGGGACAGGGGAAATATGGTGGTAGAGAAAAGGAGAAAGAACAACTCAGGCAGGGTGGTCTTTCCGTGTTCTGAGACATTAGAATGCTGATGTCAGTGTCCTCAACAGCACCTTCTACTAGTGCCTTGCCTCACAGGGAAGCTCCATTCCTACTGGCCTCTCCTCCACGACACCATTTTCATCTTTCTGCCAATCCAAGCTCCATGTTGTCCTTGCAAACCCTGAGAAGACTTTCCTGCTCTTCAGTGGACCTTTCTACGAGGATGGGAGGTATTCTCAATTTGTGGTATCTTTCCTGGAAACCATCTAAACACATGTGGCTATTGAGCACCTGAAATGTGAGTAGGACAACTGAGGAACTGAATGTTTAATTTTATTAAACTTTAGTTATCTGAAATTCAAATAGCCACCTATGGCTAGTGGGAGCCACAGTAGATGGCACAAATCTAATGGGAAAGAAGGACAAGTCACCAGGCTGTTCCGTGATGGAGAGAGCGTGGTCAGGGCTTCCACTGTGGTATGTTCAAGGGAATAGAGGAGAGGAAGTGACTTGATCTTCCTGGGAATTATGAAGCCTCCCCAGAGAGGAAGACCTCTGAGCTAAGTCTGGGATGATGAACATAGCATGCTTGATGATAGGGAAGGGCTGTGTTAGGGTAGAATGTTCATAGAGGTTCCTGCATTTTTTGGTTGACTTCCCAGCTGGGATCCCCCCATAGGTTAACCAGAAGAGCTGGGCTTGGGCAAGGACAGGCAGATGTGCTCTGCTCACTGGCCTGGCTCTCTGCCCTCTGCAGTCCCCAGGGGGTAGGTGATGACAGATGGACTCATGACTCTCCCAACATTGAGGGATCCAAGGAGCTGAGCTGACCCTGGGAAAGATGACTGCACCCAGAGGAGAGGGTGCGGGGTGTCTGGAGACCATCTGGGAAGCTGAGAAGCATTTAGGAGAAGAGGGATGGTGCAGGGGGAGGAGGTTGTTGGGAGCCAGTTCCTCAGTGGGAGCCAACACTCCCTCCCAGGGTCCGTCTCACTCATCCTATTGTCTGGTTGGAGAAATGGGCGAGAGGGACTTGGGGCTGTTCAGGGAAGTTGGAGATCAGTTATGGTGGAGCTGGGCAAAGAGAGGGTGATGAGGTCTTCCAGGCCCTCCTGTGCTCTAGAGTCCTTGATAGTTGGCTGGTGGGGCCCACAGCACCCCTATCAGACTAGGGTCCTTTGGGTCCCTTAGGAGTGAGGCCCATTGTTTTGCCCTGGGGAAGAGAGAATTCGAAAAGGTCTGTCTTTAATTTCCGCTTGCCAAGTAGGACTCTTGATTTATTCTTTCGAGAATCACACAGCCCCACCTCTGCTGCCCAGCTTTCCCGTCCCAAGATGGTGTCACCATCCCGCAAATTGTTCCACCCAGAAACCCGGGAGTAACTGTGGCTGCTCTCCTTTTCCTTATTTCCCACAATATCTTCGTCATTAGCAGGTTTTGTTGATTCTCCCTCCAAAATACACAGTCCATTTACTTCTCTTTATTTCTACTGGTATAACTCTGGCCCAAGTATCTATAATTTTTGTTTCTGGTTTCCCTATTTCTTATACTACCCTCTTCTATTTTACACATACAAGTTAAAGCAATTTTTTTTTTTAAAAAAAATAAGTTATTTATTTTCTTAGCTAAGACTTTTCAGGGGCTTCACATTTCACTTGGAATAAAATCCACACTTGGGCTGGGGATGTGGCTCAAGCGGTAACGTGCTCGCCTGGCATGCACGGGGCACTGGGTTCGATCCTCAGCACCACATAAAAATAAAATAATGATGTTGTGTCCACCGAAAACTAAAAATAAATATTAAAAAAACTCTCTCTCTCTCTCTCTCTCTCTCTCTCTCTCTCTCTCTCTCTCTTAAAAAAAAATCCACACTCCTTCACATAGCCAAAGAGGACCTGCAGGGTTTGGTCCTGATACATCTCCAAATTCATCTCACAGAAGTCTCCCTTCCACACATGGTATTTCCTTGACCCCCACTGGTCTTCCAGTCCCTCAAATAAGCCAAAGCCTTCCCCACTGCCAAGACTTGGCCTATGTTATGGCCTCCCTTCCTCTTTCCTGAAATGGTTTCTTCTCACCCTTGACACCTCCACTTATCTACCCCTTTCCCTCTCCCATAGCACTTTTCCTTTCCTTCATAGCAGAATTTGGACTTTGTTTTCTTGTTGACTCTTCTGTAGACTCTCAACCCTGTCAAAGAAGGGCCTGTGTCTATGGCGTTCACCACTGTGCACCCAGCAACTGCAAGACCGTCTTGAACGTGGAAGGAACTAGACAGGCATCCATCAAAATTGGGAAGAAGTGGCGTGGCTTTCTTCCTCAGTCCTCCAGTCCAACACTGTTCTGTTAGGAGAACTTCCAGTATTGGCTTTGGCTCTTGTTGAAATTTGTCCTACATTTTTTTCTACTCTCCTTTCATCAGATCTAAGAGAAGTTAGATTTTTCAAGGATCACCAAAGCCTTGTGGGTTTCCAAGGAACCCTGATTTCATTCATTTTTTGTGTCCATTCTAGTGTTTCTGAACGTAGAGGTGGTAGTCGCATGAACATGGTAATGGAGCCAGTCCCTTTCCCAGCCTGAATCTGGCTAGGATTGCTATACATTTTTGCCTTTTCCTAAAAAAAAAAAATTCCTTCTCTAGAAAAATATGAAAAGTGTGAGAATAGGAGGGTTTGGTTTTTGAAGACCCATCTGGGGCTGCAGTATGTGAAGAGGACTGATAGCTAATTATGGTGAAGAGAGCTCTACAACCTCGAAGCTGTAGGCCCATCTGTGGACAAGGAGATTGGTTCTTCCTTTTTTGAACTTTCAGTTCCAAATTATAGTCTTTATTCTGAGCTTTAACAGACAAGCTCCTAGGGCAGTAGAGTAGTGAGACTAAGATCTCAGGCTTTGTAACATGACTTCCTGGCTTCAAAATCTGTACGTAGACAAATCACTGGCTCCTTGCAGTATCCTCCTTCATCCTGAGCACCTCTCCTCTCCATCATGATCCTGACCATTGCTGCTATAACTATGGTAATGGAGGTCACATGGAAGGGGCATTTGGTGGATTGGGCTATCTAAGCATCTAACATGCTTACCACGAGTGCCTTGGATTCTGGAAGAACACAAGCCTATAGGTTGGGTCTGAAAACATCCAGCTGCCATACTTGAATCTTGACTCATATTTGTTCTCTATAGGTGCCTGACAAGTTTCTCTCCTTTAACCAGGAGATGATTTGAAATAGAAAAATGCCACCATAACTTACTTTTTATTTCTTATGAGAAAATACTCTGTTCACCCTTCATTATAAAATCAATTCAGAGAAATGCATAAAACACATAAAATCCAATGTTAAGAAAAAAACAAAACAAAACCTTTCAACTAGCTGGACCTGAAATGGTCTATTCTTAGTTAGCAAAGAGTATCAAACTTATTCAGATCATCACTTTATCCAAAGTGGTAAAATACTTTTAAAGTTAGGAATATTTTTGCTACAATTTTTTCAACTTAACTCTGAATACCCTAGAAACTTTGAGTAGCATAAAAATAAGGAGGCAAAAATATTGTTATTTTCAGATAATTTGATTGTTACCATATTTAATTTGTATTGCTTTTCCAGTATGTGTTTTTTCTTCTTCCTGGAATAGCTTACAAACCTCACTTGATGATCATTGCTTCACATACTCTTGCCCCATAAGATCTGGATGGGGCTCCTCCCTCAGCAACAGGAATCAAGCATGTGACCCCTGAATGGTCACTCAAAGTACTACATGACCTTGGTTATCTTGGGATGGGCATGTGACCCACCACACATGTCTTAAGAATGAAACTTATGCACCCAAAGGTCAAGGAGAGATATGAAGAAAAACTAAATATACTTCTGATGTCAGTCTTTAAATTGGATTCTCCATCCTAAGAGCAAATAAAATTCCTTTCACTTAAGGAAAATTTGTCTTCTTTTTAAACTTAAATTTAAAAATTCCTTTCTGATCTATCCATCTAAAAATAAGTAAATGGAAAAGCTATTATAAATAATATGAGGGTGTCCTATGTTAGCCAGATATACAATAAATAGGTATTGAAGACCCAATACCTATTTATTGTATATCTATATATATTGATAGCTTTCCTGTATGTTGTCAAAAATCAGAAAATAAAGGAAACTTCTCTCCTTAGTAATAGTAACAAAGGTCATGAACTCCTCAATAAATATTCAAGACTTTGTAAAGAGATCATAGAAGTTACTGAATATTGTGAACACCCCTGTTTTGATGGAAAGGTAGATGTAATATTGTTAAGATGGAAATTTTCTCTCAAGTCAATCAATAAATTCAAAGTAACACAATCAGATCTCAATCACCTTTCATTTGGGGGCATTATTTGATTAGAACATTGATTGTAGACTTCATTTGGAAGAGTAAATCAAAGAACGTGGCCTAGGATATTTTGTATGAGAAGACTATCCCTGCCAATTACCAGAAGAGTTTATTAAGCTGTATTAGTAAAAATCATGCTACATAAATAAATGCAAGAAAAAATAGATGTGGAAATAGAATCCAAGGTCCAGCAACAGAACTTTGTCTATTTGAGAATTTAGGGTAGGATGAAACTGTCACTTCAGGGCACTACAAAAACTGGAGCTGGTCCTAGTGATCGTCCTTTTGAAAAGAAAAAAGTGAAATTCCTTTATGACATTCTATACAAAACATTAACCCACATGACTTAAAGATCTATGGATCAAACCTTGTCAAATTAGAATAAAAGTCATCTGAAAATAAAAACAGCTTTATTGAGATATAATTTACAAACCTCATAAGTCACCCTTTTGAAGTATATGATTCAATGGAGATATATATATATATATATATATATATATATATATATATATATATATATATATATTGTACAATCATCACCACAATTAATTTTAAAACATTTTCATCACTACCTTCTGCCCACTTAAACCCCCTGTTCACTCCGAACCACCTCTCCAGTCCTAGGCAACCACTAATCTGCTTTCTGTCATTGTAGATTTATCTATTCTGTACCTTTTATATGTATGGAAACATATAACATGTGGTCTTTTGTGACTTTGCTGACTGGCTTCTTTCAGTTAACATGTTTTTCAGGTTCATTTATGTTGTAGCATGCATCAGAACTTCATTCCTTTTGACTGCCAAATAATATTCCACTGTATGGTTATACCATATTTTGTTTATTCATTCACCAGTTGGAAGATATTTTGGTTGTTTTCACTTTGGGGTTATTAAGAATAGGGCTGTTATGAATATTTGTATACAACTTTTTTTGTGTGTGGACATTAGCTTTCATTTCTCTTAGGTATTTATGTAGTAGTAGAATTGCTGGGTTGTATAGTAACTCTATATTTAATCTTTTGAAAAGTTGCCAAACTTTTTCAAAGTGGCTGCACTGTTTTCAATTCTCACCAGTAGTGTGTGAGGGTTCTAATGCCTCCACTTGTTGTTACCTGTCCTTTTGATTCTAGTCATCCTAGTGGGTGTGAAATAGTATCTTACTTTGGTTTTCTTGTTGGTTTGCAATTCCTTATGCATTCAGTGAGCCAACTGGTCCATGAGGCCATTCAGGAATGGAAGATTGTCATCCTTTCACTTCCCAAATCATGTTTCTGTGGGCAGCCATGTTAGCAAGTATTGAATGTGTTATAGACTTTTTCTTGTCATTATTCCTTAAATAATTCCTTAAATGGACTTGCATTTCCAAGATGGTTAATGACGTTGAACAGGTTTTTATGTACTTATTAGCCACTTGAATATCTTCTGGAGAGAGATTTATTTGGATCCTTTGCAGTTTAAAAAAAATTTTTTTTCCTAATTGTCGGTAGCAATGGTCTTGATGGGCAATATGCAGAATTCAGAAGTCTTAAAGGAATGTACAAAGATTCAACCTTGTAAATAATTTAAATGTCTGCATTTTCAAAGACAACATAAAAACTGTTGCTGTAATCAGCTTTCTGTCACTGTGACAAAACTCCTGAGAGAATAAACTTAAAGGAGAAAAGATTTATTTTAGCTCATGGTTTCAAGCCATGATTACTTAATCCTGTTGCCTTTGCAAGGCAGTAACATCATGGTGAGGGCATGGGGCAGAGGAAACTGCTCATCTGTAGAAGCTGGGAAGAATAGAGAGAGGAAAGGACTGGATTGCTAATATCCCCTTTAAGGACACACCCCCAGTGACCTAACTTCCTTCCACTAAGCTACACCGCCTGAAGGTTCCATCACCTCACAATGGTGCCATCAGTGAGGACCAAGCCTCCAACATACAAGCCTTTGGGGGATATTTGTTACAAACTGTATCAAAAGTCAAGTGAAAATCATTTTCTCTGCTTTAGAGAGGAAAATATTTGAACACATAAACAAAGGTTAACATTAGTAATATATACAAACTGTCCCCAACTTATAACAGTTGGACTTAAGATTTTTGATTTTTGCAATGATGTAGAAAGAATACGTGTTCAGTAGAAATCACACTTTGAATTTGATCTTTTCCTGGTACCATACTCTCTTGTGATGCTGAGCATTGGCAGTGAGCACCTGTGAGTCACATGATCATGAGGGAAAGCAACCAATAGTCTACAGTGTGCTGTGTTGCTAAGCTATGATGTTTGGAAGGTTAGGTGTATTAATGCATCTCAACTTGTAATATTTTCAACTTACAGTGGGTTTATGGGAATGTAATACTACCATAAGTTGAGAATCATTGATAAAGATACTCTATAAATCCATGAGGAACAAAAGAAAACAACTCAAAATCAAACTTGTAAAAAGGTAAGAATGAGTATTTCACCAAATTGGCAATATCCCATAAACATATTGAAATGATACCCAACTATCCTGCAGACCTGGCACTACAAATTAAAAAATAAGGAATCCCAGTTCTTTTACCATCTCTTTGACAAACTTTAAAAATAATCAATAATATATTCAGCATGGGGAGTGTCAGGAAATTCACATGTCAATCACCTAATTACATAGACCTAATTGCATGTACCTAATTACAACCTTCTGAAAGGCCATTGTAGGATCTATCTGCATTGCATTAACAGAAACAATTTTAGGAGAGTGAGGTGGTAGAGGGCTTTTGCTTTGTGTGCTTTCAAAGCATTCTGGATTAAGTATGTTTTAGTTTTATAGAGGGAGTGGGAGAATGTTATTTTAAAATAACCAAAGATAATCTGTTTTATATGAATGTTCAGATGGAGGGATGGTGACAGCATAGACAAAGAATTGGTAGAAATAAAGGTATTTGTTTTCTGCAAAGATGTAAATATTGATGGGCCTGATGATTCCCTCTCCAGAATCAGCCACAGAGAACCTATAGGGGAAAACACAGAATCCAACAAATAAGATCACAACTGTCATCAAAACCACACACACATATACACACACTTCAGGAGACTTTGAACTGAAGTGTGTGTGGAACTGCGTTGGGTGTGGGAAAGGCCAGGACGGAAGGTGGTGGTGACCATGAAATTAGAGTGGCTTAAGACCTGTTCTGACCTTTTATTACATTTCCTGGGGACAAGCATTGTCTGCAGATTTTGGAGACAATGGCTCAGGAGTTTAGGCAGGTATCCAGAGACGTAGTATCCATAGTATCTGGACAGTGCATTGACCCTTTTGTAGGGGGTGGTTGGTAGAAAAAGACCGAGACAAATTCAGCTGCACAATTTATCCTCTCCTTCTTCCACTGCACGCTAGTGGATTATATCCGGGGAAACTTGTCCTAGCTGACCTGAGCAGTTGTTTCGTATTATGATGAAAAATAGGTGTCTGGGGCACTCTGCCTTATGACCAGGGTATGACCTTCCCTTCCCCATTACCTATTCTCAGACAGTAGCTGAGATCCCTACAGAATATGAGACCAAATAACGAACTTCTCGAAGGGAGTGCCAGCTTCCAAAATGGGAAACCACATTGTCTGCACATTCCTTCTAAAGCAGATGTTTTAGAAAAATGGATTGAGAAGTTCAAATAGTCTAAATACATTTAAGGAAATGGAATACCATACATACAATATGAAACAAGAACAACGAAGTCTTTAAAACACCAGGTACTAAGAAAAATATAATAGTCGACATAGAAATATGATAAATAAATGATACGATGAATACAGCTAAAGAACAAATTAGTGAACTGGAAGATCATACTAAGGAAACCTCCCACAAAGTAACAGGAAAGAATAAGGAAACAAGAACATACACATGGAAAGTTAAATAATACAATGGATGGGAATGGAAGTACTAATATACAGATAACAGGAGTCTTAAATGAAGATAAAAATGTCAGAATGGAAAAGAAAAAAATATATAGAAAAGGAAGTATTGGATGAAATCATAGTTATATTTCCCAAAATTGAAAATATAATCTCATACTTAAAAGATCGCTAAAATGCAAATAGAAGGAAGAAGACTTCAATCCTAAATACACTAAAGCAAAATTTCATAATATCAAAGAAAACTATTTAAGTATAGAAGAAAAGAAAAACTATTGGAGGAAAATAGTTTAAATATAGGAAAATATTTTTTTTACTACATTGAATAATTTTAAATAGAAAAGTTTAAAGGTAAACTTTCACATTTTTAAAATTAAATCTTTGTACCTTTTTATTGTGGTAAAATATACACAACATAAAATTACAATATTTAAATGTTTAAAATGTACACTTCAGAGGCATTAAGTACATTTACATTGTCGTGCAACTCGCACGACCAGCCATCTCCAGAACTTTTTGTCTTCTCATGGAAACCTCAGGCCTATTAAATACTATTTCCCCATTTCCCCCTCTTTGTAGCCGCTGGCAAGGATTATTCTACTTTTCATCTCTGTACTTTGTTTTTAAGACCATAACATTAAAAATTTTTTAAATGTAAGAGAACATTTTAAAAGCTTCCTCCAAGAAAGGAGCAAACAACTATCAAGACGCAAAAATTATATTAGCAACAGACTTCAGAACAGCAGCACCAGAGGCCAAAACAAAACTCAAAAGGGAGGAACATTTTTAAATATTAAAGGAAAAACTTTGAAATTAGAACTTTCATATCTCACCAAATCGTTACCTAAGTGAGAATGCACACAAAAATACTCCTAGTTACACATGGGCTCAGATGTCCAGCCACAAAAGATGTTTATAGAAGACAACTTTTGAAATATCTTTTAAGAAGAAAAGAAAATTCAAGAGATTTTGCATGATATATCAGATGCAAAAGTAATCAAAAATCTCTATCCATTTTTATTTAAACTGAGAATCAAATAAAAGAAAAAAACAAAAGAAAGGATCTACTTCAACATGGATGAATCATGGTAGCAAAGTTTTGAATTAAATTTAAAAAAAGAAGGGCTGGGGATATAGCTCAGTTGGTAGAGTGCTTTGCTTTGCATGCACAAGGCCCTGAGTTCGATCCCCAGAACCACACACACACACACACACACACACACTCACAAAAAAAAAGAAAAAAGAAAAGAAAGAAAGAAATCTCAACTATAATCCTAAAGTTTGAAAACAAAATTGTAAAAGAATTAAGTGTGAGTGTGAGTGTGTGTGTGTGTGTGTGTATGTGCACGCAAGCCCTACGTTTTTAAAAAAGCAACGGAATAGGAAATGTGATGATTTGGCATAGTGGCTACTTGAAGGGGAGGGATCAAGGATGGCTGAGGGAATACAGGGAATTGTAAATTATCTGTAATGTTCTATTTTTTGAGATGGATGGTGGTCTTGTTTGCTTTTAAAAAAAAATAAACACATATATAAACGGGAAGTATAGGAGGGCTGCATGTGAACTACGATAGTGCACCATGAAGCAGAATTAGCAGTACTGTAACTCTGTGCCTGTGATGTTCATAAGAAAAAAAAAAGTTAAGGAAATGCAAGACAGTTCCACTCCTTTCTTTTCTCGAGATTGCAGACGGTTTCATAGCTCTAGCATCAAGAGATGCTGCATGAATTTGACCTGGCCCAGAAACGGGTCCTAAGGTTCATGTGTGCCCTTGGCCCAGCCTTACTGCTTTACAAAGAAGAGTGGATGGATGGCCATATGGCCCCAAAGAGGGAGATGGAAGGCGATCAATACGCAGGTTATCAGATCAGAGAGCTTAGTTTCAATTCCCTATCCTGCCATTTTCCAGAAGAGTAACTGTGGGCAAATTATTTAGCCTCTCTGAGCAGGATAAAAGAGTATATGTACACATGGATTGAGCCTGACAAAATAATACATGATCACATTGCAGAGGGTTTGGCACATGGCATATGTTCACAAAGTATTAGCAAAATATAATCGTGAGAATGAGGAATGGGAAAATAGAATAAGAGTAAGAAATAGGGAAACCAGAAACAAAAATTATAGATACTTGGGCCAGAGTTATACCAGNCCCCCCCGCAAAAAAAAAAAAAAATCCTGGGAGAGAAGAGTTGGGTTTATTGACCCAAGATTGCTAATAAATTCTGGAATCCTCTAATAGTTCCTGAACCGCTGTCACTTGTCTTCAGTTTTGCCTTGTTTGTTGCTAGTTCCCTAGTAAACATTTTGAGAAAGTCCACCCTTATTTTGGATGAGTGAAGGGGCAAAGGGACTTGGCTGGAAGAACAAAGAGGACGTTATTGCCTTCCTGGTGAGGGCTGCCACTCAGGCCTCCCAGGAAGGGGTGAGCAGGAAGAGGGGAGTCAGGAACCCAGGGTGGGAAGGGAACCTCACATTTGTTGAGCCCCTACTCAAAGCCAAGCACTGTGCTTAGTGTTCTGGAAGAGATCAGAGTAAGGTTGGGTAATGTCGCATCCAGCTTTAAAATCCCCAGGCTCAACACACTCAGCGAAGTCAAGGTCACCTGGGGTAGCCATGAGCTCAGGGTCTCAGGGAAATCTGACCCAAGTTAGCAACTGTGCTCTGCACCATCTTGCAGAGGGAGGCTTGAATGGCTTTCCCACCTGCCTAGATCTCCTAGGTTTTCCACCTGCCTAGATCTGCATCCTCTGAGGTCCCCCATTCTCTCCCCCATCCCACCCTCACCCTAATGCCTCTGCTTTAGTTGCCAGTTAGGGACAGAGGTACAGAGACGAGTGCCATCAACTTCCTGCCTTCTGGAAGCCAGTGATTCCTGCCTTCTTGGGGTCATCTAGGCCTCTGTGGACCACCCAGACTCTCTCTGCTGTTTGTGCTGGGGTTTCTGGGAGTTTCCCAAGTCGTCTCCAGTTTGCCTGTAATGCGGCCTCTTCTTCTCCATCCCGCTGCCCCTCCGGCTCCCTTCCGGCAAACCCTTGGGAAGGAGCCAGAGTTCCCTCTCCCAGCGTGCGAAAGCTCCTATTGCTGAGGGCCCTGGTCCTGACTGGCAGCTGGAGCTGTGCAAATGGACAGCCTAGCGGTGGTGTTGTCATGGGGTGGTGGCAGTCCTGAGAGGTGGCTGCTGATAGATGGCGGTCTTGGCCCGAAGTTGACTCCTTGGTGACATCTGAATCTTCCTGCCTTCAAAGCTTCATCTT
The DNA here is from genome assembly GCF_001458135.2 of Marmota marmota marmota. NCBI lineage: Eukaryota > Metazoa > Chordata > Mammalia > Rodentia > Sciuridae > Marmota > Marmota marmota. Next base: position 1,862,849 of record NW_025999977.1, on the reverse strand, counting down.
TTGTCTTCTTGCTTTCCTGAAATAAGGAATGACAAACAATCCCAGAACCCGAGCCATATGTCCCCAAATGCGTGTGGCTCAGCATTGGTCATGTTTTTCCAATTATCCCTTGTTCTGAATGCCACAGTGAAGACGCGCGTGCACACTCACACACATACCCAGGACAATTTTTAGCCAGACATTCAGGCTCCTCTTTTCCCAGAACCCCATGGCCCTTCAAGACCTTGCCCCACCCAACCCCTCCATCTCTGCTCCACACCCCCCTGCAGCCCCCTGGCCCCTGGGCTCACCCCTGCTCTGGGAAGACCATTCTCTGAAGACAGGATGTATTTATTTTTGTGTTGCCCGGAATGCCTTCCCACCCATCTTGTGATTTCTAAATCCTGGCCATCCTTAAGATCTAACATGAGGCTGTCCACCATGACAGCGTCCCAAGGCCAGCGGAATTCCTATAGCATGCAAGGACCCAAATAAGCACTTCCCAATCTCTTTGAATCTGAGACTACCTGTTTTAAAGCTTTTAAAATATTATTTGGGGCTAATTACAAAAGTAAAGCATGGTCAATGGAAAGACCGAGTTTTTAAAAAGTTGAAAATAAAAACTGCCTTATTTCTTCTATCTGGACTTAACACCATTCACATTTTTCTGAGAACTTAAAGGAAGGCCTTTATACACACACACACACACGTACACATTTTTTAAAGGAAAAGAATTGAAGGCATACTTACATATGGCTTTATAACTGCTTTTTTCCCCTCCACTCAACAATGTATTGTGAACAGCTTTTCACAAAGAATCCCTTTTTTAATGTTGAAAGATTTCATGAATGACCACATAAGAGCATTGATACTTTAAGAAGAAAAAAAAAACATTTTATTACGGAAAATTTCAAACATACAAAAGTTGAGACAACAGTATAATAATCCCCCATATACTCATCATCCAGCTTCAGTAATTATTAACATTCTCTCTTAGTTTCATCTACCCCCTGCCTTTTTTTCCCCTGAGTATTTTAAAGAAAAGCCCAGATATCATTTTATTTCACTGTAAACAACAGTTGTCTTTATAAGATCTGCTGTTTGAGAAAATGCATAGCAACCCGGAGTGGTCTGCATCCAGGACCACTTTCAAATAATCTGTGCTTCATTCGTGACAGCCACATTGATGATTTGAAAAATTGTCACACATATACGTGCAAGTTGTATTATTTATTTGGCCTTGGGTGGAAGCTTGTAGGGCATATGGATGTACAGATCCCTGGCAAGAGTTCCAGCCCACAGCCAGGCACCGCTGGTCTGATCCACTCACTCAGGCATTCAATCAAAGTCTGTCTTGCATTTTCCTCCAGTTGGTTCCCACATGTTCTTCCCTCTTGAATCCACCATTCCACTGCTAAGTCCCACAGTCCTGGATCATGTCGGCTTCCGTCCTGCACACGAGACTGTAGGTATCCAACTAAATTCTCTTCCTAGAGCTGCTTCACAGAAGAGGGTGCAAAAGGCCTCCGGGGTCTCGTTCTGCACTTGAGGAAACTGAGGCTGTGGAGGAGGGGGAAGGATTTCCACAGGGGCAGCTGGGAGGAAGTCTGAGATCTCTTCCCTTCAGACTTGCCTTTCCACCTCATGGTACTCCCTTGTGGTGGGCAGAATTTTACAGAATGGATGGACATGGAGAAACCATGACCTTGAGAATGGAATATTGTGCATCTTTGCTGAGTTCCCACTACCCAGGCTCCTTGCGAAGGCTTCCAGGGAGGTGTAGGCCCTGAATCCTACTGCTCGCCTCCTTTCCTTCCAGGTCTCCTGCCAAGGGAGTCAAATGCATAATGATAAAATCCCAAAGGGAAACAAAGTAGTAGCTTAATCTCTGGAAGCACCCTTGATCTTCCCAAGGCGTGGCTTCTCCCATAAGCTAGGTTGGCACAGGAGGCCCCGTCTGAAAGCCCCGGGGCACTTCCTGCTTCCAGCTCCCCCATACCTCAGTGGCTGGTCCTGGTGGACCATCCAGCTACAAGCTGGAAATGCATTGTCCACCCAGCCACAGGCAAGCTATGGAGGACTCAGCTGCTTTTGCCTCTGGGAGCCATGATGTTATAGCACAAAAGTGAGAGAGGGCAGGAGGCCAGCCATGTCGGCCTGGGAGGACTGAGTCCCAGGAAGTGAGAGCGTAGAGAAGGTGGGCAGCTGATGAGGGGAATGTCCGACTCTGACCAGAGCTACTCTTCTTTCAAGGGGTGAATGGGAGGGAGATGAGGGGGATGTCTAAGATAGCATTCTGTGGCATTCCCTAAATTAGGGAGATGCTAGGTGGACATTATTCCCTCTGAGTCTCTCTGAGCTGTGGGGATCAGTATCTTCTCCAGCGTGTTGACTATTTTGATCATGATCTACAGTCACTTTGTTAAACCCAGTCAGGCTGGCATCTTTGGTGGCCGCTCTGCTGTCTGAGTATTATACTTACACTCATATGATACAGAAATTCTACACATTCGTTCTTCCTTCTCCTTCTCCTTCTTTTTCACTATCCTTTTGCCAGAAATTTTAGTTCTAAAGATGAATTTTCTACCCTCCCCCTCGGCTCTCTCCCTTCCTTCTATTGGCCTGTGACTTTCAGGTCCCACTATGGGTCAGATCCTATGCTTCACCCAGGGCTTCTGCAGTTCTGAGGCTCCCAAAGTAGGAGCTGGACAGAGGCAGGGAAAGGAGAGCTTACTAGAAGAAGGGCAAAGGCCAACGTAAAGAAATGGTCCGCCATTAGACACACCCTGACTCTGTCAGTAACTAAAGAACACCCATCAGTCAATCACATCAGTAGCCACTGATCAAGCCAGCAGAGCTCCCTGATCTCCAGCCAAAGCCTTGGCAGCTGTAGCACAAAAGATGGGGACATTAACTCTTCCAGTGGTCGGGGCCATCTTGAGAATCCCAGAAATTGCTTAATAATCTCAACCATTCTGGCTCTTTCATCTGGTTTAGTACATCCATATATGTTGACTATAAAGCTAGGCATGGATACACACACACACACACACACACACACACACCACACACACACCAGCAGCAGGGGCTCCTCCTCCTTGCAGAATCATTCTACATAGTCTCCTTTCACCACCTCTTTCTCCAGTCTAAGAAGTGGGGTAAACTCAAATGAACTCAGCCATTGTATTTATTCAACTGAGCACAAGAAAAATTTATTAAGCACCTACCATGTGCCCAATTTTGGAAGAAAAAATATACAGAATTGCTTCCTTTTAAGAAGATTCTAATATGGCTAAGGTTCTAATAAGAGCTGAGTCTAACCTGCACACATTGAGGAAAAGAGAAACCATTCAATGGGACACAAGTTCTCTGTCTAGAGGTGCTTAGAAGCCCCAGAGGAGGTCAGAGGGGTTCTGTGAGATGAGTTCTGGACAGGGTGGCAACAGGAGGAGAAGAGAAGGTGCATCAGGAGAGAGATGAACGTAGGCAACAGCCGGGAGCCCGGTTCGGGAAGAGGCCAGCCCACTCTGGAGACAGACAGGAGTCAGGCCTGGGTGGAGGGCAGGTGCGTAAGCGGAAGAACGTGATCACAGGCTGGTGAGGGACAGTCGATTCCAGGGACCTGCGTCAGACACATTTGTAAGACGCTCTGCCTGGCATTTTTTCTGGAGAGGTAGGGAATTTGGGTCTGCGCGTGTATTTTTAGCTTCATCTTTTCCGCCCTCTTCTGAGCAACGATTCTAAGAGCTTTCAGCCTGAGGTCATCTGTTTTCCTAGTCCCTGTTCCAGGGAAGCAGATGCCAGTCCCACCACCTCACACGGAGGCTGCTGCCGCCCCGGCGCTGACCCCAGGAGAGCGACGTGTCCTGGACCACAGGAGCAGCCTGTGGGAGGCCGTCCCTGTGGCAGGCGCGGCAGTCCTGAGCTCTGCCAGGATGTCACCACTCGGTTCTGGCATGACCTTAGAGGAGAGTTTCTGTGAGGTCCGTTTGAAGCCCCCAGATGCTTGTCGTCAATTCCTCGGGGTCCACATGGGCACCTATCAGGCTGGAAGGCTGTGGAGGGACAAGGGGTACTAGGTCTAACCCTCAGGATTGCAAGTAGCTGCCTAGGCCCTGGTCAGAGCGGATCTGCCCGCCCTGCTCACTCCTTCTCTGCTGCTGGCTTTATTTCCTCCTTCCCTGCCACCAGGGTGGGTGTTCCGCTGCCTCTGCTTTCCCCATTTTAAGCATCTGCAGCAGCACACCCACAGGCACGCCTGGAGGGGCGCCCATTCTCTCCTTGGCTCTCTAATCCCACGTCCTAGCCTAAAGCCTCTCTTCTAGGCCCACATTTTTAAGTTCCAGGTGGACAGGAAAGGATGACTAGGAAAAAACAGGACCCAAAGCAGCTCCTGACCTTCCCTCTAGAACTGAACTCTGTCTTCAGTCACCGGTTTCTGTCAGAAGCACCAGGACCAGCCTTCTCTCCAGACCCCATCTTCCCTGAACTCTCATGACCAGTGAGACAAGAAGACGGGTTCCTTCCTTCTCGATACATCTTTTGCAATTTTGATGCATCTGCCATTTCAATCCCAGTTGTCCCTGTTACTTGTCTGGATGACCCAGTGACCTCCAGAAGGTCTCTTCCCTCAACGCCTTCATACCTGCCCCTCAGTATTGCCACTTTGCAATCCTTCAAGAGTCCCCCCTGTTACTTCTCCTGTCTCATCAAAACTCATGTTCTCTCTGGCTTCAAGGTCCTTACCTAATGCCCTCCTCTTGTTCAGCTTTAGCTTCCCTCCCTTTCCTAGTCCTGCTCTATGCCGGTCATTTTGGGTTGCTCACCATTGTGTGAACGCATCAAGCTTCTTCCTGTCCTGGGGTTGTCTTGTGGCTCATCCACCTTCTTCTCCTCCTCTCCCCATTATCTTTCAAGTCCCTAGCAAGGATTTAATTATCCAGAGGCAAACTTGACTTCATTTATCAAAGCATATACAACATTCCTGCCTGGAATTGTCCTCAGAGACAGCTTTTAAGTCACAGAAGAACATTAATTTTAGCGTTAAAATGTGTTACCTTTATCTTCACCAGAAGAGTAGGATCACCCAGGTTTCTTAGTTGGACTCTTTTGAAAAGCATAGAACACATGTAGACCTGGAAGAGATTTGTTGAGGGAAATATCAGTGAAGGACACAGAAGAGGGAGTCAGAGAAAGCCAGGAAAACCTTCCGATGACGTGCAGGTATGACCCTTGTGGAAGAGAGAGGGCAGGAAGGAGGGTCAGGGAGTGCCGCAGTCTGGCTGGGCACAAATCACGAGCCACCACACAGCTTGTAGATTCAAACAGCAACTCTTTATTCCCGAACTCACACCAGCCGTCTACAATCATGTTCTGGGGAAATCCACGTTCTCTGCCCAGATCCACCTCCACTGGGCTTCTGTCTCCCAAAATATACTGTCTGAATCCCGTGAGAACTCAAGGGGAACTCAGGCAGCAGGATACGCCCTATTCCCAGCAGGAATAATCTTAAACCTTAAACCTGGAACCTAAACCGGGAACGCCCTAAACCCGATTATCTTAAACCGGGAACACCCTAATCCGCCTTGGTCCTTGAGCAAGGTCACCTACATTCAATGTCACTGCAACATGGGGTACGCTGGCAAGGAAATTGTCATACCTACTTGGCTAATGGCTCCCAGCAAGGGAGGAAGAGTTGGAGATGACCCTGCAGTTCTAAGAAAGTTTCAACTATGATGAGGAGTCTGATGGGGAGTCCCTGAGCCTTGGTTGAAGGGTTGTTCATTTCCAAGAGCAGGTAAGTTAATACTCCTGTTGTGCTGGGTCATAGGTTGGAGCAGCCCTTGGGAAGCATGATGTGGGCACAAACGCTGTGGGGCATCCAGAAGGACAACAGCAAGTACCATCTGTCCATCTGCTCACCACAGCAGTGAGTTTTCAATGCTGCCAAATGAAGATTTGAGTGAGGACTCACTCATACTCCAAACCGTTGAAAAATTAGAGTCAAAATTATTGGAATGAACTATGTGTGCCTAAAGAGAATTGCTGGAGTAGGGAATTTGTGTTCATTATCACACTGAGTCATTATCACTATCATTACCACATGGTCCTATGACCATGACCATGACCACTGCCACCACCATCACTACAACCACTACCATCAGTACCATATCATTGTCACTATTGTCATCACTACCATCATGGTTACCACCACCACCATGACCACCACCATCATCACCACCATGACCACCACCATCATCACCACCATTTTGCTACCCAAACCACTATTGCCATTGTTATTACCACTGCCACTACTACTACCAACACCACAATCATTACCATTACAATTACTGCCATCTTTATCACCACCACAAAAACTGTTTTGCTGTGGTGACCTGGGTAATGCATCATCTCTGTGAATCTTTCTTTCATTTTTTTCCAGTTAGCAAATAATTACAGGGCATCTGCTTTGCTAGACCCCTGTATGAAGGAGAGAAGGCTGAGATTATTGTTAAATCTGACCAACTGCCAATTCTAAGGCCAAAGAATCAATGACGTTGCCTGAAGATGGACCATACTCAAGGCTTTATGGAAACAGTGGTCATGGTAGCTGCAGAATGGGAAGTGACCTTGCCCTGAGGAGTATATCCAAGGACAATAAAAGAGATTTTATATTTTATCCAGTTCCTGTGAGGAGCAATAAATGCATTGCTAAACTCCAGGACCTCAGGAATGAAGAGAAAATTCAGTGGAGAAGTTGAGTCTCACACTTGAGCTCAGACCTGCCGAGGCCTAGGGGTAAGGCCTCCCCAGGGCAGTACAGCTTCTTATGGCTGAGCTGGGCCTGTGATCCTCGGCCACCAATTGTTCTCTGGAGCTGCTGGAGGAGAATGGTGGCTGGGGTGGGGCCTGTCTGGGATGGGGACAGGAATGTTGCTAGAGTACAGCTCAAGGGTGAAATGAAGGCCATAGACCCTGGGTGATGACAGAGGCAGCTGCCACAAGCCAGAGTCCCAGCCACATCTGGGTTGCTGATTGCACAACCCAGCTGTCGGCTGGGTCTCTGACTCCCCAGTGGGATGGGCTGGCTGGGAGACTCGAGGAGGGTAAACTAAGCTGGAGGCCTTGGGAAAGTGCAGCACCTGCAGATGGCTCTGGTGAGTCCCTCTTCCTTTTAGAGGGTGCCCTGGCTGAAGATGAAAGTGGGGGTGGGGAGTTGAGGGAGCCTTTTTAGTTCTTAGCCTTCCCTTTGTTTTGTTCTCTCTGTGACTCTCATGTTCCTAAAAAGGGAATTTCCACAGTTCCCTTCCCACCCATCCTGGGGACTGGGCAGAGGTGGAGGGTGAACTGAGGGGCAAACGAGAGATGGAAATTCCCTTAAAGTTGGCAAGAGTGGAGGGTGCCATGTACAGGACTGAATCCATGAATCTGTGGCTTCTAGACCCTTCCAGGAAGGAGGCGTTCTTCCTCCACTCCACCCCAGCCCCCACACTCTGCTCAGAACCCCTCTGCTCCCACGTGATCTCTCTTCTCTGGAACCCGAAAGTGATTCTGATCCTGCTTGGGCTGTCCACTCTCTCGTCCATCTGTGTCCCTCATCTGACCTCTCTGCATGCAGATGTTACTTACAGCTGGGACTCAGCAAGAGGAAGGCAGAGCCCTGATTCATCCCTGAGGTCAAGAGCTGTGTCTAACTTTGAGAAAGGAGTTCCCCCAGGCCTCCCCAACAGGACTGGGGTTCCTGAGGGACTGGGTATAGAGTACTCCAGGGAGGGAGGAGTCGGGGGAGAGGGCTTCCTTATTCTCATGATCAATAGGATCTAGGCTCTGTGGGGAAACATACATTGCAGCTAATTTTTTTTTTTTTAATTTTAGTTTTTTTAGGACCAGGGATTGAGCTCAGAGGCACTCAACCACTGAGCCACATCCTCAATTCTCAGTACCATTCTGTATTTTATTTAGAGACAGGGTCTCACTGAATTGCGTAGAGCCTCGCTAAATTGCTGAGACTGGCTTTGAACTCGCCATCTACCCGCTTCAGCCTCCCAAGCCACTGGGATAACAGGTGTGTACCACTGCACCCGGCATTATTGCAGCTCTTTTTAGTGATCTATTTTTTTTCCCCCTAAGAACTGGCACAAGATCCAGAAAATACTATATTTCCTCAAATCTAAGGTGCTATTGATTATGAGGAGTATTTATTGATGTAATAATAAGTTTTTGTTCTGTCATTTGGTGAGTGGCTGGGAGCCTTGAGGTGGGAGTAGGGATGAACTTCTGCAAGGACTCTTTTCTTTTACGAGCAGGATTTTTTAGCTTTCCAACATGGAGTCAGATTTCTCACTGTCTAGGTTTCTTTCTTCAGTGGTGACTTGGATAGAGGTGAGATGACCGAATGGGAAAGTAGAATTATCTCTCTCCTTTCCAAAATAATATTTCCAGGAGATATTAAAAGACACCTCTAGGTTATGTTCAGATACATCTAGGGGCAGGAATCCCAAAGAAATTGTCCAATCTCAGGACCACTGGAGGGGGGATTTCTTCTTCAAGTGGAATTGAAATACATCTCCTTGGCTTCTGGTCCAACCTTAGGGATCACACAGAACAAGTTTTATCGCTTAAGAAAATGGCCTATCTTCTTAGATTTTCTCTTCTTTCAATGGAATGTTCATACCCAGGATTGTCCTTTTCAAACATGACCTTCCGATCCCTCCTCCACTGGATGTCTCTTCTATTTGTCAACATCCTGTTTAAAGTGTTCAACCCACAAGTGAACATACATCAGAAATGGGGACCTTACCCAACAATGACTTGCACATTTTTTCCGTTCTAAAAAGGCACATATTTTGTGTCTCCACGTTTGTTTTCTACTAAACTTGTAGTTTATTAAAATTCTTATGCCCTTTGAACCTTAGTTTCCCATATCCAGGAGGTTGTTTTCTTGCACCTTAATATAGGATTTTGCACTAAGCCTATATTTATAAATACTTTATTTCAATAGAGTCACTTTATAATCTCAGCCAGTATATTAGTCTCCTATAGTCACTGTGACAAATCATCACAAGCCCAGTGGTCTAAAAACAACACAGATTCATTACCTTATATCTCTGGAGATCAGAACTCCAAAATGGGTTTCACTAGGCTAGTATGGCCAGGGCTCTGTTCCTTAAGAGGCTCTAGGAGAGAATCGATATCCTTGCTTTGTCCACTTTCTATAAGTTGCCTACATTCAATGGCTTGTAGCCCCTTCCTTCACATATAGTCTCACATCTTCAAACCCCTCTCCAACTCTGCTCCCATCATCAAATCTCCTGGGCTGGCCCTTCAAAGGATTCTTGTGATTACATTTGCCACCCCCTCCTGACCCCAGATAGTCTAAAATAATTTCCCTTTCTTGCATGCTTCACATGACCATGTCTGCAAACTCCCTTTAACCACACAAAGTAACAAGTACCAAAAATTAGACTTGGATACTTTGGGGGGAGGCGACATTTTTCATCATCCCATCAAGATATTATTGGCTCCTGACTCTACCACATAGTGTATTAATTATTTCTGTTGTTAGTTGTAGCATTTGCTAAATTGATTAACATCTAGCTGTGGTTTTCATCCAAATTATGGATGAGGGCTGGGATGTGGCTCAAGCGGTAGCGCGCTCACCTGGCATGCGTGCGGCCTGGGTTTGATCCTCAGCACCACATACAAAGATGTTGTGTCCGCCAAAAACTAAAAAATAAATATTAAAAATTCTCTCTCTCAAAAAAAATTATGGATGAAAATGGCAAAGCAGGAGCTAGTATAGACTAAAAACTAAAATCCTTCTTCAGGCCAACACTGATTCATTAACACTCACCAGTTATGATCCATCATATAGTCAAAATTCTACAGATAGCCAATCTCCTTCCCTCCCCTGGTCCCTTTTCTTCCATTTTTCTTCTATTCTTCTTTGTCTTCTTTACATGAATCTGATGTGTACAAATATTGCACCAAATTCCAAAATAAAGGACACACAAAAAAATATTTTTGCTTTTAACCTTTCTGTGTCTTATGTTACAGTGTGTCTTTAATACAGCTTAGCTGTATCTTTAAATATCCAATATGAAAAAAACTCACTCTTTAAACTGGCAAATTGAGTTAACTGCATTCACTATGATTGCTCATTCATTCGGATTATTTCTATTATCTTAATTTAGACTTCCCATTTCTTATTTTCTTTTTACTCCTCCCTTTTCTTTTATTCTTTTTTAATTTTTTCAGTTATAGATGGACACAATATCTTTATTTTGTTTATTTATTTTTATGTGGTGCAGAGGATCGAACCCAGTGCATTACATGTGCGAAGCAAGTGCTTTGCCACTGAGCCACAACCCCAAACTCTGTTCCTGTATTCTTTGGGATTATGGGAGGGTTTAATATTTGATGATGTCTCTCTTAGTTGGAAGACAGAAATTTCTTTCTTTCTTTTTTTTTTAAGGGAACTTACATTTTTTTACATTGCTACTTAACAATATCTGAAGTTCTCAATGTATCCACTCTCTTTCTAAATAATACAAGGAAGAGCAGCCTCAAATGCTTTCATGTTATTTTCCAGTACTTTACTCTCATAAGTAATATCTGGTGAGAAAGGTTGTTTAATAGAATCAATGCTTGTTTAGATTTATTTACATGCTATTTAATCTGCTTACTATAGTTTCTCACATCCCACTACCAACCTCTGTGGACAGTTTCTTTCTTTCGGAGAGGCACCCTGCAGACAGTTTTTAAATGAGGGCTTGTGAGGAGTGTAGACCTGCTGTTTTATAGAAATACTGTTATTTCATTTTCTCTACTCAATTATACTTCAGATAGGTATAGAAATCACCCTTCTCAATCACCCTTTGAAAACGGTCCAGTTGTCACGAGACCTCTGTTGGTTGCCGATGAAAAGTCTGCTGTCAATTTAAATGGTGTTTCTCTGTGAGTAACCCTTTTACTCTGGCTCCTTTTAGCATCTTCTCTTTGCCTTTTGGGTTCTGCAATTTCACTATGAAATATCTAGGTTTCAATTTGTTCTATATATTTTTTATTTTTATTTTTTGTGGTACTGGGGATTGAACCCAGGGATGCTCTAGCACTGAGCTACATCCCCAGCCCTTTTTATTTTTTATAAAATAAGAAGTCAGGGTCTAGATAAGTGGCCCAGGTTGGCCTTGAACATGAGATCCTCCTGCTTCAACCTCCAAGTCACTGTAATTACAGTTTTGCACCACTGCCTCTGAATTTGTTTTAATTTTTCCTGTTTGAGACTCCTATTTCTCGAATTGTGAATGATCATGTCTTTCACCAAGAACATGACAAGTTCTCAGCCATTCTTTTTTTTTTTTTTTTTGCATGATAGAACCCAGGAGTGCTTAGCCACTGCGTCATATCCCAGCCCTATTTTGTGTTTTATTTAGAGACAGGGTCTCACTAAGTTGCTTAGAACCTCACTAAGTTGCTGAGGCTGGCTTTGAACTTGAGATCCTCCTGCCTCAGCCTCTGGAGCTGCTGGGATTACAGGCCAATGCCACTGCTCCTAGCTTCAGCCATTATTTTTTAAACATTGCCTCCTCTCATCCTTGTTCTTCCACTCAGAAATCTCTTTTAGTAACATCTATTTTTCTCTTTCTACCTGCCACATTTCTTCCTTTTGTTTATTTGTTTTGTGGTACTGGGATTAAATCCAGGGCCTTGTGCATGTTAGGGAAGCACTGACCCATACCCCAGCTCATGTTAGTGGTTTCATATTTAATTAATTTTTTTTTGTTGTTGTTGTTTTTGTGAGACAGGGCCCATCTGTGTTGCCCATGTTCTCAAACTCCTGGGCTCATGCTACCCTCCCACTTCAGTCTTCCAAGTAGTTAGAACTACAGGTATATACCACCACACCTGCCTGTCTGTCACATTTTTTAAAAACTCACATTTGTACTTTCCATTTCTTTTTCGTTCTGGCCTGCAATTTGGATAATATCCTCAGAACATCTCCAGTTTACTAATTTTCTTGGTAGCTGTCTTTAGTATGCCTGTTCATTGAGTTTTCAATTTCGATGATTCTATTTTTTATTTCTAAAAGTTCTTTGTGCTTTGTTTTCAAAATTTCCAGGTATTTTTAGAGATTGTCTTTGTAGTTCTTTTATTTAGTCTTTAATATTTAAAACATTTAATTTATAGTATCTAAGAGTTCTATTATCTGAATTCTTTGGAGTCTACTCCAACTGCTTATTTTGTTCACTAATTCTCATTCATGACAGAATTTTTTTCATCCAGAGTTTCATCTTCCTGGGTCCTTATTTATTGAAATGTGGTGCTATTTGTTTGGGTTTGGGTTCTTTAATTTTCTTTGTGTGCATTTGCTCTTTCCTGGCATGCTAGGGACAGCACTGAGATGAACTTGCTTTTCATAAGGCTCCTGTAATGAGTATAAACGTGAAGCCCAAACTTGCATGAGGAATGGATGGTTTAAAATTCTCAGAGGATTTTTTTTTGCCACCTTTATGTCATAGACAGAGAAAATAAGTAGCTAAATTTATTCTATTCCATCCTTGCTCTAAGGTATATGTCAAGATTCTGACAGTATGAAGGGAGATAAATTTGAACTCTTTGACTTTCAGGAGTCCTTGCCTGATCTTCTGTTTTTGCATGGGCACTAACACCCAAGAGTCTTGACTTCTGAGTTTGAGAAACCTCTACACAGCAAGGCATCATCTAAAACATAACCTCTTACTAAGTGGGAACTCACCAGACTTCTTTTACATGATGGAGAATAGACCAATAGAGAGGAATCTGATGACTTTTCAAAATACGTTAATATAATTTTGTTATCTTATCCAGCATTCAGTCTGATGGACACTGTGTAAGCATCATTTTATTTAATTCTCAGAACAACTCTAAAGGTGGATTATTTTTCTCATTTTATAGATGAGGAAACAAAGGTTCTAATAGGTTAAGTAATTTCCTCCAGATCTGTGGTTAATTAGTAGCGGAGACAGACCTTCATCCTAAATTTGATAAATGCCGCAGTCCAGGTTTTCTCTCATTGTGTATGCATATGTATGTGTATTTATCTATTTAAAATCATATCTCCTTCCATATTGAATATATATATATATATATATATATATATATATATATATATATATATATATGTTACACCATCTGTGCTTCCCCTCAGCTAATGTCTTAATTCCTAATTTAATTGTAGAAGAAAAGCATTTGAAAGATGAGTGACCATGACCTCTACTGGGACCTCTTTGCTATCAAGCTTCCCCCCAGCAAACCCCAAGATCACCTCTGCTCTGGTCATTGATGGACCTCTGAACTGCTGCAGCCGGTGTCCTCCTCTGCCTGGGTTTTGCGGGATTTTCTTGGGCTCCTTGACTCCTTTGTTAGGAATTTCTTCCTTTGGCTTCTTAAATTCTGCCTGTTCTTCATCTTCTTTCCTTTCCTTCTCTCCATCCTTCCCATATCTTAAGTATGGTTAGTTTCCTCACTTCCCTTCCCTTTCCTTGACTCTTCTTCTTTGACTCCCCTTTCTTCCGAGTGGTCTCACCAATCCTGTGGCTCTACGCAGGTACTCTTTAATTTCCACCTCTAGCTCGGGGCTGTCACCCCCAACTTCAGACCCCTAAGGGCACCCATCTAGATGACCACAGAGGACTCAAATTCAATGTATCCACATCCACACTCATCTCCTTCCCGTAAAATCCCCCTCAGTCCCATCACAGACAATACCCCATCATCTCCCATCCATGCACAGAGCTCTGGTTTTCTTACACCTGCCATGGGATGGCCTAACAAAGTCTCTCAGCCCGTGATTCACTCCCAGGCTCCCATGTTCCTGTGGTCTCACTTCCATGGTCTTGCTCTTGTGTCTTGTTTTTCTTGAAAGCCTCTCCTTGCTTATTCCTACTCATTTCTAGTTTTCAAATTCTTCAAGATTCTTCTCAAAAAAAAGGAGGAGTTAAAGGTCTGAGAGACCTTTCCTGACTTCTGCCTCCTTTAAACAAACCCCTTCGCACTTCCTAACAGATTTTGCCAGGGCCCATATCCATTGCCTTTCCAGGTCAGAGCATTTGGCCTTGGCTTCCAACTACCAGCACCATTTTGTTTTCCAGCTAAGATTCTTCGTCCTCTTGCACCAGGATAGAAGGATAGGGATGTCAGTGCTGTCTGAAAGCAACTTGGACCAAGACCTACCCAGATCCCTCACTGCTGGGTGAAATGACTGAGTGTCTTCTACTGGCCCCCAGAAAATCCCCAGTGGAATGAAACTCCAGCTGCCTGGAGTGGTGGCTGTTTTGCTGGGGCATCTGTTGACTAACCTCCCTTCCCTGATGTAGGTCCCCCGGTCAGAGCTGGTGATTCTTGGAAACCCCTTTCAAAGAAACTACTTCATTCAAATCCTTTCCTCAGGGTCTGCTTCTAGGACATGTGGAATCTGTGTTCCTCTCTGTGCGCTCTTGATGGGCTGCTGGCTCTCCTGTCAGATGCTTCACTAGACTGGACAGGGTTTTACCTTAGCCCTGGTGGCGTCCCTGCCTACCCAGGAGGATGAGGGGACATAGTTTAATGAAAGGTTTCAGAGACCACAGAGAAGGAAGTAAGGGCCCGTCTGTGGTGATTCCCATCTGTCAGAAGGCAGGTGCTGGACTCTCACTGGGGGCGGTGCCTGTGTGTGTGTGCATGTGTGTGTGCGTGCATGTGTGTGTGCACCTGTGTGTGCATGTGTGTGCATAATTGAAGCCACGTGAGCAGAACACCCATAAGAGAGAGGAGGTGCTGGAGAGAGTAGAGTCCTTAGTGGTGTGGGCCCAGCCTGTGGAGGGGCTGCTGATGAGTGGGGATGGGAAGTGGTTCCCAAAGGCCTAGCTGAGGCTGTTGAGTGGGAGAAGAGCAAGCAGTTAACTAGAATATTGTCACAACCTTGGCACACTCGCTTAGGCCCCACTTCACTACTGGAGTGTCCAAAGTTTCCCCTGGGCCAGCGGCAGCCAGAACCCCAATGCCCCAGGTACCTACCATCACCTGTTCATCCATCTATGGAGTCCACCTGCTCTTGGTGAACCAGTGCCCCTCCTCAGAGGCTAGGGGCCCCCTCCAGGGCCTGGACTCCCCAATGTCCTGACCCTTAGGTCAGATACTTCCCAGAAGTCTGCTCTGGTATTGCCCTGGCCGTCAGCTCTGAGTTGTCCCTGACTCATTCTGGTCCTTTCCCTCTGTCCCTTCAGCACAGGCCTGGGATCCCCATGGAGCTTCTGGCCGAGCTCATCTCCCCTCTCCTGTTCTCAGCCCAGGCCACACCAGCCCCTCCCATCCTTTAGGTCTCTGTCATGATGCCATCTCCTCCCAGGGATCCTGAGTCTATCAGGTCCTCCCAGCTCCACTTTGTCCTCTGTCACCTCCAGGAATTACATTGTTTACTTCTTTACCAACTGACTGCCTTCACTAGCATCTACTTTCCATGAGGGTGAAGACATTGTCTTATTCTCTGAGGTGTCGCTGGCACCCACACAGTGCCTCACACACAGCAGGGACCATCCTGGGAAGTACAAAGGAATGGGCCCTATGCTTGGAAACTCAGTCTTCAGGGAAGGAGAGAGAATGTACAGAGTTCCCAAGCTGAAGGCTTCCTGGAGCAGGTGGGTCTTGCGTAGGACCCAGAATAATAGGGAAGGTTGGTGTGAAGACGTAAGGGGCAGCGTGCCAACGGGGGACTCTTCCCCGAAGGCCTGTGTGCTGCGAGGTGAGGTGGGGGTGTGGGACTCAGGGAGAATTCTGGAAGGTTGGGACAGCAAGGAAGATGTAGTGGCTTTGTCAGGTGACAGAATTCTCTCTGTGGCCTCTTCCTCACTGGTGCCACACCACCCATCTCTTGTTGGTGATGGCAGCCATGGTGGCATAAATGACACGGTGGTAGTGGTGATATGGTAGTGGAGAGAACAGGGGACTTTCAGGAGAACCAAGATCAAGTCTGAGCCTTGACATTTTGACATTCACTCACCGTGTAGGCTACCTGGGCAATCCAGTCCTCACTTCACTCATATGCGATGCCAATGGCTCATTTATTTACTCAGCAAGTATTAATTGAGTACTTGTATATACCAGTACTGTCCATTAGACGAGAGGGTAACAGGGAAGGGAGAGTGGGGAGGGAAGAGGCTGAGGCTGGGGAAGGTCACAGCAGGAATGAAGCTGTGGTAGGTGACCAGTGACCAGGCCAGCATACCATCTGCTTAAACCCACTCTTCCCAGGAGCATCTCTCAGCAGAGACAAAGCCTGGACAAGGAGGCCCCCGGGGGTAGAAGTTCAGGCCCCGGGTCCCAGGCTCCAATCTGAGAGACCTGATTTGAAAACCACTGGCCAGAGAGACGTTCCCCTGATGGAGACCATGAAGCTGTGATTATTCAGGGCTCCTGGCAGAGTTCCTAGCAAAAAGGTCATAGGAAGTGACTGGTATGGTAATTTCAATGAGTGAAAAGTCCACATTCCGGTTGAGATCCAGGGTGGAGTTGTTCTCCTTGTTCTGTTTCTCATGCTCTCCTCAGTTGCACAGAGAACTTCCACCAGCCTCGGCAGGCCTGGGCTGGCCCCTGATTCCAGTGGGACAAGGACTACTACAGTTCCCCAGTATCTGGTTCTCCTCTTCTCCTAGGTTCATAAGAGGATGGTACTTCCTCACCCTCTAGAAATTAAAAGAGTCATATGACTTGCTTTGGCCAACCGAGTAAGGTCCACACCTTATCTGGTGGAAAAATTTAATTGACCTCACTCAACGCTCCATCTCTAGAGCTCTCTTCACTTGTTGGCAGCCATGGGACCACCTGCTGATAAGGAGGAGTAACATTCAGACATCACACAGAAGACCCTGCTGGACAGTCTTCCTGTCCATTGTTATGTGACGTCACTAAGGCTTGAGGATTTTTGTTACTGTATCATAACATGGCCTAACCTGACTGATACCAAGCTGACCACAACATGCCTTCTGTGGGAGGGATGGAAAGTGGACAAAGAAGGGTCATATTCCAGAAGTTGATAAAGCATTTAGGGGAAATGGAATCCTTTCTTAGGCTTAATTCTGATCAGCAAGAAAAGTGAAGTGAGGGGAATTCAGATGGATAGCTACCATTACAGAGCCAGTGAGATTTCTGAAAGCTCTGAGAAAAATTGTCAGGCATTTAGTGGGTCTTCCTCTATTTTTTCCTATAACAGTTATGGGTTGAGTGCCAGGAACAATGTTATGACATGGGACACAAAAATAAAACCAAGGCCACTGCTCTTGAGAAGCCCATAGCCTAAAAGGGAACAGAAGCTCTTTTTGCCCTAAAATCTTAACAGAAATGCTATGAGGGGAATCTTGAGTGACTCTGATGGAAGGGAAGACAAGAAGCTTACACTTAGATGTGAGAGGCATGGACCCAAGATGTAAAGAGAGGGTCACAGCCCAGGTTGAGAGAAACCAAAGTTACTTCTCAGTCCCTAATTTCACACACACTTATTGAGCATGTACTATGTGCCAGACATGCTTCTAAATGGTAGGAGGATACAAAGGTAGACAAAGAAAGCCTGGAGAGAATCCATATTGGACGACAAAGCAATAAGTATACAATAAGGGTTATGAAGAAGGGGTTATTATGGAATGAGGGGCTCTGAGTGGGCATTTAGAAAAGGCTTTGGTCGATGGAATCTAAGTAGAAGTTCACATTCACCACTCATCCACTCATTCAGTTCTACTTTTGTGCCCTGGTAAACCTGGAGCTGTCTGGTAGGCACTGCATTCAGATGGGAGGCCCAGAGTCCTGCTGAATTAAGGCAGGCATGTCCCCAGGGCAGCAGCAGCAAGCACTGCAGCCTTGCAGATCATGGATCACGGTAACAGGGAGATCAAGCTACCAGCCTGAGCCAAGCCACAGTCTAAGGAAGGAAGGATGTCAGAGCTCTGCAAAGAGCCAAGCCACAATGTCACTGTCTGAGAAGACAAGGCTCAGGTCAGAAAGGGGGGCTCAGGGGAGCTTTTAGGAGGAGACCAAGGTGTGACCAAAGCCTTGCTGTGGCGAGAGCTAGCTGCACACGTGTGTGTGTGTGTGTGTGTGTGTGTGTGTGTGTGGCAGGGGTTGCTGACCACATGCACTAGAATGATTTGGACTAAGAAAATTTTAAGAGAGACCTGCCCAAGAGAAGGATCACATACCTCTCCATAACAGGCGGAGTTTATGACCTGAGATTTACTCTGTACCAGGGAATACTAGCCCTTGCCATCCTGCAACTGGTCAGTGAAAGCCCATGTCCAAGGTGCACAGCCCAAAATCTGTCCCCGGGGGTCTGCATGATCAACACGTAGCTGTCACTAGCTGAGCTTCTCCGACTGGGGCCACTAGTCCACCAGGCTCACCATTGAGGAGGTGGGAGAGCCCCCCAGGGCCTTCTGGACTGGCTGCAGACAAGGCTGCCCCCCCACAGGCCCACTACTGGGGGCCCTGGGGCCCCGTGCCTGTTTCCCTTGTCTTAGGCCAGGACTCCAGGGCTCTCAGGGCTCTTTTCACATGTGTGTGTGATTTTTGGGTTTATATTGGTCTTTTTCTGTCTTTAATTAAATTCCTTTTGGAAAATATCCATCTCCCCAGAACCAAGGGATTAAAAATTTTCAGTTTTTTTTTTTTATTTATTTTTGTTTTTGCCTCATCTGTGTCCGTGGCTTGGGACCCTTTGTGATGACTGATTTTCATGTTGGGGACAGCAGGCACCCAACTGAGCTGTGTGTCTGGGAGTGAGAGGTGGTTCTGACTGAGGTGACAACTTAAGGCCAGGCAGGTGGCAAAGCCAATGAAAATCTCTGCCCCTTAATCTTACATTACCTCCCCTAAATACCCTTCCTCAGGGAGCTTCCCACAAGACCATAGTTCCCAACACCTACCATTGTCAGCCCTGACCCCCCACTGCCTGGTGCCTCCTCTTTTCTAGACCCTTCTCTTCATCCTGTGTGGTCAGTTCCCAGCTTGGACGCTCCACCATCAAAGGGAGAAGACAAAGCCGGCTTGTTGCTCTATTTGTCTTGGGAGAGCTTACCCCTAGGAGAGCCTCCCGGCCTCCCTGGCCAGGAATAGCACCAAATCTACAAGGCCAGCCTGCCTGCCCCGCCAGACCTTCTGAATTGCTTGTTTTTATTAAAATTCTTCTGCACGCGCAATCCCGGATGGTGTGTGGATCTTGGATGGGGCAGTGTGGGGGACCCGAGGAAAGGAAGGCCTCAGGCTTATTTGGCCTGCTATTTATTGGCTGGACTTTGCCGAGTAATAGAGAATGGAAGTCCATAAAAGTGACCCAAGATTTGTGCCCCAGAGCTGGACAGGGTGTGACACAATATCCACAGCTTTGGCTGGGTCTGGGTTACTGATCCCCAGACATACAGAAAGCACCCAGAAGAGCCCAGGAATGGAAAAATGACAGCGCCCTATGTTGCTGGGCAAGATCTGTAAGAAGGCTCCCTCTGGGTTCCTACCTGCAGGCTCCTGCAGAAAGGGGTCTACTTGGCAACCGTTGCAAGCAGCATTCCAAAGCAGATGGAACCACTTGTGACCATTTGAGCTGTATAGATACTGCTGGGAGCAAGGTTGGGTACCTTGGCTTCCAGTCTTACCCTAGTGCAGGCCTGATCCCAGGCTCCAAAGCCCATACCCCTCAAGGTTATGGGTGTCACCTCCTCAGGCCCAGATACTTCTTGCCTAGACTTGGAGGAACCAATGGCCCCAAACTCCAGAATAAAATCTCTTTTGCATGGTTGGACTTAGGCGCAGAAATTCCATTTCCATCCTTCCATCCAACTGACCTGGAGACTGATTTCCTTCTTGTCCCCTGATCCCCACTCTCCTGGGCCTTCACGCCTTCCTTCTCCTGGAAGGCCCTAGGCAAGACAGACCATGGCAGACCACGGTGCGGGAGCTTCCAGCCAGAGTACACTTTTCAATGTCACAGCAGAAGACCTATGGGTCTGCGCCCAACAGTCTGGGCTCTGAGGCCCTGGTGAGGTGACCACCCCCCCGAAGACCTACGGGGATGTGATGGAGGGTGGAGGGGTGGGGGAGCAGTTTTCAAGTCAGGAAATTGCAAAAGTTCCAGCATGCACAGCCAAAGGTTCACTGTGGAAAATTTCAGGCTCCAAGCAGGGCTCCAGAGGAGGAGGAAAGGAGCAATAGGGCCAAGATGCTTGTCCTGGGCTTCCCAGGCCTGGGCCCTCCCCCACTGGCAGGAGGTGAGCTGCAGGCCCAGGCAGCTGTTCTCTAGTAGAAAACCATATAATCAGTGCTGGCTCAGCACCTTCCCTACCAGGCAGAGGAAAAAACACCCACACAACAGTCCTGGCTCCCAGGGGAATGCTATAGAGGAATCCCAGTCCTCCCTGTTGGAGGGCAACCGAGGCACAGTGAGAGGGAAGTGTCAGTGTAGGGGATTGTCTCTCCCTACACAAGGAGAAGACTCCTAGTTGGGCAGAGGAAGGGGAGGATAATCATGGAGGGAGATTTAGGGAAGAAGGGGTGGTCGTGGCTGGGGCATCCTTCCCCTGTCCTCAGATTCATTGCGGGGGCTTCCTCGAGGCTCAGGGTAGCCCAGGATCAAGTGATGGAATGCAATGGAAGGGGCGGGGGTGCCAGGCAGGAGCGGCTGCAGCCCTGGCCCAGCTGCCAGCCAAGACTTCCTCTCCCCTGTGGGTCCCTGCTTGGCCGCCACGCTGCAAGTGGCAGGGCTCCCACCTGTCATCAGGAATCACCAGGGCCCCCCAGACACCCCGCTGACCCCGCGTGGGGCTGGGACCGTTAGAGATCAGGCCTGGGGGGGGGGGGGGGAAGCCGCCCGCCCGCCCGCCGCCACCAGCATCTCCGCCGCCTGACTTGGGCCTCCTCGGGCTCCTGGAGCCGAGCCGAGAGCGTGCAGCCCGCCGGCTTGCGGCTGGGGATTTCACTCGGAGCCGCTGCATTTGGAACCCATTATTTAATCATTAATTTCCTCCTCTCGTCGACCCCTTCCACCCCGCCTCAGCTCGGCGCCCCCGCCCCAGATTAGATCTCCACGTGGTGCTTTGCAGTGATCCCTGACAGGGCTTCTGTGCTGGGGACCGCGGGGAGCGGGTGGGGGGGGAGGCTCGGGAGCTGGAGGCGGGACCTGTCCCGGGGCTGCTCAGTCGGTTGGTTGGGAGAAGAGAGGGGGCAGCCAAGGCCTGGATCTGCGCGTCCGGGAGGATGCCAAGTGTCCACATCCTGACCCCAGGAACTTGGGGTGTGTGCTGCGCCTGCCTGGGGGTGTCAGCGCAGTAGGTTTCTCGAGCTCAGGGCAGGACCAGCCAACTCCAAGAAGCTTCAAGCCTCCGATGCCAGCCGTGGAACTCCCTGTCCCCTTCTCCCTGGGGCAGGGGTTATGGAGGTGAATGAGGGAGAGACTAAGGCATGGGCAGTGCCCTCCCAGGTCCTGAGGATCCTGCACCCCATCCATGAGGAGTGGTACCCTGAGGACACTGCACCTGGAGTGGGAGAGATGCCACTGGAATATGGAAAGGAGCAAACATTTAGCAGGTGCCTCCTATATACTTGTACCTTCATCACATCTTTTTTTTTTTTTTTTTTGGTACTGATGATGAACCCAGCAGGGCTTAACCACTGAGCCACATCCCCAGCCCTTTTCATTTTTAAAATATTTTGAATATTTCTAAGTTGTTATAGGCCTCACTAAGTTGCTGAGGATGACCTCAAACTTGTGAGTCTCCTGCCTCAGCCTCCTGAGATGCTGGGATTACAGGTGTGCACCTCCGTGCTCTCCCAGCACATGTTTTTTTTTTGATGTTGTTGTTACCACTAGCAGCAGCAGCATCGATAAGCCTTATCCAGTGCTTTCTTGTGTCAGATGATGCTTTAAATGCTTTCCATTTTTACCTTACTATGCCCTTCCAGCAGACCTACAAGGGAGGTGTTACATTTATGTTTACTTTAAAATGGGGATTTTTGAGGCTCAGAAATATGAATTCAGTTGCTCAAATCCAGAAGGAGCAGAAACAGGATATGAACTCCATGCTTTTCCCACTGTCTATTGGGTAAACTTCATGAGCTGGGCACAAGTCTACACACAGTCCACCTCTACCCTGCCTTACTCCTCATTCCCAGGAAAAGCTGGCCAGCCTAGAAATCTACTGGCATATCTCCATAAGAGATGGAGAAGAGACAGAGGTCCTTTTCCCACACCCCATTCACAGCAAAATGCCCTTCTTTATCTCCCATCCTGAAACATTCATCTTCTTTCAAGGCCCAGCTCAGCTAAGCCTTCCCTGACATTCCCAGTCTCTTCTCTGAGACACATTTCTTAAAGGCTGACACCCATCACTTGCCCTGTGCTGTTCTCCAAAAGTTTCCTGGGGGTGAGACTTTTCTCTCTTGAGCCTGCAGATCCTTGAGAAAGAGCATCAGAGAACCATGTGTGGCAGAGGCAGGGACCAAAGGGCAGGTGTGCAGGCTCCAGCTCTGCCCACCAATGCTTTACCACTGCCCACACCCCCAGACCTGGGAATGAGTGTGGGAATCGAGAGAACAGGCTCCCTTTCCTTCACATGCTTACTGTTGATTGCTGAGGGAACTTGTGGAGGGCTAACATTCTTGTTTTGATGTTGCTTTCTAGTCTCAGAGCCCTTTTCCCAGCTTGGGGGAAATACCTAACTAAAGGAATCCTGGAGCAAGACAGATCCCATTTTCCACTTGCGGTAGATGCTGAAGCCAGATGCTTCCTTCGGGCACTTGGGACTTGGGCTTCTTCATCAGGGCTGAAGACACCTGCTTGGACTTTAAGCCAGGACAAGGAGGAACGATTCTGGTGGTGGCTGCAGTAGCAGCCTTGTGTTTTGAGGGGTGGCAGCAGCACCTGCTGGGCCCACTGTGGTGCTCAGGGCTTGTAGGTCTAGCATGCTCTGGGATG
The DNA here is from genome assembly GCF_001458135.2 of Marmota marmota marmota. NCBI lineage: Eukaryota > Metazoa > Chordata > Mammalia > Rodentia > Sciuridae > Marmota > Marmota marmota. Next base: position 1,839,904 of record NW_025999977.1, on the reverse strand, counting down.
TCTGTGCATATATTATGAGATATCTGGCTTTTCAGCCTTCCCTGCTCCCATCTGTCTTCTCAGCCCGTCTTTCTAGCCTTCTGTGCAATTCTGGGGGAAATTGAATAGCCTTTCTCTTCTTTAATCAACCAAAGTTTCTGTGGTTTGCAGCTGGCACAACCTGGATTCTCAGAGCCTTCAATTACCCACCTTATACCCCTACTTTGGAATCTACTCAGCCTGAAGCCTGGACACCCAGACAAGATACCAAGCTGACATGCTGTCCAGTGCCAGTATTGATTTCCCAAGTCAGACACTCACTCTCCCAGAAGACTCCGAAGTAAGGACATGTGACATAATGAATGAGGAGAGGCTTTTGGAGGCCAGAACCAGGGATTAGTCCCAGCCCTATCTTTTCACAAGAGATGTATTACTTGACCTTCTTGGACCAAAGTTTTTGCAATCTGCAGAGTAATAAAGCTTGTTTCATATCAGTTACTGCAAAGGCTCAAAATGAACAAAAACAAAAGTGAATAAACACTTATTTATTCAGCAGGTATTTCCTCATAATTGGCCCCAGTTCTTCACTCCTTTCTGGACCTTTGCCATGTGAGTTTGTGTTTCCTCCCCACCCCCCAAAGGTAGAATATACTTTGCCAACACTCAATTGTCTGGGTTTGTCTCATTGACTCATGGGATGCCAGAAGATGGGATACAGGTTGAGTATCTCTTATCTAAGATGCTTGGAACCAAGAGAGTTTTGGATTTGGGAATTTTTTTTAACTTTGAAAATTTGCAAATACCTAATAAGCTACCTTGGAGCTGGAATCCAAGTGTAAATACAAAGTACATTTATGTTTTATACACAACATATACACATAGCCTGAAAGTAATTTTATACAGTATTTTAAATAACTTTGTGCATGAAACAAAGTCATAATGTTAAACTTTTCACTTGTGTCATCATGTTGGTAGACAAAGTTTTGGATTTTGGATCAGACATTTAAAAAAAATTTTTTTTTAGATCAGATGTTTTTACTAGTGATGTTCAACCTGTATAAGCAGGCACTTGAAAAGTACTTGCACAAGTAATCTTACCCTCTTGGGATTCTATCATTATGGGAAGTACATGCTTTGGATAGGTGCTAGTCCTAGGGGAATTTGAGGCATATGGAGAAGACCTATCTGAAGCTTGGGGCCAAGACTAGTTGATTCTCAGATGCATGAGTGAGAATAAATGATTGTTGCTTTAAGCTATTGACTTTTGGGATGATTTATTATGCAGCACCGCTGAGACAATTGTTAACTAATACACCCAGTGCCAAGCAGTCTGAAGACAGGCAATTCAGTGGTGGCATAGTCTGACCTCTACAATGTCATTATAGACTCCTGATTTACCTACCACCGTGTAGTGTATGAAATTTGTCCTCATTGCAAACTGGTTCCCGTACCTCTAAACATCATGTCCATGTTCAGACAGGAATACGGATTAAAGGCAAAGAATAAAGGGCAAAGACTGAAAAGAAATATATCAGTTAGTTTGTCCCTTTAACAGTCTCTCCCAGAATCCCTTCCCACTATGTATTACATCTTATTGTCCCATTTCTAATTTATTATCTGGACACTGTCTTAATGTTGCTGTACCTGCTGGGGATTCTAGGAAGCTGAATATTTTTAATGAACCAATGAATGAATATTTTAATTGCTTCCCTGAGCAGATCTGAGGTTCTATTAGTAAGAGAGAGGAGAACACCTACCTGTAGTTTATGTAGTACCTACAAAGTGCCATGGAGTGTGCTAATTGGCTCAAGGATCCTGGCCTGGTGCCAAAGAGAGAGAGGAGGATAACCAGAATATATGTTATTTGCTGCTGTCCTGCTTGGAAGAATGTTCTGGCAGTCTCTGTTTTATCAAATGTGAAATGGAATTGGGGAAATTGGGGAATTTTTCCTTCTCTGGCCTCCTGTCCCCATCTTCTCCTTTTGAGCCCCACATCCCTGAGATATTGGCAGTGATGGTGAGGGTCCACTCTGAATGAGCTGAAAGGGGACTGAGGGACATAGAGCACAGAGGGAGGCTTCTCTTTTTTATAGTCAGTGAGTAGAATTATGGCTGCTACCTGTAGTAGATGCTGGGTAGACATCAGGGAGGGCGCCCTGGGGGCTCTCTCCAGTGTCAGGAAGCTTGGGGTTGCACGGAATGCTCCCTGCATGGCGGCTTTCTGTTGATCATGAATGATGCCTACTGCAGAGGGACCAGGTCTTTCCAGGTGCCAGTCCCACCTCTGGCTCCATGGTGCCTCCCCGTGTAGTATCTTCCTGTCTGGGCCCCACTCCTCTCCTCCTGTCCCCCTTTCTCTCCTAATCTCAGACATTGTATCTAAACTCATCCCTTCTTCCATCCCCTCAAGATCTATGCAGCGGAGTTGATTTCTCTCTTTCTACTCATCTCACAGTCAAGCTTGACCGGGAGAAAGCCCTGGGACGGAAACAAACACAGGGACGGAAAATCACATCCATGAAGATATTAATACCTCCGTGGTCAGGCTAGTTCAATACCATGTGAGAATGGTAGAGAAGCCTACCCCAGTCAGAAGTGTTTAGCCTGGGCGGAGGGGAGCCAGGGCAGAGTCTGAGACTCATCCGCTCATCATTACTTTATTGGCATCTTCTCTGTGCCAGGCGCTGTCCTTGGTGCTGGGATCAGAGGCAGGAACCAGGTGCTCCTTGGGTACTGTCCTGGCACAGGGGGGCAGCCGGAATGGGGCAGGGAGAGTGTAGAACATTCAGTAAATGACTAGTGGGGCAAAGTAGGTACAAGAACACAGGGAAGGTGGGGTTTTCAGGATGCGGAATGGGAGTGATAGGAGGGGCCCCATCAGCAAGCAGGCAGGAGTTTGGGGCCATCTTGGGTTCCTGGACTCTCTTGAGAGCTGAGGACAAACATGGGTGAACTATAGTGTGAGGCAGGGCGGGGGGGTTGAATGGAGGAAGAGACTCTGGCTGTGATGGGGGAGATGGGTCTGAGGGGACCTGCTGTACACACAGCAAAGGGTTAGAGGGCTTTGCCTTTGTGGTGTCTCAGGTTCCCAGACAGCCCAGAAATAGAGGGATGAACAAGAGCAGCTGCTAAGGGAGCAAAGCTGTGAGCGTGTGTCTTCTTTTCAGGGAAAGTCCAGAGGACAGAGACTCTGCTCCTTCCTCCCGCGTCTACTACCATATTTTCCTGCTTGGGACCCAGGCCCAATGCTAGGAGTGGGAAACCCTGCCAGGCACAAGCAGATGGGAGTCAGGGAGGCAGAAGAAAGGAGCCGGGGGCTAGAGTGGGCAGAGGCAGGGGGATCAGATTGGGAGCAGTCTCAAGACGAGATCCCTCATCCCACCAGGTCCACCCACCTGCCTCTCCCTCCTGCCCTCCTCCAAGCCTGGAGACCTCCTGCTCTCTGTGGGACCCTCAAGAAGCCTTAGGAAGCTCCATTTAGAAGGGTCACTCATGCTCTGGCTGCCTGCGTTCTGGCTCTGAGCCCCGGCAGCCCACTGTGGGGACCTGCCCCCGGCCCGCTTTCCCCACTGCTCTGAAGCCAGACAGACCCCTTCCTCGGTCCTCGGTCCGGGCCTCCTGCAGAGCCCTGCCTCCGGCCTCCGTCTGGCCTCCCAGGCATGGCTTCGTTTTCTTTGGCTCTCACGTTTTCCTCTTTCCACGTACCTGGTTGGCTTCCAGGATCCGCCGAGGTTCAGACTTGGCTACAGGGAAATAGAGATAGACAGAGTTCCTTTATTATTTAATTTAGTGAGGGGGGGAAAAAAAGAAATAAAGAAAAGAGAATTCTTAGTTGGGGGTGGTACCACCCAAGTCAGAGCCAGGAGAACCCACTGAAGACCCTGGGAGTTTGGATGGGAAATGGCCTGCAAGAAGTTCAAGTTCAAGTTCAAATGGCCTCCCCACCCCCATCTCAGGTCTTCTCCTCTGGCGGGCTCCAGGCCTCAGGCTGCCCTCTACCTCCCACCTCCCAGGCACTCTTTGCTCCCAACCCCCCCAGGGCTGCAACCCCTGCCAAGCCCTGGCAGTGACACATTGCTCAGCCCCCGCCTGGGGCTCTCCAGGCTCCAGCGACCTCTGGATGGCCCCCCAGGCCCACCACATACTGTGGGCTGTTCCAGCCGAAATTCCCTTGCACTGTGGAAAGAGGAAATGAGAGCAGGGGTGGGGGCAAGGGATAACGGAAAAAAATAAAATGAGATGGAACCAAGTCCTGGAAGAGGGAGAGAGAACTGAAGGAAGAAGAAGGGGGCAAGGATTAGCTGTCTTGGCTGGGGGCTAGGCTGGGGCCACCACAGGGAGCTTGTCAGGTCACACTCAGAGGGAGCCTGGCCACATCACCCTGTGACCACATCTAAGATCTTGTCTTGGTCTGAGATTGGGTCAGCCTCTGCCCTGCCTTTTCTTGAGTGGGAACCACTGTCCATCAGGAATGTCCAAAATGCTCAGAGACTTCTGTGTCCCCAAAGGAAGCAGATGTGTGGAGGCTCTAGAAACATAGAATGAGACTCACAAGAGGAGCTTGGAGACATCTGTGTCCCGGGCATCTGGGCATCCCACCACTCTTCCCGGCCACTTCCTCATTCCTGTACTTCTGATTCCCAGCATCCCACCCTCAGGGCCTGTGACATTCATTTCTGTGCCCTCTCCCTGCCCTGAAAATGGCTCTACACTTTCTAAATGTCACAGCACCTTGTCCTTTTTTTCCCTTGATGAACCTGTTATCCTCTAAAATGTGCCGTGGTTATGATGAAACGACTCCATTGTCCTCATTAGACTTTGGCTCCTTGGGAAGGGGCTCTTAACACCTATCTCTGTTCTCTGGTGTGGCATTCCCTGGTGCAGCTGCCATATGGAAGAGAACAGGATGTCCTGGGTCTTGCCTGAGATGAGGCAGAACCGCTGGAGGATGACAAGGCCTTTCAGTGAAGTGCTCTGGCCTTTGGCTAAGGGGTCAGGCAGACATCAGCCTCTCAATAGTGACTCTCCCATGTCTCCCCAAGTCTCAGCAATGGTGGAAATTACTCCAGTGGAGGATGCAGTTAGATTAACCAGCGTCATTTTATTGGTATGATAAGCTTTACTGGGGCACAGAACCTGCTGTAAAACTCACTCATAATGTCAGCATCATCAGTGACTTGAGCAGATTCACAGAGTTGTAGGGTCATCTTCACAATCCAGTTTTAAAGCATCTCCATTGCTTCCCCAACCTTCTTGGGTTGAAGAAGTTCCCCTCCTTTCCTATTGAACATTTTCATCATAAATTAGAGTATTTTCTTTGGGGAGAGTAATACTTAGTCCTTTATATCTTCGCTTGAATTGATCTAATACAATCTTTAACAAATTCATTTAGTTCATTACACAAATACTTAGTATTCTTTCTACAATTGCTGATAGAAAACCTTTAGCCCCATGCTCCTTGCCACTTGCATGTGCACGCACAAACTTACACACACACACACACACACACTATAATCTGGACATTGATGTCATTATCCTTGAAAGGCCACAACTTTTTCTGGAACCCAAGAGACTTAAGGAGTAGATCCTGAGTTCTCTCCTTGGCTCCAGAAGAAGAGAAAAGGAAAGAGAGTAACAAGAACCTGGCCCTCAAATCTTTCAACCTTGAGTATAGAGTACACTTTTCACCAAACATGAGGTAGAGACAAAGGAAATGGATACACCATCCTGAGTGGGCCTTAGACAGGAATACTGGTTCCCATCCCCATCCTTTTGGAGCATAAATACTAAGGTCCTGACCCCTTTTCAACCACCCATTCAATCATCCATCCATCCATCCATCCATCCATTCACTCACGCATTTGCCCAATGAACAATTACTGGGCCAGGTGTAATTACAGGGCATCTGTACAATTATAGATGCCAAATACCATGCCGGCCCCAGAGAACACAGTTATGAAAGAGTCCAGGTTGCCTCCTTTGAGGAGTTCATAGTAGGTGGGAAGGATAGAATAGCCCTGCATATTCAGAGAGAGAGGTGGGGGAAGATACTGGAAAATCATGGAACAGGATTGCAAATTGAACCTCAGAGAAGGGATGATGTTCAAGAACAGATTCCCAAGAGAGGTGGTGCCCAGTGAGTAGGAGTGTGCCAGGCAGACAAGGAGAAAGGCTACATCAGGCAGAAGAAATGATTCATGAAGCTCTATAGGTGGCAAACCTTCCCTTGTCCTAGGAGCTGCAGGCAAGACAGGAGGATGGATGGGCATCCACAGGCTCCTTGAATTTGGACTCAGCACCAAGGCAGCAATGCCACACAATTGCCCAACCCCATAGCAGTCCCAGCCAGTCTGCCTGGATCTGTCCATGGAGGCTGGAAGCACTTGGATTTGTTTTAGTTTATAACATTTAGGAGGTAAGAAACATGGAGGGGGAGGAAAATTTGTGCAGACCAGTAAAAATATGCCCTGGCCTTCTGCCTGTCTGTGGACTGGTGGTTGGGAACTGTTGCGCCAAAGGATCTCTAACATTCCATGAAGCTAATGTTCCAGCCTTCCTGGTCTGTAAGCTGCAGTGCTAAGTCCTTTTCTCCAAAATGTCATGGTGAAACCATGCCAAAGAATGTGGGAGAATAGAGTGTGTATCCTCCACATGCCTCCTCAGGGCCCAGACAGCAGAAACCTAGTCCTCTCCCTTGGGGCCCGGTCATCCAACGGGGAAAGCAAGGGGCTGTCTTGGTTCCTAAAAAGCAGCTGAGAAGACATGCCAGGCAGTGGGTGGCTTCACCTCCACAGTATGAGCCCTGGCTGTTCAGTGGTCCCAAGCAGCTGGGCTCTGGTCCAAAGGCACCCACTCACCTCCACCCTTAGCTACTAGCATGGCCACCAGATGTTATGAATCTTTCAATTCCATCCCGTGTGTCACCACAAATTGCATTTCTCAAAAGTGTGTCTTGAATGCCCCCAATGTCTAAATTACTATGGGTTGTGAAGGGTGATGAAGATGATGGAAAGAAGAGCCTATGGGAGTGTTAGGGGCAACCCATTCTCTGTAAGAGTCTTTGAGAAGGTGAGCTGAGGCCCCTGGGTCTGCGAGAGTACAGCCTTCCCAGGAAAAAATGGAAGCCAAAGACCAGCTGAAGGCCCACTCAAGCTCGACTCAGCTCAGGGTCAAGAATACAGTTGGCATGACACTTATCTCAGCCCCCAGGGCTTTGTCCATACCACTTATGCAGCAGGACTACCTTTTCCTCTCTATACCCATCTACCTTTCCAAGGCTAGCTCTTCTCCTGTTTCCTCCAACCTCTGAGACTCCAGTATGGCTCTTTCCACAGTGCCAGTTTTGCTAAATTATTGGGATAGCATGCCAGCTCCTCCCTAGGAGCTCTCTGATCCCTGACACCCACCCGCTTTATGCCCAGTACCAACACCTACCAGTGGTGCCCAGTGATGATTCAGGTGAACCAATAGCTAAGCTCTGCCAGAGCCCAGCTCACCACTGAGGATTGAAGCAAACTGAGGTTGTGTTGTTTCATCGTTTGTTTCTTGGAATCCCAGAAGGGTGGAAACTGAAGGAGCCCTTAGAAACGATCTGTAGCACTTAGTGTTACTTGGAGACAACTAGGGCCTCAGTATAGGGAAGAGAGACAGAGGAACAGCGCCGGAGTGTGGAGCATCAGACCGGGTCTTGATCCTAACGGTTGTCATTCAAAATGACAAAACTTCACTCACTCCCATCTTCATTTTTTCTTATCTGTGAAAGTGGGTATTGATTCTTATAGGTGCTGGAACTGTATAAGGAAGAATCAGTCACTCAAATATACCCTGAGACCAGCACTGCTAAGACTAGATGTTTTATTTCCCTCCTTCTGCCATGATATTGTTTGCATAATAGTGATCATATGGTATAAATAAAGTTGAATATATTGATTTTCTCATTATCATTTCCTTAAAGGTCTGTAATTACAGAAATGATTTCCTCTTTATGCCAGGAGTTGTTCAGGAGATGAACATAAATCCCAAAGTAGTTGGAGTTTTTTTTTTTTTGTTTCAGCCTTTGTTATTCATATTTAGTTTTATTGTGTTGTGGTCAGAGAACACGCTTTGCACAGTTCTGACTGTGAGGATTTCATTTTGAGGCATTTTTTTGTGGCATAAGATGTGATCATTTTTAATGTGGAATAAATACTTGAAAAGGAGGTACATTCCTCCTTTTCAAGTATTTACTGGCATGCCATCCCAATAATTTAGCAAAACTGGCACTGTGGCACGTATAAGGCGTGAGACTTATATGTCTCATAATCCTCCTTTATTTACTATGTTACCCAAATGCCCTTTGCTCTGGTTTTTGTAGATTTGATTGGTCAAATCCTGAGGTGGGAGTGCTAAATCTCCCAACATGCCATGCTCTCATCAATTTCTCCTTGCGCATTTAGCACATTTTGCTGTATAAAGTCTGGCGACAGTATGTTGATAGGTGCATAAAGGTTTGAGAGTATGGAAGCAGGAGTGTCCTGTAGTATTTAACAGGTGATCCGTTGTGCTCTCCAGTTATTTGGTGGGTATTGTGATTTCTGCTCTTTTTTTCTTACTTCTTTGACATTCTCCAACTTTTAAGACCACTACACCTTAAGTGTGTCTTTTGTGATTGGCATACAGTTGTAGTCCTTTAGAATAGTTTAGTTATCAGACAGCTGTAAGAGATAGTCACACTTCATTGGCGTAGCTCACAAGATGCCCTTCGGGGCTTCAGTTCATGTTCCTTATAGTTTCCTTTGTCCTCTGCCTTGAATCCTTTCCCTTGTCCACATGGGCTTCCAGTTGGTATAAAGAGAAGAGAGGCTATCTGGTGAAGATGGCTCATACCTTGGGTCTATTTTGGAGGCTTGTCCAGATTTTTGAAAAACTAAAGGCAATACCCGGATGAAATCATTATCCGAAGGCATTATCCTTGCACATCCCCCTCACACATCCAAGGAGCACATTTTCACTACAAAAGCCAAACTCTCGGATGCTTTTGGTGCCTGGAGGAGAGATGAGCCCAATGTGAGCTGCTGAAGGCACCAGAGTCTACCTCACGGTTGGAGGGGAGCCCAGAAGCTCGCTGGCTTGATGTACAGCCTTGAGGTGACTCCATCTGATGCGGGATGTCTCAGACAGAGAATGGAGGTCATGCAGAGTTATGTCAGCTCATTCAAGTAAGCCTAGGAGGGTCCCTGATGAAACACCCCAGTCTTGATAGATAAACAATGTCTTTTGGAGTTAGGTTCTTTCCAAGAAGGGGAATGGAATCCCTGCCAGATTTCCTTGAGCTTCCATGACTCTTATTCACCTGCTGAAGAGCTTCCCTGAACCCAGGGGCTGGGTAGATGCTGTGTGCTTCCAGGAACCCAGGGTCTATTTGTGACTTCCATGTGCCCCAGGCCCTGTTATTTCTTTGGACCGTTTCCTCCGTACATCTAAACCTAACCCTAAACATACATATGTATGTATTACGTTTTCCAACTGTGTTGGTATGAAGTGTAATATGATTAATGATCAGGCATTATGATTCTGATATTTTTTCTTTTGATTTTAAAAGTAAGAAAAATGATGAGATTTTGGCGAGACTTTAGAATTCTCCCAAACCCTTGGAAGTCTTCCAAGCCCTAGGCACCATCTTCTGTGCCTAACAGATAAGCGGGCCTGGCAGAAACCAGGGTCATATGGACTGTGTGCTGTGGCTTTAACTTAAAGGTGCTGTCTTCTGAGGTGGAGAGCTCAAACTAAGACAAAGTTTGATAGGTCAGTCAGACAGTTGGAGCACAAATGGTCTCAAAGCCACTCACGCCCCTCCATCTGCGAAGGCACTAAGCCGGCCAGCCCTTGAAGAGGCCTGTGGTGGTGGGTGCTGGATCGCCCTTAAGGTTTCTGACCACAAACAACCAGAAGGAGGAAAGGGCTCCACACAGATGTTGAGAAAAGAAGAATTTTGTTATGAACCACAGAGCCAGGCACTGAGGGAGAGAGCGAGCAAAATTAGACTCCCTGGAACAATTTGCTGCCAGAGGGAGTTCAGACGCCTCCCAAAAGGAGGCAATTGTCTTTATCAGAGGTGTCACCACTCTCAGAATTAGGTCTAATTCTGGTTCTTTAAACAGACTCTCTTTAATTCGATACTACTGCTATTACCCCTGATAATTCCTGGGGTAAAAGGGCTGTCCTCTACATTATAGGGTATTTAGAAATATTCCTGGCCTCTACTCAGTAGAGGCCAGTAGCAACCCCCTGTCTAGGATGTGACAAGAAAACATGGCTCCAGACATGGCTAAAGTCCTCACAGTTGAGAAGTGACTCAAGAGGAAGATAATCAATAGGAAGATAAGCAATTGGAAGGCATTTCAGAACACCAAGGAGCCCAAGTCACTGGAGACCCTAAAAGTTATATAATTCTTAAGTATCACCACAGCCTCCTGCTACAGGCTTCCCCCCTGTCTCCCTGCCCCTCCTTGCCCTTCCATCCTTCCTTCTCCTCCCTCCCCTTCTCTCTTTCAAATGAGGTCTATACAGATCTTCCTGGCCCCACAGTATTTTTTTCTGGAACCAGACAGACACCAATTTTGCACACTACTGGTCATTTGCTTCAAAGGGGAGAGGTTCTCAGATCCTTCCCCCTACCCTCATTTTTTTTTATTGGTGCATTAGAGTTGTACATATTGATGGGATTTGTTGTTATATATTCATACACACAGTATTGTCGTTTTTCCTGGCGACTTAAACACTCAGAACTTTTGCCTACCCACGGACGCCATTTTTTGGGATGCTCACGACTAAAACACTCAGGGGTCACTCCAGGGGAACTGGGCTAATTGGGCTGCGCAAAATAGCCACACAAGAGACAGAAATACCTTTTTCTTTGGGGGTGCTGTGACGGCTTCTCTGACCTTAAGGGTGGGTGTGTGTGTGGGGAGAGAGAGAGAGAGAGAGAGAGAGAGCCCGTATGTGCTGACCCCTTTTATTGAGGAGAAGCTATTCAAATAAGGCAAGGGGTCAGGTTTCAGGGGGCTGAGTCTAGCTTCATGATGTCCACTGTCAGCAGGTTGACTGACATCTGGGCACAGTAAGAGAAGGGGACACACAAAAGGCGTGTCCATGGAACATTCTATCCCAAACAGGACAAGGGGTAATATTATAAAGGAACAGGTGAGCATAGCTTCATCCATGGGGATGTGGGAAGGCATGCCCATGCACGAAGACAGGGTCACTTGCATCCTAAAGATCCGGGCAATCGTCAGAGTGATCAACAATGCCGCACCAGTCAGAAGGGGAGACAGACACAGTCACGTGTTAGTTTGGCCTCCCACACAATATAACAATATAATTTAACTAATATCATTCCCCAGCATTTTCCCCTCCCTCCCTCCCATCATTTGGTACCTTTCCTCTACTGACCTCCCTTGGATTTTTAGAAGATCCACCTCTAACCTTTCTTTTCCTCTTTCTCTAGCTTCCACATAAAAGAGAAAACATGCAATCTTTGACCTTCTGAGTTTGACTTATTTCACTTAACATGATGGTCTCTAGTTCCATCCATTTTTATACAAATGCCATAATTTTATTTTTTCTTTATGGATGAATAAAACTATATATATGCAATTTTATTTATCCATTCATGCATCGATAGACACCTAGACTTGTTCCATAGTTTGGCTATTGTGAATTGTGCTGCTATAAACATGAGTGTGCATGTATCACTGTAGTAAGATGCCTTTAATTCTTCTTGGTCAATACCGAGAAGTGGTGTAGCTGGGTCATACAGTCTAGACCATGTCTAGAATTTTGAGGAATCTCTATGCTGATTTCCATAGCGGTTGTACTAATTTACAGTCCCACCAACAGTGTAAAAGTGTTCTTTTTTCCTCCACATCCTCTCCAGCACTTATTATTATTTATATTATTGAAGAATGCCATTCTGACTGGTGTGAGATGAAATCTCAGTATGAGTTTTGATTTGCATTCCCTAATTGCTAGTGATATTGAATATTTTTCATGTATTTGTTGGCCACTCGTATTTCTTCTTTTGAGAAGTGCCTGTGTAGTTCATTTTCCCATTTATTAATTGGGTTTTTTGATTTTTTGGTATCTCATGGTGGTTTAATTTGCATGATATGAGATGGGGAGAATCTTTTCATGTGCTTATTTGCCATCTGTATCTGGTGAAGTGTTTGTTGAGGTCTTTTGACCATTTTTCGAATTGGGTTATTTTCTAATTGTTAAATTTTATATTTTGGATAATAGTCCTTTATCAGATAGCTTTAATAAAATGGTCTCCAATGAGTGGCTTGTCTTCTCATTTGTCCAATGGTGTCTTTGACAGAGCAGAAATTTTTAATTTTAACAAAGCCCAGTTTATCAAGTGTTTCTTTAATGGATTGCATCTTTGGTGTTGTATTTAAAAAGTCATCACTGAATGTAGATATTTCTCTTGTGTTCTTCTAGGAGTTTCATAGTTGTGCATCTTACATTCAGGTCTATGATCCACTTTGAAGGTGATTCCAGTACTCTTGGTTGAAAATACCATCTGTGCTCCATTGTATTACCTTTTCTCCTTGTTGAAGGTCAGTTGACTCTGTCCATGAGGGTCTCAATCTGAGCTCTCTATTCTGTTCCATTGATCTATCTATCCATTCTTACACCAGCACCACACTTCTGGATTATTGTAGCTTTCAGCAAGTCTGAAAGCCTTTGTTCTTTTCCTTCAATATTCTTTTATTGAAGAATATTCAAAAATAGGCCTTTTGCCATTCCATGTGTACTGCAGAATCATGTGCCTTCTGGATAGAAAATAGCTTGCTGGGATTTCTACTGGGATTGTGCTGAGTCTATATAGATAAGAAGATATCTTGACAATATTGTCTCCTTATTTATGGAAATCCATGTCCTCCTTCCATCACTCTATTTCCTTGCTCTTTTTCTTGGCATTCCAGGAAAGCTTCTCAAAATCCTTCCCATCATTGACCTGGTTTTCTGCAGCATCAATTTCCTCTTTCTTGTTCTTATTAAGATTTTGATTCTGCTCTAGTTTGCCTCTCACCCAACTCCTCTTTACTCTTCAACCCTTGTTCTTCTTCCTTTTCCTTTTAGTCTACTATTTCTTCCTCTCATCCTTTTAACTTTTAGCTCCTTTTCCATTGATTTCACACTCTCTTGAATTATTTAAGAATGCCAAACAATTATTGCTCAATATTTCATCTGTTTCTTCTACTAAATATTTCACAAAAGTATACATGTCATCTACATCTTGATGGTGGTGCTTTGTTTTGGTTTGTGCTGGTTTTTTTTCAACTTCTTGGAATAAATTTAGATGACCTTTGCCCAGGGCAAACCAATGAGTGGATGGTTCTTCGTTCAGATCAGATCTTCTTGGTTGCTGCCCAAGTCCTGCTACTTGCTCTCAAACTGGAGACTGACTGGCACTAATTTACACAATCAATTCATAGTAGTAAAGGAGGCAGGGCTGTACTAGCAGGGCAAGTGTGCATCTCAGGGACTTGCTCAGTGTTTGGGGAAGCTGATTGCTACTTCTGTTTTCCTGTTAGGTCTGGTCTTCACACCATGCTTCAACCCCAACTTCCTTGCATGGATCAGATCATTGCCTACTGCTAAGCTTTGAATGTGTCTTATCCAAAATTCATGTTGACACTTAATCCCCATCATGGTAGTATCAAGAGGTGGGATCACTTGGGAAGTGGTTAAGTCACAATGACTACCCTTGTGAATGAAGAACAAACTCCATATCTTTCTATGAGATGACACTGCCACTCAAAATCTGAGGGTGCAGAGGTAGGGTCTGTAGCTCTCTTCTACTCACTTCCCCAAAGGGGTGCTCTTCCCCAGGAAGCACTAGGACAGACTGGTCTGGCTGCTATCTTCCAACGTTTGATCTTTCTGAGCTTCCTAGATTTTTTTTTTTTTTTGTATGGGATGGATTCGCATCTGAATTGTCAGTGATTCTGCACATTTCCTATGTCCACATCTAATATTTTGGTTGTTTCAGTGAGAACCTCAGGGCAATGTGAGTTGATGAGCTGTGATCATATCATTATCTTTCTCAAACCCGGTTGGTCTGTCCACCTGTGCGCACATCTAGTTAACTATCCAGGAGCATCAGATTTAAATAAATTGGGGCCACTCATTCTTCTATTTCCTTCTAACCCAGCTCACTTGGTCTCATGCCTCCTTTCCCATATTGGAAACCTGACCTTATAGTTCTAGATAGGTTTTCACATGTCTAAGGAGTATCTGATATTATATTTCTGTATCACTGGCAACCTTGGAAGTGCCAAACCAAATGAATTGAAACCAAGAGGTATGGCTGGACAGAAGACATTTCCCTAGAGAAGAAAAGACACAGCCCTGTCAGACTTCTGGCTCCATTACTCATAGGCTGGGCTGTCCTGGGAAACAGACTTTCTAGGAGGATCCCCAATTTTTCTCCTCACTACTTGAAAGCATGGAATCTCCAAGATCTTATTCACTAGGATTTTGCTGTGAGCCAGGCTTTGCTGAGGAAGAGACAAGAGACAATGTGGCTCAGATTTCAGGTTAAAGAGGCAAGACACACTTGTACTGGGGTGAGGTGCAGGGATGAATCAGGAAGGGTGTCCTTTTTTCTGGTGATTATCTGAGGTGACAAACAGAATATCCAAAAGTCTGACATGTCCTAATGGCTACTGCTCACTCACATTACCATTCCAATTCCCAGCCCAAAAGGAGTTTGAACAGCTGGTGCAGTGACATCCGGGTTCCACTAGGCGGCCACGGGCTCCCTCTGAACTCCAGGCTTTGATCAGAATTCCTCCTCATGTAACCGGAGACCCATTTCTTAATTCCTCTGCTCCCTGGAGAAGATGGGATGGAACTATTATGAAAGGAACTCTAAATAGAATAAACACACACACACACACACACACACTTCATGGAACCAAGGCAGAGAAGCTGGGGCTGGGCACTGGGATTTCTTACTTGAAAGCCAGTAGTTGGGGTTGGAGGAAAGGCATGAGTCTTGGGTTAAGGTCTGTCTTTGGTTAGGGTAAGAATCAATAGATAGTCATGGATCCACATGAGGTCAAGGTCAAGGTTCTGTTTGAGGTCAGGGTTGGAGTTTACTGTGTCTCTGGGAAGCAGAATGACTATAAACTCACCTAAGGAAGGAATCTGTGACAATTTCAGCTCTGCTGTCTAAGGGGAAAACCAGGGTTGATTTTTTTTCTGGAGATGAAAAGCTCCTAGTGAGACTTAGAAGGAGACACCTGGCAAGGTGGAGCAAGCCTGAGGGTCTAAACAGAATGGCTGGACAAAATTAAATGAAATGATAGTAAAGAGTGTCAGAATAGCAACGTCCCCAAGTGAGGGTGCCTCTTCATCAGGATCCAGCTCATCACCTGACACAGTAATCTTCCTCCTAGGTAAGAGGGTGAAAGACACCTGAGCTCCCAGCTGTCCCCCCTGCCCTGTGGGGTAAGAGGACTCTTGCTGAGTCTGGCCAAGGTCACCTCTCCACACATTCCTGGCCCTGAGTGCCCCGGGCCCTGTGTCTGCACTTAGGACTGCCAGGCAGGGGCTGGCGCCAGGCGGGGTGGATACAACCTGGAAATAGGGAGCGGCCGTGGAAACAATGTGCATCTGGCACATGCCTGCCGGCCACTCCCAGGCCAGAGATGGGCTGCTCTGTCCCTGGGGAAGCTGGAACCTTGGGAAAGAGAGCAGCAAGGGTTCAGAGTCACCTTCTCCAGGAGGTCTCACCAGCCACCCAATCTGGTAGGAGCCTCCTGCAGGAGTCTCAAGCCCCGGCCACTGTGTGATCTGGCACTTTTTAGCATGTCTGTGGTATGCATTTTATTTCAGCATTCCCTGAAAAGCATTGCCCCTCATCCCCACTCCCCTTCCTTAGGGTATCCTGCACTAACCAGCCCTCTCTGACCTTCTTGAGGGGGTGTCTTCATCAGCTGGTAGAAGGCTGTCTAAAAAGAGTCCCCTTCAGTCAGCATATGACTCTCAGAAGGTTCTTTTCCATCAATATGGGGAAGGGGCTTCTTGAGGAAATGCCTTAGGCAGCCATCTGGAAGTTTCTGAGGAAATACTATACCTTTATATCTGTCTAGGGACTCCTGCCCTCAGGGGTCTCCATCATGTGGTTAATCATTGAGGTGTGGGATCCCTCAGGGCATGGCCACACTACATGGGATCCCTAAGGGGGAATGCCTCTCCCAGTGGTGTGGATTCACTGAGGTGATATCCCCAGTAGTGAGGGGCCCTCCAAGGGTCATGACCTTCTGCAGATTGGGCAGCTCCTGCCCATTCCTGAACAAGAACAGTCAAACAAAGCAGAGGTGTCAACCAAGAAGCTGAATCAGGCTGGAATGGACAACCCGAATACACTGCCAGTCTGTGCCCAGGCAGATTTTAAAAGAGAAATGATGACAGACGCAGTGGTGCTCATGGAACAGGTGATTAAGGGAGACGTGATACCTGCTGCCGGCATCAGTGATGGTGTGAAGGTGGTACTGGGGATGGCATTGTTGCTCTCACTAGCTGTTGTGATGGTAGCAGGATTATGGTGATAGTGACTTAGTGGCAGTGATGGTGGTGGTGGGAACAAGACAGACAGTGGCCACAGTGACAGATGGCCTTGGTGGTAGAGAGGCTGGGTGCCACCTGCTGGACATCTGCTTTAAGAGGAAGGGGTCCTAGGGCAAGGGGAGGAGAGAGTTGGGGGAAAGGAGGAGAAAGAGAGCTAACTACCCATAACATCTGGAGGAACATCTGAATCATAGTCAGGGGGGAAACCAAGGCTACATGCAGAGCTGTATTTGAGTTAGAATCCAAGGCTGTGGAGCATCACAAGGAGTAGGTGGCCTCAGGAGTCTGCACCCCTCCAGAAAGGCCAGGGGAAACTGGAGCCCGCAGGGTGGCTCCTGCCTTCGTAGGAACCAACTGGGGGCAGATCTGTGAACCTTTCACCCCCTCAACCTCTGTTTCCAACTTAGGGTGAAGGTGGGGCTGTGGAGGGACGTCAGAATCAGCTGGCGGATGTTAAAAATATAAGCACACCCCTCTCTCCGCATGTCCTGGGTATTCTGACTCAGTTTGTCCAGGGTGGGGCCTAGGCATATGTATTTTTACTAAGCTCCCAAGGTGATTCTGATACAAACATTCTCCCTCTCTCTCTCCCTCTCCCAGCACGCACGCATCAAGATCCAGGACCAGATACTATATTCAGCAACCTACCTCTGCCCCTGGGAGTATTTATAGTAGAAGGAATTCATGTTTCCATATCATCATATCTTCGCCTGCCCCACCCAGAGGGTCTTGGGCACTGCAGCTGATTGGATGATTTGAGGGCCAAGCAGTGGGGCCCAGGGCTGCAGCAGGGGCACAGTAAAGACCGGATATCAGTGCCCAAGAGGAAGGGGGAGGTGTGGGTGCCCAGTGCTTCTTCCCAGAGTGCCTCTGCACAGATCCCCTGGATGCTCTTGACAGGGACCTCACGACAGGGGGTGCTGGAGGTCCAGAAGAGAGGATAAGAGGAGCTCCAGGGAGAACTGAGGGTCAGCCTTCAAAAGGCTGTGCCTTTGGCTTCTGGGGCCTTCCACCCCATTCCCTGGGTGAACCCCACTCTATCTTCTAGGCCTACCCTTTGCATCCACAAAGCCCTCCCCAGCCCCGAGGACCACAGAGCCCTCTTCTTTGCTAGACTCACAGCCTGTGCTCTTTGGGTCTGGCATTAGACAACCTAGTTCTAACTGCTTTTCTATAGCGCCTTCCCAGCTTATTCTGTTCCCAACTGATTTGCAAGCTCTGGGAAGGTGACCAGAGCACCTCTTCTGACTTTCTCCAGCCTCCAGCTACCAGTGAGCCACAGTAAGCCTGGAGGTGCATGCATCCAAACACATGCGCCTGATGCAGGGAGTGGGTTGAGGACCAGGGAGCAGTCAGGACCTTTTTGGTTCTATCCCAAACTCAGCCCCTTTCCTGGCTGCCCGGGGCCTAACCCCAAGGGACACATGTGGGGATAGCTTATGCCTGTTGCCTCTCCCTCTTCTTCAGGTCCTGGAGGGTTTGTCTCCTTGGTTCCAAGGTGGCACCTGGCAACAGAAAGTCCCCTGCCCCAATGCCCTACACAGTTCAGGCTGCAGAAAGAGAAGGGGAAACCAGAGGCTCCTCTGAGAGGCTGAGGGTCCTGTTCGCTCCCCTTGAGGCTCCATGGGAAGGTCAGCTCAGGACACAGGCCCTGAGAAACAGGGAAGAAGGTTGGAAAATCAGGTGGAAGGAGGGCCTTGAACCCATCAGAGGAAACTTCCTGAAGGGGGAGGAGAGTGAGAAGGACCTTGGGAATGGAGCCCAAGGACAGGAATGGCTCACTTGGAACACAGAGAGGCCCTGAGGTAAAGGAAGGGGGGTGGCCTGCATCTGGAGGTGCCGGTTGGGGGAGTGCTGGGAGGATGGTTTGTCACATGGAGGGAAGGTGTGGGAGGTTCAGGTTCTCAGAGAACTGCTGGGCCCTCTATCTGGGGGAGAGGGGGAGGGTAGGGTTGAGGATCGGAAGCAGTCGAGATACCAATGGTGACTTTTTTTGAAGACCCCTTTGTAGCTCAGCTGGCCCTGCAACTTGTGGCCCCACAGTCACCCAAGCGAGGCCAGAACTCTTCTGGTGCGAGCAGAAGCCACTGGGTCAGCTCTACCTCCCAGGACAGGGGTCTGAAGGATTTCAAACCCTCAGCCCCTAGATCCTAACCCTCCCTTGCAGAGAACTGTGTGTGTGTGTGTGTGTGTGTGTGTACACTTAGGAATGAAGGGCATCGATCATGGGGATGGGAAAGGGAGTCCCTGCCTTTACCCAGGACAAGCAGAGTGGGGCTGGTGGACACTGCTCTATTCAAATCAGAAGATGAGAGAAGAAACCTCCAAACCTCCTAAACCTTGTTCCATAAGCAATCCCGTCCCTGGGGATGACACCTCAGGGGCTCTATGGAGTGTGTGTGGGTTGTAGGAAAGCTGATCCCTCCCTAAAGCCTGACCCATCCTCTCACTGCACTGGGAATCTTCACAAGGGCTCAGCCAATTCATCTTATGATCCTCCTCACTCCTTCTCTTTCCCTCTCAGGACCTACTCCCCTGCCCTGAAGGTGTCCCCTCATGGAGGAGGTGCGTAGAGAAATAATAGCATATGTGCACACGACACTGTGCGAAGATTCATAGACAGACGCTGAGCAGCTTTCTTCGTCATAGCCCCAAACTGCTAACATCAGCATGGGCCTGGAGAAGCACATTCTGGTCTATCCTTCCAGGGGAATACTAGTCAGCAATGGCGAGGAGGGAGCGACTGATTCATGCAACAACTTGAATGAATTCCCGAGTATTCTGAGTGAAGAAATCCACGCCCCAAAGAGTACATGCTGTGTCTCCATTTATATAAAGCTTTGGAAAATGCAAACTATAGTGACAGAAAACAAGGGACAGAGAAGGGACTTGGAGGGGCGGGAGGGAGGGATTATTAAGAGGCAGGAGGAAACTTTTGTCCTTCATCTTGATTGTGTCCACAGGTGCACACAGGAACTCCCATCATACTGCATCTTGAGGAGGCGCTGCTCATTAGACATGGGTTATACCTCAATAAAGCTGTACCCAAAATAAGGGAATGGGAACCATTCTCATGATGGTGACACACTGGAAAGAAAAGTACTGAGGGGCCAACCACAGGAATGAATGAGGCCACCACTTCCCAGTAGGAGTCCAGATATTTGCCTTTCCCTGTAGACAGTGGGGATGGATAGAACCTCCATCCCCAGCACCTTGTGCAGGTTCCTGGTGTAGGAGGAAGGCATACGTCATCTCTGTGATGACAGAGATGGGGGCTGGAGGGGACACCGGGGTAGTCCTAGCTGGAGAGGAATGGATTCATCCTCGAAAGCTGGAGGGAAGTGGAAGCCCAGAGCCATCTCTACAGCTACAGTGTGACAGATACTTCAATAGGAGAAACGCAGGGTTCCTGGGGGGTCGCAGAGGAACATGGCTGCCTGACTCACCTGGTGGGGTGGGCAGTCCAGGGAGGCTTCCTGGATGGGTGGTGTCTAGATGGACATGTAAGTCAGGGGCAGCCAGGCACTGCCGCTGGGGTGGGGAAGAGTGTGTCAGGTGTAGGGAGGGCTTTGCCATGTCTGTAGGGAGCCCCTGCCCTGCACTGGGTACTGAGATGGACTTGAGTCGTGAGCAAGGTCTCGGCCATCTCAAGTGTCCCAAGGATCCATGTGCCTACCATGGTCTTAGCAGATCAAAAGGAGGGACAAGGATGTGTGGGTTTGTAGGCACCCCTATCCTCCTCTTGCTGTCCCCTCACTGGGGAGAGAGAGGCTGTGACTTGGGGAGGGCTGACAGGTGGGCTTCCTCCAACTTTTGTTATGAGGTCCCACCTGAAACCCGAAACCTCTGCCGTGCTCAGGTCAGCCTGGGTGTAAACAAGGCCAGCCAGGGCAGGGAGCATTGTTTGTGGAGGGATGTCAACTTGAACGGCCTGAGCTGGCCCCTCTGGTCCCTGGGGACAACAGGAATGAAGCAGAGAGGATGCAGATTGTGCTGGGCCCTTCCGGACAGGCCAGCTGTGATCCCCACCCAAGGGGTGGCCTTGGGAGGCACAGCCAAACCTTCCTTGTAGGCTTGGGGTGAGCCAGAGACACAACCCCTGCCCTGGCGGGACCCCGCCTCGTGTGTGGCCACAGCATCCCCAGCACGCGGTCTGCCTGGGGCCCGCCTCAGCCTGGCTTTTGTAGGGTGCAGCCTTTCAGCAAGGCAGACCCTGCCACCCAGCCTGAGGATTCAATGTCCTCAGCACTCAGTGACGGGGGCTCCAGGGACCAGCTGTCCATGGACAAGAGATCCTACTTGATGGCTTTGTCTTGACCTGCCGTGACCTTGCCCTTTCCTCTGGATGCACCGTTGTTCCCGCATCACCTTTCCTTCCTCACAGCATGCCCTCCTTGCCCGACACTCCCTAAAGCCACCTTCTGTCCACCCTGCTCCCTGCTCCCATGGAATGGCACAGCTCTTTGTTCGCTACCAGCTCAATCCAAGCCCTAGCCCCAGCCACATCCCATGTGACCTGGACCCTTCCCTAGCTGGAGCACCTCTTCATATCCTGGGTTGAGTTTCTGAACTGGTGTCTGTCTGCTGCGCCCACTAGAGTTGCAACATTCTAAAGGGACTCTGTCCTGCTTTTTCTCCAGGGATGACTGTTTTTGGTTGTATTAACCTCTGAGCTCCAGGGAAGATGGTCCCAGGGACTGTAGCTGTAGAGATGGCTCTGGGCTTCCGCTTCCCTCCAGCTTTCAAGGGTGAATCCATTCCTCTCCAGCTAGAACTTCCCCAGTGTCCCCTCCAGCCCCCATCTCACTGGAAGCACAGCATGAAGGAAAGGTCAGCTGCCCTGTTCTGGGGAGGAGGCAGCATCATTTCTTTCTGTGGCAATTCTACCAGTGCCTACAAGCAGCGTGTTCCAGACCCCAGGTCCTTCTGATAAGAATGATTCCATTCATGATTGACAGCCCGCAACCATGGGAGGGAAGAATGGGTTCATGTCTGTGCCATGATCTTGAAGAACAGGGTGAGAAAAGGAAATCCCATGGTTACCACCTCACCCCCTATTCCAGGGACTCCGAGACCTTAGATGAAAGAGCCCATCTGAGCTGGGTGCAGTGGCGCATGCCTGTAATCCCAGTGGCTCCAGAGGCTGAGGCAGGAGGATCACAAATTCAAAGCCAGCCTCAGAAAAAGCAAGGCACTAAGCAACTCAGTAAGACCCTGTCTCTAAATAAAATCCAAAATAGGGCTGGGGATGTGGCTCCGTGTTCGAGTGTCCCTGAGTTCAATCCCTGGTAACAAAAAAAAGAATCCATCTGAATCCAAGCTAGGATTTCACCTGGGCAGGACAAGGGATGGCTGCTGGTTTTTGCTGGTAGAAATCACGTGAGGTTGCCACTTGAAATCAACCTCTCTCCTCCTGCAGCTTCTTCCTTTGTGTTCTGGGGGGCCCATGATACATGGTAACCTTTGCTGCCCCTTCTCAGATGCCTTCAGGGTGCAGACCAGGAAGGGAACAAATACAAAGACTATCTATTTTTGCAGACCCAAGCCGAGGCTGCGTGTGGTGAGAGCAAGCAGGGTCCAGGAGGCAATGCATTTGAAAAGCGAAGTGTTTTGGAAAGTCTGGCATGCGGGGTGGAGATACAGGTCATCGAGTCTAAACTCCTGTCTGACAGAGGAGGAGGAGACTGAGTTATGCCCGTCCTGATCTGGGGTTTCTGAGAGCAAGGCTCCGGAGTCCCTACAGTGAATCCAGGTCCGAGCGTCAGAGACAGTCCTGGGGTTCCCACGCACGTGCACACACAGCTGATTCACTGAGCCCTCCATGGGCTTTAAAATTGTGCGAGTGATGTGAGATGCACCAATGGTGTATTTACACTTACAGTGAGGCCAGCACACCTCAAATGTCCAGTGAAGTCTGAGAAATCACGGCAAGGTATAGATAGAGGCCACCTCCGGCCCCGGGGGGGCTTTCCCTCTGAATTAGAGAGAGGGGGCTTAAACCCCTCAGTTAGATTTGGGGGGAACCTAGGAGATGGATAGAATGAGAGAAGGTTTGAGGAAGATCAGAGTGGGCTCCACAGAAGGGAACCCCTGGATCCCAACCACTGTCCCCCAATGGATGGTAGCCCAGGTTCTGGGGCCAAGAGGTGGGAAAGGGCCACCCCGCTCCATGGCACTCAGCTGGTTACAGGAGGGAGGAGGCTGGCAGCTGGGGAAGTCTTGGATCAAGTTTTTTCCACTGGTGAATCAGAGGAGAGTGGTAACAGGAGCCTGGCTGGCCTGACCCCAGCCACCTCTGTGAGTCATAGTTGAGGTCCCTGTGCTAATCTTAACCCCTCTGAGAGGACTTGTTGGGACTTGCCACCAAGTCTTGACCACCAAAATACTCTTGGAGCTGACGTGGCCCTGGAAAGGCCTAGCCCATCAGGGCAGAGGCCAGAGAAGGGAGGCATGGGAGAGGAGGGTGGGTCTGGGAATCAGGCTCTGCTCCCAGGTCACCTGTGACCTTGAGCAAGTCACAGTGAATGTTCAAGAGGCACCTCGAGGTTTCTCCAGCTCAGGCATTCTCCCAAACATGGGACCAGCCAGGGACCCAGAGGGAAGGTACCAGGCCTAGAGAGAGCAGGAGGCCCTCAGGCCAGGTCTGGCCTTGCCCTCAGCCCATAAGTTGTTCATCAGGGACCTGGCCTTTGAGGATGGGCAGCAAGTGACAAGAACTTGGGTTCTGGGGTCAACTGTACCCTAAATTTGTTGTTGCGTGAATTTGAAAAGTAGAGGGTTTTGGATAATAACAGTTCTTTTCTTAGGGAGTATTGGGAGGATTCAATAAGGCAGTACATATGGAGTTCTTAGCTCAAGACCTGGCACATAGTAAATGCTCAGTAAATCTCAGGTACTATGGTTACCAGCCACTGCCTCTGGGCCTCAATTATATCCTTCTATATAAAACACAGGAGGGCAAGAATACTTTTTAAGTGCCTTCTCTAGCTGTCCTTTTCTTGAATTGGCTTCTTGATCCTACACCACCAATTCAGGGGTTGGATCTTATAGGGATTGAAAAAGCCACCATCCGTGGAAAGATCTTCAGGGCTATAGAGATGCCACAGAGGGAATCCAAGTGAGCAAATGGGAGCTCTGGGAAGGCAGAGTGTGGGAGCAGAAGCCCAGCCATGTTCTGACTCTCAAGATCTCAAGACAGAGAGGCTACAGCCGGAGTCCTGGATGGCTGGGAGGAAGCTTCTCCCCAGGGGAGGCCGATTCACAGGTTTCCACTGCATTCTGAGCAGAGGAACCTTCCTTCTGCCATCTCCCCCACAGGTGGCCATTACATCCTGGTTTGAGCAACTACTATGTCAAATTAAGGTGGTTGGAAATGCTGTTCTTGGAGGAGGCAGGTGTGGCCATTCCTCTCCGTTCCTCCTGGCCTGATGGAGTCTGTAGTCTAGGTGTGCACACCTGGGACAGAGGACCCAAGAGCCACGTAGCTGCAAGGACCTACAGGAGTCCTGTTTGGGGCATTGAACAGGCCGATTTAGGGATCCTTGCTGTCTACCAGGAAAACCAGAGCTGGGGCCTGATGTGGGGTGAGAATATGGAAGCCCAGGAGGGCTGGACCAACACCCCAGACTCCTACACAGGCCAGCAGGACCTCCTGCGGCTTTCAGACCCAATGCCAGGGTCCCATCCTCCCCATGCCCAGCAGGGCAGTCCCTGGAGAGAGCTCCAGAGAGAGCACAAACCCTCTAGGGGATAATTGGGGAACCTCAAGCTTCTGGGCAGCTCAAATGTACCCCTGCTCCTCTTGGGAAGATGAGGCCACACGAGGCCCTGGAAGAATCATGGGGCTTGGGCGGGGTGGGCCTGTGGAACTCCTGGGCCCCTCAAGGGAAGACAAGTCCATGAATCTGGGAAGCAGAGTGCACACCGGTGACACCATGAGCATCCTGTACGGTGTTGCCAAGGGCTGCAGATTGCAGATGGCCGGGGAGGGAGGAGTGGGAGAGAAGATCACAATTAAAAGCAGCCCCAGGACCCTCTCCATGCCTTGCCCTGATAGGAAGTCGGGAGGAGAGGGGTAGATGAAAGGGGGAGGACAGGCGGCAATCCCTTGACAGAGAGAGCTTTGACTCAGGTCAAGGGAACAGCTGTGAACGCCACAGGCACATCTGGCAGGGCTGGACTAAAGGAGGGCCGGCCTGCTGTGGGCAGGCAGCCAGGGACCTGGTGGACAGATAGGGCCCGTGTTTACTGTCCAGCTGAGGTGTTGCGACAGGAAGGCGGCTGGGGAGGAGGAGGCAGCTCAGGCGGAAACAATTTATCTGGGGCACGAGGAACAGCTGGGGAGGGAGGCCAGCTCGGTGGCCGCTTTCCAAGGCCAAGTGAGATGCGAGGAAGGGCTGTCTGGTGCCAAAGCAGCCTCCTGCCTGCCCACTGGCCCAGCCGCCTCGCCTGCAGCCAGACCGGCTGCCCCGGCCCAGAGCAGAGCAGGACCCACTCCCGGGCTCCAGGTGGGGTTGCCCTTCTCAGGGGGCTACTCCCCCAGGCTTGCAGGTTTTGTCTGAGCTGACTGCACTGTGAGCAGCCACCATGTGCCAGGCATGTCCCAGGCCTTCCCTCTGATGGCCCCGTGAGACAGGGTGTTCTCTACTTTCCAGAGGCAAAAATAGAGGTCATAAGTGATCGATCCAGGGCCACACAAAAAGTCAGGGATGTGGCAAGAACTCAAGCCCAAGTCTCCTATTTACAGAAGCACCCAGGGGTCCCTGGTCACAGGGAGGTGGGCTGACATCTCCCTTGCGGGACAACCTCCTCTGCCTAGCACAGGACCTCTCACTGCCACGCAGCTCCCAGCCCAGCCTCAAGAGGTCAGCAGACCCCACAAGCACCCAGGGAACTATCCGACATGCCTGGCTGCCACCTGCCTCCCTCAGGCTCTGCACCCGCAACTGGAGCCAGGTCAGCAGCCTTGGAGCAAAGATTTCCTGAGCAGTCAGGTGAGAACCTGGTCTGGCAGGACTTCCCTGGATTCTCACCTCTTGGGTTGGATTTCCAAGAAGGCATGGAGCCTGGGACAGGAGTGAACCCTGGCTCTCCTCCCCACAGAGGCCGGGAGAAGGTGGGAGGAGGAAGGAGCTAAGTGGCCATCTCATTCTGCCCATTTTTGAGATGGGGATGAAGAGGCTTTGGGAGCCCTAGCACAGCAAGGGCAGACTTGACCTCATCTCTAATCTTCAAACCCATCAGTCAAAAACTAGGATGGAGGCACAGGTCCCATGACTCCTCATTCACTGGGGCAGGTGACAGTTCACAGTTAATTCTCAGGGAACATCATTCTCCTCTGGAGGGAAGTCCCTTCTCGTTTTGCTCCCTGAATGTCACCTCCTCCAGGTCATAGACTTTGTTCCTGTGCCTCATAACAGGGAAATGGAATGAACAAGAATGGAACTCTAGGATGTCCCTTAATAGGCCAGGCATGGTCATTTTCATGCTTGCAGCAATCCTAGGCAATAGGTGTGACCACTCCTTTTTTCAGATGAAGAAACTGAGGCTCAGAGAGTATGAGACTAACCTAAGGTTATACAAGAAGTCTTAGCTTAAATGAATAGGTACTGAATACCTGCTGTGTACTTGCATATAAGTAAGGTTAAGTGAAGTCAGACTGCAGTAACAAACATCCCCCAAATCTTAATAAGAGTTTATTTTCCTCTCAAAGTCTACAGTTGAATTCTTCAGGGCAATGCTCTTCCAACTACTACTTCTAACAACTTCTTGTTTGTGGTTGCTTTGATTCAGGGTTCTCATCTCATTAGAAGACTTCTCATTCACTGGGGCAGGTGACAAGACAGTTCACAAATGCATTGGTCAGAACGAGCCATATGGTCCTGCTTACCTACAGTGGAGAGTGGGGGTGCAGGAGGAAACAGGAGGACAGGTGGAATGTTGGGCACTGTTGTTTCTAGAATAACTATGCTCAATGTCAGACTCTAGGCCCAGTTGTCAGTGTTGGATTCAAGTGTTGATCTCCTGCCCACCCTTTCTCCTGGAAGTTCTATTACCACAAATGCCCTCCAGAGACCCTGGGTTCTGCAATAGGCTCCCCAGACTGAGCTTCTTCAGCTGGTGTGAGCGTAGGGTTCATCCTGGAAGAAGAATCCCATGAGAATTCAAACTACACCATGTCCAATTTGAAGTCACACGTTCTTAGCAGCCTGCTTCCCTTGGTAACTTTCTGTAGTCACCACCCAACACTTCCAGACCTCATGGTGAAAGCTCATCCCCTTTCCTCATGTCCTCTCATCCCTCCCTGACAGCAGCCTAGGCAGCAGATCCCCCTTCATTAGCCACTGGAGCACAGAGGGAAACCCCAGGGCCATGAGAAAGAAGTCCAGCCCAACTGCCTCAACTCGACTGTGCCCAGGCAAGAGGAGAACTCAGCTCTCACTCTTCTCTTCCTTCACCTGTGTTGCCCCCTTGGTCCAGCACCACAGCTGTCCCTGGATTCCCAGATCCCTGGAAGCCCAGTTCTTTGCATGTGGCCTCCATATCTTCCCCATTGGTCTAGGGGTGAGTTGTTTTCCCAGGCGCCCCACCCTCACTCAGAAGCTCCCCTTCTTCTGTGTCCAGAATCCCACGCTATCAGGCGCTGCTTTCCATACCCAGGACACAGGCACAAGAGAACTTTCCTATGTGCCTATCAGAAAGATGGGCAGAGAGTCTACTGAGTGCTGGGAGCCTCCAAGACCTTTCCCTCCATTCCACAGAGGAACCAAACCAAACCACCTGGTTTCAAGGAGGCACTGAACTTCCAGTTGCCTGGGATTCAAATTCCCCTGGGGAATTAGGTGCATTGAGAGATCCCTATGCAAAGGGCTTAGTCCCACATTCAGCAAAAATTAGAAGACCATACACAGCCGTGTCTTTAAAATCTCCATTCTAGAATACTCTCCTGACAGTCACCTCTTTGTATGTGACTGTCTGCTTGATCTGTCTACCTGGATGCTCCTTAGGCTAGAGCCTAGATGCACCCATTCTTACCTCACTGCCATTTTTCAAAGTCCACCTCCAACACAGAGGCTGTAAAGACCACATAGTTGTTGTCCAACTTCCTTTTGGGCTAGCACATGAGCATATATCCTGACCTATGGGCTTCTGGGAAAGTTTTCCTATGTAAAATAGGTGTAGGGATAGAAACTCTTCTCACCTTTGGCCTGAAGTTAGTTTCTAGGGGTGTTTTTTATATAACCAGCAGCCTCTTTGTGACCTTGAAGGGATAAACCCAATGTGCTAAGGTTGGCAGACCTAGAATATTGCCAAGCTGATTATGTGATTGAATCAATAAACTAACCCTGAACCTCTGGGGTTGTCACTATATACAATAACATATGCCTTTACCCTAAGCTTCTTCTAAGTAGGTATTCTGTCTCCTGTGGCTGAAATAATCTTAACTAATACAAGTCACAATCAATGAATCCAAAAATGATATCAGGGACTCCAAGTTCTGGAGGAGTCCCTCGTCTCAGCAAATGACAGTTCCTTTGGCTAAAAATTCTACAGTCATCTCTGTTCCCTTCTCCCTCACTTCTCCTATTTAGACTGTCACCAACCACCTTGACCTTGCTTCTATAGTCACTCCTGTCCCTTGCCCTTGCCAGGATGACCTTGACCTTCTACTGGTTTTCCAGCTCTAATTCCCCCACCTCCAGTTGATTCCTCACAGTCCTTTGAGTATCTCCTCTCTTCTCTGGACATGCCATCCCCAGTCACCCCTCCATGATCTTTCCTTTGCTGTCTCTTCCACTGGAGTGTCCTCCTTGCTCCCTTTTCACAGAATTTCTATTCACCAGAAGAGGCCAGTGCAGGTATTATCGTGTGGATCCTTTGTGGACCTGCCCAACCAGAGCCAGTTGAGCTTGCATTTGTGTTGTATCTGCAGCTCGACTTTTAGCAAAAATCAGATCTCATTGCCCATTCCAGAGACAGTCCCCCCTCAAAACCAAAAGCTCCTTGGAGTGAGGGATTGTGTCTAGGTTACCTCTGAACTTCTAGGACTCCCTGTAGGCAGTAGCTTCTTGGAGGTTCCCAACACAGTGAATTAACAGCTATGTAGAGTAAGCTGTCTTCTTCTAGAATGTGGGCACCTCCTATGATGTGTAGAGTAAGCTGTCTTCTTCTAGAAGATGGGCACCTCCATGCTTATCTACTGCTGTGTAACACCACTTAGTGGCTGAAAACAAATGATATTAATTTTGCTCACAAATCTGAAACTTTGGCAGTACTCAGTGGGGACAGCTGTTCTCTGCTCCACCCAGCATTAGTTGGGCTGGGTCTAAGGCTGGGGCTGGAGTCATCCAAAGGTCTGTCCACTTCCATGCCTGGCAGTTGATGCTGGCTGTTGGTTGGGACCTTAACTGAGTCTATAAGCTGGAAAACTCAGGTGTGGCTCTCCCAGGTACATGCTGGGCTTTTTCTCAACAGGGTGGTTGAGAAGAAGATTCCAGAAGAGCCCACAGAGCTGTGGAGACTTTCATGACCCAGACTCCACAGTCACACAACACCACCATCGTCACATTATGCTCTTCAAGGCAGCCACTGTGGCCTGTCCAGGTTCCAGGGGAGGGAAATTGATGCCACCTCCTGAAGGAGGAATGACAAGGTTCAGGAAGAGCCCATTGGACCAGAAACATTGCTGGGGCCATTTTATTTATTTTGGAAAATGCCATTTGCCTTAGTGTGTCTTCAAGGATTTTAAGTCAACTCCTTTGTCCAATTTCCATCCCAAATTGTCTTTAGACGGCCTTGTGAGATGGACTGTCCAGGCCTCCCTGGACCTCTCCTTGTGACATGCTTCTTTCACTGTGGTGTGTGGTCTGATGGAGACATCTCACTAACATCATGGGATTGTGCTGAAGGATCAGAGAGGTCAGGGCCAAGGGTGGGGGTCTAGGAGGCCAGCATGGAGCATGCAGGGCGTAGGTCTTGTAGGGTTCAGTAGCTGGAAACTGAAGACACTGCAGCTGTGCCATGCAGGCAGGGATGTAACACAGGTCATTGGGTAATTGCAAAACCACTGGAGGGGCTGGAGGCGCAGGACCACCGCTGACCTTCTGGAAAGTACTTCCTGGACATGACCTTCTGGAAAGTACTTCCTACTAAAGGAGCTTGTAGGTCTGCCACAACTCTAATGATAAAGAGGCTGCCATGGGATTGGGGCTGGGAAACCACCCCACCCCTACCCCCAACAACTTGGCTTCGACAATCAGGAAGCTGATGAGTGGTGTGGTCATCAGGGTACTTCACCAAATATTTCCAGTTCTCCCCCAGGCACGTGATTGAATTAGGCTTCCCTGCCCCCCTTGGAGTAAGTGACCATGTGACTCACTGAAATATATGTCACTCCTTAGTAAAAGCTTTAAGTGCAATTCTGGAATTTTCTGCATCCTTCCTTTTCTTTGTCACAGTGACCACAATTTCTCTGAAAACCTGTGTCCCCAGGTATAGGAAACAAAGACCAGTCATGTGATGTGGGGATTGTGTGTTACTCAGCATAGTGTAGCCATCCTGATGGGTCCAACCGGACCCTGGGACATTGTCTGCACAAAGCAAGAGAGTTCAAGTGGGAACATGGCCCTCTACGATTCCACCTTCCAAACCCCACACCCAGCTGCAAGAACTTAATTTGTATCCGGAGACATAGCAGTAAGGGAGACTGGGGAAGGGAATTTAGCTTCCCAGCCTCTGTCAGACCATAAGGCACCATCGAAGGATGGATGCTGAGGGCCATTTAGCACCCTTGCCACCACCAACCCCTGCTGGGATTCTAAGGGTGCAGCAGTTCAAAATTAGACAGAGAAAAGTCTGCACCCTGAGAGTGGAGCAAAGCAGACTGGATGTAGGGAATCAAGGTACCAAAGCACAGGAGCTGGGCACAGTAGGGCAGAGGAGAGAGGGGTCCTTGGTTAACTTTCCAACTCAAAGGAAGATCATTCAGTGTGTGTGTGTGTGTGTGTGTGTGTGTGCACCTGAGAACATTTAAGTAGCTGAGCACCGCCTACAGAGTATATTGTGCTTTAAAAGTATTGCTTTATATATTATTAGATGCTATGTGAAATACAGTACCACTTTTATTTCCACTAGGCGGGGATCAGGTTTCATTCATCTCTGTGCCCTGCACATCTTGCACAGCGTCAGACACACAGTAGGCATTTAAGCAATCTTTCACGAAGGAGTGAATCTGTGGATGTTCAACTGGGAAACTGACTCAGAGAACTGGACCCAACGTTCCCAGTGTGGTCTGATTAATCAGGCCTGTGGGAACACCCCCTCCCTGGGTCTCAATATCATACTTCTCTTAACATGGCCCAAGATTGTATTAGCCTCCTTGGCAGCCACATGGCACAGATGATTCATATTGAGCTTGAGGTCAACTGTAGTCTCTGGGTCTGTTTCACATGAACAGCTATTAAGGAAGGCGGGGCTTCCCATCTTGTCCATATGTAGTTAATTTTTGATCCAAGCGCCTTATGTAACATTTCATCCTACTGAGTTATAGTTCATCCTTCAACTTCTCCAGATCGATTCAAACCATAGGTCTTTTAACTCGGTGTATTTTTCATCCTTCTTAGAGTTGCTTCATCCACCATTGTGCCACGAAGGAGATCGGCAACTTCGTGCACATTCACAACAGAAATGCTAAACAAGGCGGCCCCAGGAGAACCTCCTGCATGTGGCCAGCAATTTTTTTTAATACCTTTATTTTATTTATGTATGTGGTGCTGAGGATCAAACCCAGTGCCCCATGCATGCGAGGCAAGCGCTCTGCCACTGAGCCACAACCCCCTCCTTGTGATTTTTTGAATCAACATAAACTGAGAAGGCTCATTTCACCATCTAGGATTCTGTTTGTATTCTCATCCATTTTGCCCAAGGAGTATGACCAGAGACTGTCACAGCAGAGACAGCAGAGTATGCAGAACAGCCTGGGCCTCTGGTCCCCACACGGGGAATGAGTTTCAATCGGGTATATTTGCTCTTCGCAAAGTAGTGCTGGCTCTGAGGGATCGTCACATTCTCTCTTAGCCTATCAGAGACATTTCTTTATTTTATCAATATCTATCAAAAATCATAAAGATGTTCAAATTCTTAGACCCAGTCACCCCACCATAATGTCCAAAGGCCCAGTAATGGCAAAGTTATCCATGGTACGTGCTCTCCAAGGGAGAGCATGCACATCATTAAGACAACAATTAAAACCACCACCACAAATAACAACAAAAACCCAAAAACATGTGCAGCCACAACGGGAAACTTTAGATATAAAGTGAACTCAAAAAAGCAGGCTACAGAATCATGTGTAGCAGGGTTGTAGTTGATGGAGAGAGACTCAGAGAACTGTACTCAGAACACTCTGATTTGCAAACTTTCTGTAACTCTGTGGAAAGCAGCTTTGGAGATAAAGTTTAAGTAAAGACATTTCATTGGGGAGGGCGGCCCAGGGAGCAGGAGGGAGGGACAGGGAATGAAATGGGGGAGGGAGGGCAAAGCTGGCCTCCAGGACAGGTGGCCTCTAGGACAGGAGGTTGGTTGCTGAGTTCCGTGGGATTGCTCAAGAGGCCTGGTGGGGACAGTGGCTGCCTGTCTGGTGGGGACAGTGGGAACATTTATCAGCTTCAGGTTCACCCCATGGGGTGTTAACTCTCCTGCATGACAGGATCATACATCTGAAGGCATCTCAGAGGCTCCTGGGAAGCCCTGCTGCTGCACCCACAGGAAAACCCTATGGGGTGGTGAGAAGCCTAGGAAGCAGGCCAGCAGGAGGGACCCTCAGGTGGCACCCCCTATGTCTATTGGCCCTGGGTATTTCTGATCATCTGGTGGCACCTGGATTAGGAGCCACATGAGTTTCAAGGAATCGAGTGACCCTCGTAGGATGGTCTGCTCCCACCCTGCTAATGGCTTGTGATTACAGAACCCCACTCCATTCCGTAGCTGAAGATGGGCTCCCTGATTCCAGTTTCCAAAATCCATCTAGAAAATCAGTAGAATCTTTATTCATCTCCGGCTTCCATCTTTCTCCTCAGATCTAAGTGGTTATGTTGGTCATGCCTTCCTGAAACCCAGCTCACATCAGCCTGTTAGAGCTGTCCGCACCCTCCTGCGCCCACTGGGGACCTCTCAGAACGTCTCTTGGTGTCAGGTTGCTGCCCTTATGGGCAGACAGTTCCAGGATGTTTGCTTACTCTTTAAAGAAGACGGTCTTGTTTTAGGAGGTGAGGGTTCAGCTGTTTCTGTCATCACTGACCCTTTTAAGTTTTCATAAGTTTGGGGTCTCCCCAAAACACCGTAGCATCTGTCTAAAGACTGTGTGTGCCCATGCACGTGCACATGTTTAAAAGTCAATTATTTTTGTCTTTGGTTAAATGCTGACTCTTCCTCCTGCCTCCATGATCCTTGTTGGTGGGTGATAGTGATGGTGCGTTTTCTTCCTTGTTTTGAGTGTTTGCTCAAAACGTGGCTCTTGCAAGCCATCATCCCGAGGCCATGCTATTTCCACTATTAGAAAGCAATCTACTTTCTCAGGGTCCACCCTACACAACTGGTTTTGCCACCACTCCCTTCCTGTGGCCTGTGAATGCCAAAATGATAAAATTCTTTCCTTTCCCAGGTCCCTATCGCTTACATTTTACCAGTGCACGCTTTTCAGCTGATCAGAATTCAGCGTCTCCTGCCAGTTCCACTTGTAGCTTTTCAGAGATTAAGTTATCAGCCAGGCAAGAATGTAGCAAGCGTCCTGGCTTCAGTAGATGTCCTTGTAACTAGAGTCCCATCACTGCAGCCAGAAGCTGGCTTCAGCCAATTTGGGATCCCTGATCTTGGACTTGGAGAAATCTTTCCCCAATACCCTTCAGAAGAAGGCCAAAGGACTTCTCAGCACTCCCTGGCTCAAGAAAGTTTGACAAATATGGCTCCTTTCCCAAAACAAGTCTTGCAATCTGTGGGATGCAGAAAGGAGGGAAATGTCAGACTTCGAAACTCAAACCCAGCACTTATTGGTTATTTGATTTGGGGCAAGTTACTTAACCTCTGGGCTTCAGTTTCCACATCTGTAGATGCTGGAACTTTCTTGATCTTTACATAATGTTCCAGAGGAAGGATTTTATTTTATTTTTTTTACACAATTGTCATGACTACTGCCTAGCTCATAGCAAGTTGCCATTGACTGTGTCCTGATTTCAGACAGAGAGGAAAAAGCAAAAGGTACATTTTAGAATCAATGAAACAGGATGGCATTTACTTCTACTCATAAAGTTACTGTGGTAATTACCTGGTTTAAAATATGCAAAGCACCAAGATCAGTGATTGGCAACTAGCTCTTTGGGTAATAATGAGGGGGAGGATGGCAGGGGTGAAGGCCTCTGATTTATGAACACTGAGATTCTCCCTGTCCCTCTACAGAATAGGGTTGTTTCCTGGGAATTACCTGCCCAGGGAGGCACCATCCCTGACCCCTCTTTCACCCAGATGTGCTATGTGCTGTGTGACTCATTCTCTTCAGTGGTCTCCAGGGTCACTTCCCAGCTAAAGGGTTTCAAAAGGAGGTGTGCCTTCTCCACAGTCAGCCCATGGGCTTCATCCATTGGCCATGTGAGGGCTCTCGAGGCCCTGTGGGCAATGGGGCAGGAAGATAGAAGGAGCTGGAGTCCCTAAATCACCACATGGAGGAGAGTCACAGGTCAACCAGGAGCACCCAGGCTGCATTGCCATGAAAGTGACAGAAAAACTGTCCTTGAATGAAGCCACTGCCATTGAGGGGTTAACTTGGGACAGCACCTTCACTGAACACATGGCCAGTACAGGAGGTGGGGAGGAGGAGGGCACCTGTGGAGCCAGTCTGGATCAGAGTGCTTCAGAGGAACATGAGGAACTTCAAAGTCAAGGTCTCACTCGCCGTATTCCAGTTGACAACATCCAGCCACTGCTGGCCTCCCCTCGCCAGGCTGGCTTTATATTGAAGTTTTCATCAACAGACCATTCATTCAACATGTAATACATCTCTATCACGAGTTAGCACAAAGCCCCAGCCTGCCGGGACCCTGCTGGGTGTGGTCCCAGCCTGACCCCCCACCCTGTGGTTGGGCTCACTCCCCGCAGCCCATACATCATCCTGATGTGCAGAAGAGACCCCATTAATCACAACACCTCATTTGCTAATGTGGCTTTGTCAACCCCACGCCACTAGGGAGGGAGCCTCCCCTCCACCCCAGCCTGCTGTAGGTGGGTTGGTGTCAGCCACAGCAGCCTGAGCCCCACAGAACATCAGCAGGGCCTTCCAGGTCCCAGTTCTGGGTCCCAGGGAAAGGGTCCCAAGGGTTCTGACCGTGATGAAGTCGCCCCTGCAATTCTGCAAGGATTCCTCCAGAAAGTTCTCAGGAGGCCGGGAGCGGCTCCAACTCAACCTGGAAAGCTTGCAAAATCCCCACGCCATTACCTGAAGTGAGCTCTGAGTTTTATTTCTTTTTTTTTTTTGTTATTGTTGAAAAAAAATTAAAAATCCAAACACAAACGGTTGGTCTGCATTTTCGTTCAGCATGTTAGTATCAAAACTAAATAGTTCTGTGGCTGCTCCCCCGTTCACCTCTCAGATCATAAAACCTCTGTAGTGACTGAACGCAGGAGTCCATCAAGTGGCTTTCTGTTCCCCTCCCTTGACACGCCCCCCCTCCCCAGGGCTAGTTACAAAGAATCCAAGTTACAAAGTACAGGCGCCATGTGGCAGGGTCCCAGGTGGCCTCAGAAGTCCCTTAGCCTGGGATGACATTCTCATAACCCCAGGCCCACAATTAGGTGTGACAGGTTGACCCAGGTTGATCCAGGTTTTCTGAGGCACCTCTTCCAGGCTCCCAGGCAGGCACCGACTGAGCAGATCCTTCTCCCTCAGCCCTGGCACTTGCCTGGTCCAGTGGCCAGGCTCTGGGCAGGGCAGCAGGAGGAATCACTGTCCAGAAGGGAGTGGCCTGGCCTGTAGGTGAGTCAAGTTCCCTTCATGGGCACTCGGTCTCCTCCCACCCTCCCCAGGACTGTTTAACTGTAAACCTTTCATGGGTTTAGGACCCACAGGCTCTTTACCCAACAAAATGTTGCGACCAGGGAAAAATGAATTTGCTCCAAAAATACAAAAGAGCAAAATTGGAAATAATAAATAGTTCATGAATACGGGTTTTAACTTCATTAACTGTTCAGTTTCGTACTCATGAGAATTTCCGTACATTTGAAAACAATTTGTACCTTAGATTTTCTCGCCTCGTACAGATTCCCGAGGACCATGATGGCTGGAAGTCAGAGCCAATCATAAACGAAGTGAGTAAACTGTAGCCAAATAATTTCAAAAGCAAAATTATAAAAATTCTTTCCAAGTATTTTATAGCAAAATAATTCTATTTAATGTGGGATGTGGGTGCATTTTAATTTTTTTTATATACTCTGGGGTGGAACCTATAAAAGTCAGACTGTCTGGTACCCAGGAAGGCCCTACCTTCCCTCTCCCCTTCCCTTCCCCTCCCTCCCTTCCCCCTTCTCTCTTCCTCTATTCTCAAAACTCTCATCCTCCAGTTTCAAAGAAGCATCCACAGCGTCTCCTGCTAAGAATGTTCATTTTTATAAAGACACTGATTTTCTCATTTCTGAGGCTTCTCACTGCTCTGGCTGAGTATAGGCCGCCATTGTGGCCCGAGGATTCTGGGAATCTAAAACTCAGCCAGCAACAAATCTGTATCACAGCCTCTAAACTGAAAGGTCCCTTCAGACAGCTTGGTCACCCCGCAGCCTGGCATTTCTTGCCTAAATACTCAACACCCTCAGGGCCCACAGATGGCCTTCCTTTCTCCCAGAGAAACAGCCTGAGCACTCGAGTAACAGGTGGGGTGGAAATTTGCAGAACCCTGTGGGTCAGGAGAGAAGTTCCAGGGATGTTCTCTGGAAGCCACAAGGACCCTAACAATGAGGGTGAGGGCCGCCTGTCTCAGCCTGGGAGAGCTGGTTCCAAGATGTCCTCCAGGGCCTCCCAGGAGTCGGCCATGCCTTGCTCTGTGTCCACTCCCCTCACACCCTGGGCTCAAAATGGCAGCTCTGGAGCAGCCTCTGTCTGGATGCCTCAGCTCGAGGTCTGTACATAGAGCCCCTTCTGCACTGCTCATGGTCCCCAGCCTGTGCCTGACTACTCCTCTCTCCGTTAGGACTGAGCGAAGGTGCCCCCCCTCTTCCCAGCCCCTTCTAAGGTGTCAGGAAGCTTCCCCCCATCAGCTTTCTCCCCTCCCCTGGACCAGTGAGGTGCTTGCTGTGTTCGCTGTGATAGACAGACGGACAGACAGATAGAAGACAGATGATAGATACAAAGAATAAACAGAAGATAGAAGAAGACAGGCAGATAGAATATAGATAGGTGATAGATGGATAGACAGATCAATGATAGATAGACAATCTGTTTAACAGTCAGCCCCACCAGACTCTGTAAGGACACAAACAGCTTCGTCCACCACTGTGTCACCCCTGTTCCCAGCACAGAGCTGGACACAGAGTAAGGCTTAGTAAATGAATGAGGAGATGGATGGGGCAAAGAGTGACTGAGCAGGAAGCTGACAGACGTCCATTGGTCTAGAATTAGCTGTGGGGAGCTGCTGTCTCCGGCCCTCTCATGGGCAGCATGGGGGTCATGTGAGGCCCAGGGGCTGGGACTGAGGGCCAGACTGTTTCCGTTTTTGCCCTGCCCCTCTTCTGTTTCCTCTTGGGTAATAAGTGTGAGCATGTTATCATCTAGCCAGAAGTTGGAGTCCCTGGCTACCTGTGCGGCCAGTGTAAGGTCAGCCCCTTCTGTCCAGTGGTGGAGGCAAATATTTCCCTTTGTCGTCCCTCAGGGGATAACAGGACTCACTTGGCTGAGTCATTGTGCAGACTGGAATAAATTGATACAGCATGGTGAAGTGGCAAATGCCATAATCTGGTCTAATTGGGAGGGTACAAGTTCAAGGCCGGCCTCCACAACTTAGCCAGATCCTGATTTGAAATTAAAAAAAAAAAAAAAAAAAAAAGAAATTAGAATGAAGGTGTAGCTCAGTGGTTAGAGCACCCCTGGCGAGCATGTCATGGTAAAGGATGTGTAGTTTTGATGCTTGTTATGCCAAGTCTGTCCCCCAGGGCCAGCTTGAAACAGGGCCAGGGGTCAGTCACGTCAGTTGGGGCCAGTCTGATATAACTGTGGTCCCGCTGCACAGGGTCTGGAGACTACCAATGCATTCTCTGCACTGCCCTCATTAACTGCAAATATGCCCTTGAGTTTCCTCAGGAGGAAAGTGCATTCTGCCCCGTGGGTCTGCAGGATGGGGAGGGTCTTCATTCTTCCCAGCCTGGCTCCCTCCATGCTGCCCCATCCCAGGTAGCAGGGGTTCCAGAATCACCTCATGCCCAGCTCCACGCAGCGGGGAACACAGGGCACCGTCGAGGGTGGCCCGGGCCTGGTATGACAGCAAGCAGGAAACACTGGGTCTATTGTCCTGTTCCTGGCCACGCGCTGAGGCAAAAGCAACTGGGAGGAAGAGAGCCCCAAGGTATTCTGGAAATGTCGCTGTCTTCCCTGTCCCTTCAGCTCCACACAGGCAGTGACGCCCCCAGAGAACCTGGGCATCTTGAGCTACAACCGCCACCTCCACCACCCTGAACCCAAGTCCTGGGGCCTCATCAGAAGCTAAGCCTCCTCCCACTTTCCCTCTACTCAAAATCTGCTGGGACTTCCTGGTGACACAGAAAAGTCCATGGGGAACAAGGACACTGTGACAGTGAGGGGTAACTTTTCTTAGACTTGCTTCTTAGAAATCTTAAAAACAAACAAACAAACAAACAAAAACAAGTGTGGTCCCAGCTGTATGTCACACCTGGCTCAGATGTCAGACCCAGATTGGGCCCCTCCTCTAGAAAGCCTTCCCTGACAGCACCAGCCCATAATGCCTGCCCTCTTCCAGTCTTACCTGTAGCTCTTCTGAACTCCTCCCACAAAGAAACATGCTAGACTGGGCTGGTAGCCAGACTGATGGTGGGCATGAGGGGTGGGCATCTCCAGGCACGGATGCCGTTCTCTGATTGTTCTCCAGCTGTGTCTGGGCCTCCCTGCCACCTCCCATCTTGCTGTGGCATGCTCCAGAGAAAGACAAAAAGCAGCCAGCTGCTCAGCCCAGCCAGGGCATGCGTGTAGAACTGCTTTTTCCACTAGGGTCTTCCCCAACAAAGCACTCAGGGAAGGGGTTCAGGAACCTCTGAGCACACCCTGGATCTGCATCTGGTCTCGGCTCACCCAAACCAGCACCCCAGGGTCCTTGTGCATGGAATGGCTTAGAGAGGTCCCTGCTCTGCTCTCGACCTCTTGTGAGCCAAACTGCCGTCTGCACAGTTCCAGTGGGAGCTGTCCCCTCTCTTCTTGAGATTGAAGGCTAGCCAATCTCCTCCTCCATTACCTATTTCACAACTACATTCTCTTGCACCCAGTCCTGCTCCTCAGCTCCCATTCTCTGTAGAAATAGAGAACAAACCCTCCCTTCTCATAGATCCGGCTCTGACTCAGTCAGTAGCTGGGGGCCCAGGTAAAGCTTCTTGGGTCCACTCTCCTCCTGAGTGCATGACCTACCTCACCTCCCCCTTGTCTATGGCCAGCCCTGGTCATCCAGGGGTCACCCAAAGAACACCATCGGGGCTTGAAGGCCTTCCCCAAACTCCTGGGGCAGATATAAAGGGTGCCCATAAAGTAGGGAGACAGTCATCTCCCTCCCGCTTGCTCCCAGCCGTCACACAGAAAATCCACTTTTGCACAGAAGACCCTCCAACCCCTGGCCTTGGGCATGTTTCATAGCCTGCCACTCCCTCCTTCTCATGCCACCCACAATGTCAAGAAGTAGGGCTTGAGAAGCCATCTGGCTTCTGGTGCATATGGTGGGTTTGGGGGCCTCATGATCATTCACAGTAGGAGGTGTCAAGGTGGGCTCCCCGAACTATAGCCCATGTTCTGATTGAGAAGGACAATGGTGGGGCCTGGGACTTGTGAGTTGTTTTTTTGTTTGTTTTGTTTTTTTACCGGCACCCCAGGACACATCCTTTTCATCTTGAGCCTTGCATCCAACCGCAGTATGAGGGAATGGGGAGGAGAGGAGGATGTACTCTTAGGAAGTTTACCTGCTCCTAGAACTCACACTCCGAGCCACTCAGTACCATCAGGGAGCTCTGGGTTAAGTCACCCAGGACTACCTGGAGCAGCGAGCCTCCTGCACTCTCAGAGGTGGGCAAGGTCAGGGCAGCACTTGAAGGCAGGACCTGGCTGGACTGGTGGGTCTGGAGGAATCTGAGAGGATAGAGAGGAGGGCAGAGCCCCCCCACCCAGGCCTGGGGATGGAGGCTCCCAGGGAAGGACGTGTCAAGAGTGGCATTACCAATTCCATGGCAGGCTGGTGAAAGGACCATGTATACCCTTTACCAGGGTCAGCCCTTGGAGGGATGAACCAAAGATGAGGAAACAGAGGAGGGAAGCGAGAAGACAAAGCCGACTCCCAGAAAGGTTGGACCCAAGTGTTACAAGCATGTCTGAATCCTGAGTTCTGAGGCCATCTTTCCATTTTAGTCCCTCATCAGGATCAGTGCACAGATGGACCCAGGCCTGGAGAGAGGGGCCCAGCAAGTGCAGTTCTGGCCCCTGGCAATCACCCACTGGAGTGAGCCCTGGAGGTGCTAAACCAAGACCAGCTGCGTGGTCAGCAGTGTTTCGGGGACTGGCTTGGACTAGACCTAGAGAGAGAGGGGTTTGTCCCTGAGACTGAAGTGAAGGCCAGGCAACCTTGAAGGGAAGGAGACTGAGGTCAGGTACCCCAACTCGCTGAGCACCCCCAAAACTTGTTGTAGAGAAGTCTGTCAGATGATAGGCGACATAGCCTCAGAACGGCCCGGGGACGAGGAGTCAGCTGCATTTCAGTCATTAGGACACTGACTCTCTGATGGTTTAATTCACACATCCAAGGTCAAAACAGCTATTAAATGAAAGGACTGGGATTCATACTGGGTTGGCCCAGACCAAAGGGCCATGAAAGGTCACTGAGGAACTGCTTTGTGGGGACCTTTCATGAGGACGATGCTCTCCTGGGGCATGAGGCTGGCTCAGAGGTGCCCTGGGAGCTCAAGGGAAGCTGTGGCTCATGTCACCTGTGTCTGTCCCTTGGCGGGAGCTGGCCTTCTCTCCCCACATGCCAGCCGCTGGAGCAGGCCTGTGGCTTAGAAAGGAGCCCACAAAACAGAGGCTCTGTCAATAGCCCCAGGCCAAATCAGTCACTCAGCACAGCTGGGGTGTTTCAGAGTAAATTGGCCACTTCTTGAAGGAAGACAGATGACAGGGGAGAGGACAGCGGCTAAATAAGGCTCATCTTCTCCCCTGACAGCCGAGCTCTGGGAGGACGGCAGGGGCAGGAACTAAGCCGGTGTTTTCAGGAAAGCTTTTAGGTAAGCGAAGCATAAACAAAGATCTCAAATACTAATTAACATTTTTGGACACTTCATGTGTGCCAGGAGCTGTATGAAATGCTTCGTAGGAGTGAGCCCTGCAGCCCTCACTGCAGTTCCGTGGGGTAGGTTTGGCTGTTACTAGCACATTCTACCAGTGTACAAACAGACACCGAGAGGGAAGAGGCTGGGCCAAGGTCACACAGTAAGTAGCAGAGCTTTGATTCCGGCAGGGAAGGCTAGTCCCCTGTGACCCTTAGGGCAGGAATGGGCCCAACCCCCTGCCAGCCCTCAGTGCTCCATTTCTGTGGGTTCCTGCAGCCCCTCCAGTCCACGCTTCCACACCAGCAGCTGGGCCCCCACGACCGACACTCACTTCAAGGACTATCCCCTTCTGTGGCCCCATAGTCTGCAGCAGGGACCCTGGACAGGCCTCAGAGGAAGACAGAATGGCTGACACATCCCAGCAGTGGGAAGCCCTCTGGATGCTTAAATCCCTTTCCTGAATCCCGCCTGTTTGCAGCTGCTTTATTCTAACAGAGCCATGTGTGTCGTTGGTATGTTTTTCTTTGGGAATTGCCTGTTTATGTCACTTGCTTGCTCTTTTCGATGGACATGAGCCATCTTTAAGTGCTCTCACATTGGCGCTCTCTCTTCGGCTTCCTCTAGCCTTCCCTGCCTGTTTCCTTGTCTTGCACTTTGAGGGGGACAAGATTCGCATTCTTACAGCCCAGATATGACCCCCCAGGAACCATATGAAATAGAAATTATGGCTGAGCTCGGTAGCACACGCCTGTAATCCCAGCGGCTCAGGAGGCTGAGGTAGGAGGATCACCAGTTCAAAGCCAGCCTTAGCAAAAGCAAGGTGCTAAGCAACTCACTGAGACCCTAAATAAAATCCAAAATAGGGCTGAGGATGTGGCTCAGTGGTCGAGTGCCCCTGAGTTCAATCCTTGGTACCCGCTCTTCCCCACCAAAAAAAAAAAAAAGAGGGAGAAGTCCAGGAAGAAGCCGCATTGCCTCTTAGGACCTAATCTTGGAAGTCACATGCTGTCACTTCTGACACACGCTAGGCTCCACTTTTCAAGGTATAAGTAAGTGTTAAATAAGTCTAGGCATATTTTTAATCTACTACAATGTCAAATTCCTGGAGAAACCCACATGCAATTTATGGTCACCCCCAAATGTAAAGGTGAGGGTCCTCCCCAGCTGGTGTTGTCTGAGCTACAGAGCTGATGTGGGTCAGCTGAGGCCTTTGCTGAGATGCATCCACACCTACTTCTCACTGCTCCGTCCCACTTCTCCACTTCCTTTCACTCCTGGTGCTCCCAAGAACACCCCTGGTAAACCTCCTACCCTCTAATTTCCACCCCAGTCGCCTCCCAAGGAACATACTTGCGAGAGCGGTGGGTTTGGTTAATGTGCAAATGTGTTTTCCTACACATTAAATCTAGCAATCTTTTTGTGGATTCTGCCCTTGTGAATGGTTTTAGAAAGTCCTGCTGATCCTGAGATGGGAGAAACACCTAGATTTGTTCCAGGAGATGGATGATTTCATATTTTCTTCTTAATAACAATATAATTGGAGGGTTTTTTTCACATAGCTTGTGAGATAGGAATCTAATTTCACTCTTCTCCTATGTTGGATCAACTGTTCTAATACTACTTTTCTGTTTTCAAAAATCATTTTTTCTGCTGGGCGCAGTGATGCACTCCTGTAATCCCAGTGGCTCAAGAGGCTGAGGCAGGAGGATGGCAAGTTCAAAGTCAACCTCAGCAACAGCAAATGCTAAGCAGCTCAGTGAGATCCTGTCTCTAAATAAAATACAAAACAGGGCTGGGGATGTGGCTCAGTGGTTAAGTGCCCCTGAGTTCAATCCCCAGTATACCACCCACCCAAAATCATTTTTCTGCCGATTTTAAGTGATAACTTTACACATGTATTAATTTCTTATTGGGTTGGTTCCTGAACTTTCTGTTCTGTTCTGGACTCCTGTCCCATTACTTAGATTATTATATTTTTGAAGTAGATTCTAATATCTGAGAGTACAAGCCACTTTCCCTTTTACTTCTCTTTAAATATTGTCATGAATTTACTCTCTCAGAATATATTTAAAGTAAATTTGGTAAGTTCTCCACCCCCCAAAAAAGTCACATTGAGAGACTTTGACTGGGATCTGTGAAATTGATTGATGTCAGTTCTTTTGAAATATCTTTATAATATTAAAACTTCCCTCTAAGAACATAATATGTTTATTTATTAAAGGTTCATTTAAAGTTTCTTGTAAAAGTTCTTTCTGGGTACAGCTATGTGTCTGGAGGGCATATG
The DNA here is from genome assembly GCF_001458135.2 of Marmota marmota marmota. Taxonomy (NCBI): domain Eukaryota; kingdom Metazoa; phylum Chordata; class Mammalia; order Rodentia; family Sciuridae; genus Marmota; species Marmota marmota. The sequence continues at coordinate 1,796,457 of NW_025999977.1, read as the reverse complement.
TGGGAATGTGTCTGTGTATGTGTACGAAGGAGTTGTGTGTGTGTGTGTGTGTGTGTGTGTGTGTGTGTGTGTTAACTTCCCTATGCTCCTTAGGCTTTTACCGAGATATGTAATGTGTTTTGTCACTATTAGAGATATACTTTTCTTCACTTTGTTTCCTAGTCTGTTTCTTCTGGTGCGGAGGAAAGTTTTTGGGATTCTGTATATCTATTTCTTTAACAAGCATTGCCTACTCTCAATGTTTCTAATGCTTCTCTAATTGATTTGCTGTGATTTTCTTAGGGAAACAATAACATCATCTGAAAATAATGATCTTTTTCTCTTCTTTTCCCATCTTTAGACCCAAAAGAGTCTAAATAGTCTCCTCCTGCAAGAGGAGGAGCCCATTCCTGCTTGGGCTAGTTTTGTGTCCTTTGTGCACATGAGGAATATATGAGCACAGTACAAATGTTAAAACATTGAAAAATTAAACAGGGTTAAAATTCAACCACCCAGGGCTGGGGATGTGGCTCAAGCGGTAGCTCGCTCACCTGGCATGCGTGCAGCCCGGGGTTCGATCCTCAGCACCACATACAAAGATGTTGTATCCGCCGAAAACTAAAAAAATAAATATTAAAAAAATTCTCTCTCTCTCTCCTTCTCTTTAAAAAAAATTCAACCACCCACCTTAACACTCTATGATGTATTTTCTTCTTAGACTCAGTCATATAGTAATCCCCACATCCACAGGGCTATACCCCAAAATATCCCACTGATGCCTCAAACTGCAGAGAGTGCTGTACCCCGAATCTATACATGCATTCATATGATAAAGTTGAAGTTAATCTCACAGTGTTAATCTCATAGTGAGAGATTAACAGTAATAACTAATGATAAAACAGAATTATTATTTCATATATTGTAATAAAAGTGATTTTTAAATGTATTGTTTATTTCTGGAATTTTCCATTTAATATTTTCAGACCTCAGCAGACCACAGGTAATTGAAATCACAGTTAAGGAGGTGATACTTTTTATAAAAGTGAAATCACAGTTAAGGAAGTGATTCTGTATATAAAAATATAAATTTATAGGTATTGTAAAATATACACTATTTATGATATCAATTTTAAACTTTCTTTTTTCAGGAAAATAAATATATCTACATCACACTTTTATATTGCTGTTCTGTTTTTGTGTCATGATATGTTCAATAAAGTTTCTATTTTAGGACAATAAGTTGCCTTCAGTTTTTAATATTCTTGCAGCAAACATCCTTTTTAGAACGCTCTGATCCCTGCCTCATCACCCTTACTCCACTTAGGATAAAATAATAGAAATGGAACTGGGAGTCAGTGATATGTGGTCTTAAAAAATATTTGATTTATGTAATATTTTCATACCAATGGTTACTTGGGGCTTCATAATCCTGTTCACTGTTGAAGCTTGCCACACCTTCTCTCTCGCTAACACTTTATCATTCTTTTTCATCTTTACCAATCTGAAAAAGGGACGTCTTATTTCAATATGAGTTTTTTTAATTACTAGGCAGATTCAATACAATTGGAAATTGTATCCTCCTTTTGAAGATGGCCTATTTAGACAGTCTGTTGGATTTAGGTTTTGAAAGGAATGATTGTTTCTGTGTTTTTGAATGTCAAGCATCCCATACATATAAGCAATATTAACCCCTTTTGTCATATAGATTGTAAAGATTTTCATAGTTGGCATGACATATAGAAAATCATACAGAAAATCATACAATGACTTTATGAAATATCAACAAACTGTCAATTCACCTTTGATTTTTTTTAAAGCAGCATAAAAACCTCTGTTACAACAGAAGTACAGTATTATGTGTTCCTCTCCATAATTGCCTTACCCTTTTTCTCTCTCCAAATCCAATTACTACCCTATTTTTTTTTGTATATTCTCTCCTGTTAGTCAGCTTTGTGTTACTATAAGGAAATACCTGATATAACTAACTTATAAAGAGAAAACAACTATTTAGCCCACAGTTCTGGGGATTCCAGTTCAAGATCAGGTGGACCCAGTGCTTTGGTTCTCTGGTGAGGGAGCATATGGCAATGGCAGAATCCATGACAAAGCAAAATTGGTCATCTTGTGAGTCAGGAAGAAAAAGAGAAGGCGGGAAGGGATTGGGGTCCCACAATCCCCATTGAGGTCATGCCCTTAATAATCTAAGCCCTCCCACCAGATCCCCTTTCCTAAAGTTTCTAATAGTGCCATCATGGGGACCAAGCCCTTAACACATGGGCTTTGGGGACACTCATCCAAAACATAGCAATTCCCATGTTATGTTTCAATAGCAAGACCGTATGTGTATGTCCATAAATGGTGTATGCGGTATCACTGTGCATGTCTCATGTTTTGAAACTTGACATAAATGGAATCATCCTACAGGTGTCCTTTGCCCGATGTTACGTTTTAGAAATGTATTCGTTTTGAAAGATGCAGTTGTAATTTCTCACCATTTATCCATTTTCTTATGGTGGGGCACTTAGGGTTTTTTTGCTCTTTTAACTTTTTATTCTAAGAACAATGTTTCAATGAACATTATTCTGCATGACTCTATGCGCATGAGCCGGAGTTGCTCCAGGTGTTATATGCTGAGCCGCAGACTGTCTGGGTAGCTGCACGTTTTCAGAATCCCTAGATCATGCCCAAGAGTTCTCCAGAGCAGTGGGACCCTTTTATCCACTCAAAAGGACCATAACTCTTTTATTCAGTAGTTCTAAATTTTAGGTTTTTATCATTATGATTGGTTAAAAAGTGAGACCTCTCCATTTTACTTTTATATTTCCCTCAGTCTGATTTTAGGTATCTTTTCACACACCTACTGGCCCCATGGGATTCCTCTTTCTGAAATATTCATGTTTTACCCCTTCTTCTATTCTTTCATAATATGACTTGTTGCAGATTGTTTTACAGTTTGTGGTTGACTTCATAAATTTGTATGGTGTCTTTGTTGAACATTATCTTACACTTCAATGTCATCTCCCGTCTCAATCTTTTCTTCATGGCTTGGGCTTTGCAAATGTTTTTGAATATTTATTTCCTTTCCCAAAGGTCATAAAGATAGTCAGTGTCTCATATTTTCTTCTAAAAGTCCATTATTTTTTGTCTTTTCATATTTAAATATTTAATGGGTCTAGAGTTTATTTTCATACAGTGTGATGCAGAGTCTTATTTGGTTTTAGTTTTTCCCTATGGACCTGATCTTCTGACCATTTACTAACAAGCCCCTGCTTTGGCCACTGGTCTATGGTGGCCTTTTCTGTCCTGTCCCCTCTCTATGTGTGAGTGGGTCTGTTCTGTGCTCAGAGATGTCCTGTTTCTGTAGCGTCTTTGTCAGTCCACCGACCAACACACAATATCAATTGTACTTTTACAATGGCTTGACATAGGATACAAAAAGTCCTGGTGTCAAGTTTTTTCCAATGCTGTCTTTAATGTAGTCATGTATAAAATTTTTGCCCTTCACAGATGATCCCTAACTCACAGTGGATTTTCGACTTAGGATTTCAACGTTAGGATTTTTGAAAGTGAGGTGTATTAAGTAGAAACTGTACTTGGAATATTGGATTCTGATCTTTTCCCTGGCTAGTGATATGTGTGGCACAATCCTCTCATATGGCAGCAAGTTATGGCACTCCGTCAGCCACGCTACCAAGGAGGGACAATCAACACTGCCCTACACCGCACTGCAAGCCAGGAATCAAGCAGGTCAGGCATCTCAAATGCATTTTTTGACTTGAAATAACATCAGCACGCATTGGGTTTACCGGGATGTAGCACCACTGAAATCCGAGGAACATCTGTATATCTCGTTCTGTGTTTGGAAAGACGTGCCCCACCCCAGATTACACAAATGTCAAAGATGAAGTATAAATAGTTGATCATTTCCCCGCCCCCTGCATGCCAAAAAAAAATTTATTCTGGGAGATCCCTGACTTTTATTATGATTATAAATAATTGCAGAATCAAGAAGAAAGAAGGGAGGAGAACTATGCTTAAGAAAAAAATTTAATGAAATATATATATCTCCCACCAAAGAAGAGAAAGAGTGGCAGCATCTTGAGCCATGAATTCCAGGTTTCAGAATGCTTTGGTTGGGAGTTTAAGGGTGGAACAAAGACAGAACTCTGTACCTACCAGCTGCTGTACATGTGGGGAGCCTGGAGAATGGCAGGGATGGAGAGAGGATTTTTTAAAATGTTTTGTGGTTAATAATGTATTTCTCTCGTCCATGTGCACACTGTCACTTTAAGCCTGGTGGTGTTTACTAGAGGGAGTAAAGATTTCACCTTTTTTCCATTGTATTTTTCTGTATGCGCTGGGTTTGACTGCTTTTCCATGTTATGATTGGACTCTGAAAAGCTGCTCAGAATTTATTTAGATAAACAAATATTCACCTGTTTGTTTTCTGGTTCTGTTGCAATTCAATTTACATTTTATTGTAATAGTTAACAAATGCACATGGAGGAAAAGAGCTCTCCCTCCCTCCCATGCCTATTCCCCAGCCTCGGATTTGTCTATTTCCGAGGCAAATTGTGTGGCCAGTTTTTCAGGTCACCTCTCCAGAGATAGGCTAGGCATGAACCATATGCAGACTTTAAGTTCCCTCCACCCTTTTTCCTCCCCATAGAATCACATACCACATCACAGAAAATGGCCTATATTTTGCTTTTGTCCCCACTGAGCCCTGTGTTTGGAGATCATTCCTTATCAGGGCATAAAGATCTTTATTTTATGGTCTGGACCCAATGGTGTTGTATCCAACCCTTTTTGGTGGGTGTTCAGGTTTTTATGACTGGTATATTGAACAAGCACAACTCATGACATCATCGGAACCAACCTTCATTTTTTTTTCTTCCATCCTTTCTTCATAGTATTTCTTTCTGCCTTTGTTTGAAGACATGGGCTGTTCTCGTGGATTTTCACTTTTCCTCAAAAACACAGCCTCGATTCAGAAATTATAACAGTATTCCTCTTTAATGAACCAAAACATCGAACTCGAACTGTTGTGTCTTCTCCCTTCCTGACTCTGGCAAGAAGCCTGCGATGGGGAAGGGCCTGGTCCATTTTCCTCTCTTCCCCTCCTCACCCCCTGCACCAGTGCAGTTTCACTGCCCCCGAGAGCCAAGAGGAGTGTGGGAAAGTGAGCAAAGGGAGGAGAAGGGACGGGTGGTGGTCCCGCCTGTCTGGGTATTTTGAGTTCTCTGCCCTCACAGATGGCTCATGCTATCTCCTCCCAGAGAGTTTTCTGGAGTCCTGGAGGTTCCCTGGAGATACTCCCCCCTAGATCTCTCCTGACCTGTTCCTGATGGTCCTTTGGATTTGAGCTTTGCTGTGAGCACGTGGCCCAAACTTCAGTCTTATTCTTACTAAGTTCTTGGTTCTCTGGACAGCGCTACTGAACCAGACCCAAGCCAACCTTAGGCTGGTCCTCCCCTGGGTACATGGGCCATCAGGGACTTGGAAACACTAAAGTATCCTGTGTCCTAACTATTCCTGATCCCCATGCGGCAGCAACTGCAGGGCTGTGCCACCAAGGTGGCAAGGCACCCCTTCTCTGTCTTCTAGATTTTTCAGGAGAGTCCAGCCTGGGGTCCCCCCAGGCCCACGTTAGGGCCCTTAGCCACAGGGTGGGCAGTAGTTTCCTACGACTCCTACAGCTGCAAAACTCTCCAAGAGGCTCCTAGAGACACCCCCCCCCCC